>NC_141069.1:43123230-43440730 GCF_041138505.1 Cibotium barometz | reverse complement strand
GAAACTAGCTGCGATAACACCCATGCTTGCATGCAATGAAGAGGAAAGCGTGCATGCTATGGAGTTCATTGGGGAGCTTAAAAGGTTGGCCATATAGATGGCTTTGGAACCTCGGAAGGAGGTTTTTTTTTATAGAAGATAGGGGTTGTAATAATATAAAGCTTCTTTGCAGAAGAAGCAAAAGCAAGTCTCGGGTGGAGCTCACAATAGGCAAGTCTAGATATTATAAGGGATACTATAAGACTAGATGTAGCAATATTATAAGTCTAGATATTATAAGCCTAACTCCTCTCGAATAGATCAATTCCAGATGTTAAAATATTGAATTCGAAACAAATAATTAAAAAGTTTTAGAACCCTTTCAAAACGAGAATGATTAGCTTGAATGAAAAAATGTATCATAAGCAAAATACTATGCCACAATTTGAAAATCATATTGAAGAATAAGTCTTTATCAATGATTATCCTTTACAACCTACTCAAATACAGTAGAAAAGACTGGGTATCCTTTACAACTCACTAAAATAGAGTGAGTAGCCACCTCATAAAAAAGAGGGTGTCAAGAATGCCCTTACCTTGCATGACAAAGGTGGATGCTAAGATGCTTACACTCAGTGGATTTAATTTACAATGACTATAACCTCAAGGTACAACCTTAACGCATGAAAGGAAATTTGGGAAGTAATAGATCAAGCAAGTGGGTAACAAGAAACTTAATTTTGAGTGAGTTCTTATGTTGTGTGAAGGGTAAAATGGAGCCATGATATATTACAAGAGGCTATTCAAAAATTTCATGTGCTCTCCATATAAGAAATGATCCTCATGATGATAATTTTAAATTTTACACATGATGCCTTAAAGTTTAGAGGATGAAGGGCCGACATATCATGTGCATGTTAAAGTCGAACGCATGACAATAGCCCCATGATAGTAAGCTTATCCTTTTTTTTAAAAAGAGGAAAACAAAGCAAAATTATATCTTGATTGTAGTCATGTATACTACATATTCTAGGAGTAACTCAAACCAAGAAAATCCATGTTATCAAATATTGATTTATATTTATCAAATGTTGAATTAGAACCTATCCTTAAGGCATGGCCATGAAAGAACTAAGAATGTATGTGAACTGATAGCAAATCTAATATATTTATCAAATGTTGCATTAGAACCTATCCTTAAGGCATGGCCATGAAAGAACTAAGAATGTATGTGAACCGATAGCAAATCTAATATTGTGATTTGTAATCTTTTGTTTACGAGTATGTTTAAACTAGTTGGCAAGTAATCCGTTATCTATTATTTTGGTAGTAATAGGCCTCTAAATTTGGTAGTAATAGGCCTCTAAATTTGAAGAATAGTAAAATTAGATGCTCTCCTAAAAAGCTTGCCATTTTGGTTATCTATGGGTGGGGTAGGAATAGGTGTCTAAATTTGAAGAATAGTAAAATTATATATTCTGCTAAAAAGCTCGCCATTTTTTTTCATGAGGTGTTATTCTATTCCTAGTTGTACATGGGAATTTTCATCACTACGCACTACACAATTTAAACTCGAAGAATAGTAAAATCATATATTCTCTTAGAAATCTCGCAAACATGCCTGCCAATAGAAAAATACTCGCTAGTTTTTTTCATAACTAAACTACACACACGTATACATATATATACTCATATATTGATATATATATATATATATATATATATATATATATACATATAGGTATATATATATATATAGGTATATAGATATGTGTATATATATATATATATATATGTATGTATATGTATAAATATGTGTGTGTATAAATATATTTGTTAATATATATAGGTATATAGATATGTATGTATATATCTATATAGATATGTATATGTATCTATATATAGATATATATCTATATACATATATAGAGAGAGAAAAGGATAGTCCTTTTCTACTCCGTTGTCCTTGTGAGTTTCGAAAAAGAATAGTTGTCCTCGCCAGTTTTCGAAAAGAAAAGCCTAAGAGTTGGCAAACGAGGGACATCATTGCACAGCCACAATTTAATGGTCTAGTTTCTGAACCAAGTCTAAGTTTTTCCTTTGGGTGTGTGAGGGAAAGCATTGCACATCCACAATTTAATGGCCCGGGTTTTGAACCAGCTCTGAGAAAAGCTTGAAAGGAGGAGATGGCAGAGTGCAGAAGAGCTTAATCCTTATCCTTTCCTTTCCTATATATATATATGTATAGGAAAGCGCAGACTTCACCATATCTTTAGTGAGTACTTTTCAATTCCTTGACTCACTTCATTTTCTAGATTACTAAACATCTTCTGCATGTTATCACGTTGTGCATAGATCGTTTGCCTGTATTGTCCACCTGTCTTTGCCAACATGAGTATAGGTTTATATGACCTTTGGCGTTCACGTATCTGTTATATGCACATTATGTGTGCATATACTAGGAGGCTAACCCACATTAGGCTTGTGAGCATGGGAGCATGGGAAAACAAGCTCTAGTGGAGCATGGGTTAGGACTAACCTTAAGGGTTAAGGTTAGGGTCAAGCATCCAAGGGTCACACATAGGAAATGGAAAGTCAAGAGTCACTTGAGGGCCCTCCTATATAATAGGGGCATGGGGTACACTCAAGGGAGGCTTGGGGGATTGGGGGCTTGGAGGCTTATGCTATGGTCTCTTGTGTAGAGGTCCATATCTACTCTTCTACCATTTCACACTATAGCTACATGCTATTGGATTGGATTTATACCTCTTGATGGTATGGGACGCTCTTGATGATATGGGACATCAAGGTAGAGGTATGATGTATTTCATTTATTATTCATGTGTGCATCCCTTGGGCTCGGGGGTGGTTGGGTGGTTGAGTTTATGCCTGATTTATGCATGTTTATGCATAACAATTATCTAGAAGAGTGTGTGTGTGTGTGTGTGAAAACTAGGCCATTAAATAAAATGCTTTCCCTCATATGTGTGCCTCCAGAGAGATACATATATTAATATGTATCTATAGCACGTGAGTTTATCAAGAGGATATAGTAATTTTAAAAAGTTACTTAATTACATTTACAGGTGGTGGTTTTTATCCAATTTGGAAAACAAACCATAAGTTTATGAAGAAAAAGGGGTCATTTTATTCACAAAATTATGTAAGTGTAAGGGGTTTTTTAAATACTCCTTGAACGCACTTGATACATAGGATTTCTTCATAGTGCACTCCCTAAGAGTGAGTTGTGGACTCAAATGGGAGTTCATGTGTTGTGAATTAAGCAAAGGGATGGGTATGTGTGGAATGTGCTCATGGCATTTGAGCATATTGGTGAAATCCCTAGTAACTTTCACATGTTGATGCACGTATTGTTATTTCTAGTGAGAAACTAGCTGCGATAACACCCATGCTTGCATGCAACGAGAGGAAAGCATGCATGCTATGGAGTTCATTGTTGGGGAGCTTAAAAGGTTGGCCATATAGATGGCTTTGGAAACTCGGAAGGAGGTTTTTTTACAGAAGATAGGGGTTGTAATAATATAAAGCTTCTTTGCAGAAGAAGCAAAAGCAAGTGCTCGGGTGGAGCTCACAATAGGCAAGTCTAGATATTATAAGGGATACTATAAGATTAGATGTAGCAATATTATAAGTCTAGATATTATAAGCCTAACTCCTCTCGAATAGATCAATTCCAGATGTTAAAATATTGAATTTGAAACAAATAATTAAAAAGTTTTAGACCCTTTCAAAACGAGAATGATTAGCTTGAATAAAAAATTGTATCATAAGATGCCACAATTTGAAAATCATATTGAAGAATAAGTCTTTATCAATGATTATCCTTTACAACCTACTCAAATACAGTAGAAAAGATTGGGTATCCTTTACAACTCACTGAAATAGAGTGAGTAGCCACCTCATAAAGAAGAGGGTGTCAAGAATGCCCTTACCTTGCATGACAAAGGTGGATGCTAAGATGCTTACACTCAGTGGATTTAATTTGCAATGACTATAACCTCAAGGTACAACCTTAATGCATGAAAGGAAATTTGGGAAGTAATAGATCAAGCAAGGGAGTAACAAGAAACTTAATTTTGAGTGAGTTCTTATGTTGTGTGGAGGGTAAAATGGAGCCATGATATATTACAAGAGGCTATTCAAAAATTTCATGTGCTCTCCATATAAGAAATGATCCTCATGATGATAATTTGAAATTTTACACATGATGCCTTAAAGTTTAGAGGATGAAGGGCCGACATATCATGTGCATGTTAAAGTCGAATGCATGACAATAGCCCCATGATAGTAAGCTTATCCTTTTTTTTAAAAGAGGAAAACAAAACAAAATTATATCTTGATTGTAGTCATATATACTACATATTCTAGGAGTAACTCAAACCAAGAAAATCCATGTTATCAAATATTGATTTATATTTTATCAAATGTTGCATTAGAACCTATCCTTAAGGCATGGCCATGAAAGAACTAAGAATGTATGTGAACCGATAGCAAATCTAATATATTTATCAAATGTTGCATTAGAACCTATCCTTAAGGCATGGCCATGAAAGAACTAAGAATGTATGTGAACCGATAGCAAATCTAATATTGTGATTTGTAATCTTTTGTTTACGAGTATGTTTAAACTAGTTGGCAAGTAATCCGTTATCTATTATTTTGGTAGTAATAGGCCTCTAAATTTGAAGAATAGTAAAATTAGATGCTCTCCTAAAAAGCTTGCCATTTTGGTTATCTATGAGGAATAGGTGTCTAAATTAATTTGAAGGATAGTAAAATTAGATATTCTCCTAAAAAGCTCGCCATTTTTTTTCATGAGGTGTTATTCTATTCCTAGTTGTACATGGGAATTTTCATCACTACGCACTACACAATTTAAACTCGAAGAATAGTAAAATCATATATTCTCTTAGAAATCTCGCAAACATGCCTGCCAATAGAAAAATATTTGCTAGTTTTTTTCATAACTAAACTACACAGACGTATACATATATATACTCATATATTGATATATATATATATATAGGTATATAGATATGTATAAATATGTGTGTATAAATATATTTGTTAATATATATATAGGTATATAGATATGTATATATATGTATATAGATATGTATATATATGTATATATAGATATGTATATATCTATCTCTATATATATATATAGATATGTATATGTATCTATCTATATATATAGATATATATCTATAAACATATATAGAGAGAGAAAAGGATAGTCCTTTTCTACTCCGTTGTCCTTGTGAGTTTCGAAAAGGAATAGTCCTTTTCTGGTCTGTTGTCCTTGCCAGATTGCGAAAAGAAAAGCCTAAGAGTTGGCAAACGAGGGACATCATTGCACAGCCACAATTTAATGGTCTAGTTTCCGAACCAAGTCTAAGTTTTTCCTTTGGGTGTGTGAGGGAAAGCATTGCACATCCACAATTTAATGGCCCGGGTTTTGAACCAGCTCTGAGAAAAGCTTGAAAGGAGCAGATGGCAGAGTGCAGAAGAGCTTAAGCCTTATCCTTTCCTTTCCTATATATATATATATATATATATTCAGTGCTCCATCGTACTTTGATATATATATATTTGATGTATATATATATATATAGCGAAGGATACTACAGAACTCAGGTTGTCCTTTGTTATATATAATAAATAATATATATATATATGTTTTTTTCCCCGTTTTCCACTCAGAGTCGTCGTCCTAGGAGTACACCAAGGAGAGTTGGTGCACAAAACTAGGCCATTAAATGCGATGCGACTAATGTAGCCGAGGACAGTCCCCTTCTGCTCCGTTGTGCAAACTCGCGCACCATTAAATTGAGGATGCGCAACGCTTTCCGTCATGCCCCCTCCTTGAATCGATGGCGTAGCTGTGCAGAGTCCTTGTCGGGCACAAGTGCCGAGGGAGTTGGTCATAACACCACGTTATCGTGTTCACGGGAATCTTTTGAAACCACTTCAAGCTCGGATGTCAGCGCCCTCTGTACCTGGTGCTGCTGGGACTTAGGTCATTAACCTTTGGCGCATATTATATATATACCCTATACGTATGTGTATCCATCATATCGCCATCGCTCAAGTTTCCGACCAACCTCCGATTACCTCTATATCTCAAAACCAAGGAACGACCCGCTTGTGGAAGTGCTGGTGATGGGTAGAGATCAACCTGGTGGCCACATGGTAAGCAAAAGCCTAAGTTCACAGAGAAAAATGGTAATGAGCACTGCCTATTAACGCAGGATGACTTGATCCATAGCTTAGCACTAATTAGGCTTTCTATCATCAATTGGTTTATCTCAACTTAAATATTGAAGCTTTTTCTTTGCTGTATCACAGGGCGGGGCTGAGCCGGAGGTAGCTATTCAGACAGTTGTGGAGGTATTCTTTCAAATATGTGCTTGAAATACTAAAGCTAAACATGATTTTCAGTTGCTTTGCATGGCTTGATGATGTTAAACATGATTTTTCACTCTCTTTGCATGGCTTTGATGATGTTAAACATGATTTAAGCACGATGTTAAGCATGATTTTGGCTTGGATTAATGACTGTAGGTAAGCCCCATATTTGGGAGGCAAGGGATGCAGTTTCACGTGGAATGCAGGAAACAGCGGGGTCTGCTAAGAGATCTGGTTGCAGCTGTCGAAAACTCGGGCCTCGATTTGCTAGAATTCGATATACTGGCTCGTGACTACATCTGCTTGGACGTTATCGCAGCGCAGGCAAGAAGCTCTCACAACCCAAAGCCTCTCGCATCGATGGGTAGATCGTTTAATCCAACTTCAAAGCTCTGGATCATGAATTACATGAAACAAATTAATGTGGAAATCTCCGCTAATTATCAAACAGACCTATTAATTTACCATGTGTTGATGCTGCCAGAAACGTGGACATCTAGTGGTGGACGCTGGTTCCGTGAGAAACATTTTGCTAGACATCATCAACAATGCCTATGATCACTACAACCACGCAGATAATTCTTGAATCATGAATATATATCATCCCCTAAACTTTGGCTTAATTTTATGCACTGTAACAGGCGTTATCTTATACATGAGGAGAAGGTGGCCATCCGTTATTATGGGATTGTTAGCTTGATTTCACCCACAATTGCTACAAAACACACACAGACGCAGAGCATATTGAGCAACAAAATTAACATCAATTTCACCACCAGCATGCATAGATCTAGTCTGGCCTCATCAAGCTTGATGACCTCATCGGTAAGCTTCTGTCATTCTGATCACAAATCACGAGATCACATCACTAGCATCAGGGAGTAGCTCACTACCTCACTTGCAAGAGAATCTCTAGTATATTATAATATCAGGGAGTAGCTCACTACCTCACTTGCAAGAGAATCTCTAGTATATTATAATTTGCATGTGAACATATATATCATTTTGTGTATGCATACTTTATAGAGGGAAATAAACACCCCAAATGTAAGTCCAATAGTAAATATCATGGCCTAAATGCAAATATAAAGTTGTAATTATACCTAATTTAAAAAAATGGCATCGTGTGCACTATCAATAATATATATATATATATATATATATATATATATATATATATATATGTTTTTGACTAGATATGGCTCAATTTTGGGTCTAACCATTTTAAAGAATTTCTCGTGGGGAGTTTGTCCACAAATGTGTAACACAAATGGGTTTCTCAATTTCGGAGGGTAAGTTTCTTTTATTCGTTCAATCAATTTTATTTTAAGCGCTTTGAAATTTCTCCTGGTGGGGAGTTTGTCCACAAATGTGTAACACAAATGGGTTTCTCAATTACGGAGGGTAAGTTTCTTTTATTCGTTCAATCAATTTTATTTTAAGCGCTTTGAAATAGCTTGTTTGTAACCGGCAAAAATAGCCTTTCCAAAAATAGATTGCCCTTTTATGTAAAGCCATATCAGTAGAGGCATCTCGTCTCTGTGCTGACATCTCGTCTCTCTCTATGCAAGCGTGAGCAAGTCTCCATGGGAAAGAAGAGACCCACTAGTCCGAGAAGATGCTCCAACAGTTCCAGATATGCAGTGCCTTTCCACGTGCACTGAACCCTTAAAAGTCATAGATGTCATGTCTTAGAACCCACTTGGATCATAGATGTCATGTCTTGGAACCCACTTGGATCATAGATGTCATGTCTTGGATGATGGATCCCCTCACATTATATCATTGCAACATTGTACCGATAGCACTTATAAGGCTATTGTTTCTCTTCTCTTACCTCTAGTTGGGTTTTGATAATCATGTTTTTTTCCATGATTTTGTCTCTTCATGGACACATTGGAATACATTTGGTCTCATAGACCCTTTTGGTATTTTGTAGACGCTATGACGTAATATTTGAAAATGATGGGTTCGTCTCCTTCTCTCTCTTTCATTGAGCCTTTCTCCCTATAGAAAGGACACACACACACACACACATTGATCTCTCTTTCCAAGATAGTCTATACAGATAAGTCTCCTTCTCTCTCTCTTTCATTGAGCCTTTCTCCCTATAGAAAGGACACACACACACACACATTGATCTCTCTTTCCAAGATAGTCTATACAGATAAAGGAGAAGGCTTTCTAGAAAAAGAAGAATTCTCTCCCTCCCTTCCCACCATCAAAATACAAAGCAAATAATTTCTAGAGGAAAGGAGCCATTACAAGCAATAAAGTATAAACATAAATAAATTCTAGGAGTTTTTTACCAACAAATAAAATAATGGTTGAAAACTCCATGAGCATGGTGCATAATGCTCGGTGATTTTACTACCTCCTAAATTTATAGAAGCACAATGCACCTAAAATCACAAGATTAAAAAATGAGAAGTTTTTAAAATATTGCTTGACAACATGTGGTATATCAAGTTTTCATTTATTGAAGAATGTGAGATCTAGGTGCACATTTATATAATAAATTTATCATATTTTCTAATTTGGGTAAATGAACTATAAATGTTAAAACATATTATTACTAATATTGATAAATTTTTAACTATAGCTTCTAGTTGTAATGAACATGTTACACTATGAAACATTATCTCATTGAGCTTTTCCAAATTCATATCTATAGCTTCTAGTTATAATGAACAAATATCTTCTAGCTTACATTGCATGCAAGTGAAGGCTTCAATATTGATAAATTTTAACTATAGCTTCTACCGAAACAATATCTAGCAGCATTCCCTCCGTGGAAAGATTTAGTTGGTTTGGCTTAAATGTAGCGGAATTCACCATTCTAACATAAGGAAGCCTGTTCAGAGGAAACATTTTGAATCCCTTCAGACACCGCGCCATTAAGTGAGGCCATATTATCTAGAGAGAAGGGTTGAATCCTTTTAGATAGTAAAAACCCACCGTTGCTAGTGGCTTTACAATCTTGATCTTGTTTCTCCTTTTGGTCTTAACCATCTAACCTATTTATTTCATAGAAAAGTCGTACAATATGATCATCATTTTCTCAAAAGTCTCTCGCTTGATCCGGGTTTACACACTCGGATGGAGTCTCTTGCCCGCCGCCACTCTTGGCTATGTTCACTCACCTATGCCTTAGCCCGCCTCTAATAGTGCTATGTTGCCTCAAAGAATGTTTTTAGGTTAGAGTTCTCAAAGATTGGACCCAAATGGAGTCATGTACACTAGCTAAACAATGTCAAGCAACAAGGAAGTGAGTCAGTAGTACAGGAATACATTTGATGCATAAGATATTATCATGTCCGCTACTAAGTTGATGAGAAGCCAAGTTAAGTTGTTTCTTAAGGACTTCAAAGATCAAAACTTACACAACTACCTTTTTTTTACAAAGGCAAACAACCTTTAATGAGTGTTGCATAGATGCCCTGGACTTTGACGATAATGTCTGGCATAAAAGGGTTCGAGAGATGAAGCACATGATTCGAAGCCCTTTGTAGCACAAACTCCGATACCAAGACATCAGATAAAATGAGTGTCAAGAACATGGTTGTGCTATGCTCAAGAAAAAGGAGGAGAATCGAAAAGTGCTTCTTAGAGATTCCAGACATCCCCGAGAGGAGAGAGGGAGCATGGTGTCCTTATTATTGAGGCAATCAAGCTAGAAATAGGTGTCCATTCAATAGGGGATGGACGAGCTTGTGGTGAGGTTATTGTAGGAGGTACACTAATCACACGATACCCGTAATTATAGGTACAATCTAGTAAACCGTGATATGCATGTACTAGCTCTTCTTGCCACCACCCAACCTTTAGCACTCCCTACAGCGCCACCACACGGGGTGGGTAGTGGAGATCGTATGTCCCCTATTAGGACCAAACCCTTGCCTAGAGGAATTCTTAAGTTGCATGAGACCTTGGGGGTGTGCTTTTAGGAAGACCTACATACAACATGAATTCAAAGGGTATTAAAAATATCTTTTTTGTGAAATTTGACTTAATAAAATGACCTCAATTTCTTTAAAAACTTATGGGTTTTTTTAATCAAAATTCCATTTAAAATCCCCTGGTGTAAATAGATTTCTATAAATTTTTTCTCAAAATCTTGGTTAAAAACACTCCTCCCAATGATCACACATAGTAGACTTACATATTTTTAAGTGAAGCCCAAAAGCTTGAGACGCCTCCCCTTATTCCAAGACTTCAATCTGTAGCTCTTGGCATGACACCCATGAGACACATTGAGGCATGACCCCTTATAGAGGATATCATCTGACACTTATATGCTAGAACCAAACCCCATACAAGGACCACCAGGATACAACTCCTATCCAATGTTGACTATAAACCCTTATGTGGAGTTTGGAAGGATGTCTGACAATACCTTAGCTCCCATATATATAGGATGTCAACCTTTAACACTTATGGTCATGGGCAACCAATGGGTTTTAAGGCATGAGAGCTAAATTCTATGACCCATGGCCACAACCTTTAGCTTATTATACTTGTGGGGGTGGACAACCAATGGGCTATAAGACACAAGAGCTGACCCCTGGACACAATCTTTAGCTTTCTATACTTGTGGGGGTGCACAACTCAAAAGGGAATGTGCCTATCAAGTCTTAGCAAAAGCTACGAAAAGCATCTTAGTGTTTGAGAATAGGCTTCCTGAACCTAGAGTGGACTAAAGAGGGATAGAGTTTCTGCAGCAGCAATGGAGAGGGAGGGAGCTTGAGAGAGAGAGAGAGAGAGAGGAAGATTGAGAGGGAGGGAGCTTGAGAAAGAGGGAGAGCTTGAGAGGGATGTTGAGATATTGAGCTCGTCTAGTGAGGAGGTGGACACTGATGACCCGCCTGGGGGATAGGCCCCACACTTACACCACTGGCATGGTTGGTGAGATCATGGGTGATATGCGGCCAGTGGGATGACAGGCTGTGTGACAGCCATTCTAGAGACTGGTATAGTTATAGCTCCAACTCATTTAGTTGGGTTCACACTATAGAGAGTACCTTTCATATTATGTGTACTCTTATCTTTGTATATGGTGTGTTGAGTGTTGAGTGAAGAAGAAGAAGATTTTTAGCCTCTCACCTTGTGTATTCTCTATTAGGGTTTTGTGAGTGTGTGTGTGTGCTTGCAAGAGAACCATGCATCTTTTCATGGTATCAGAGCCTGGTTCGTGCTAAGGGCTGAGCTGCAAGCAAGAGAACCACAGGAAGCGGTACAGGGGTAAGAGCTTCAACTACTCTTCCCTATTTGTGTTGGTGACTACACCCTTGTCGGGATCTCTGATTGAGGAGCTTTCTTCGCGGGAGTAAAGCTATAGGGCAACTATACTGTCCTATCGGAAGTCCTATCGGATAGAATTTTTTGGGTCGAAAACGCGTTTCGGGCACGTCTGGACCTCCGTTTTTCAGAAAGCAGGCAATTTTGAGCGCTGTAAGTGAGTAACCGATTCTCTGCAGAAATCTGTTTTAAGAACTGCAGGAAGACAGATTGGCTGTGCAGACACTGTGGGTGCTGCAAAGAGGTCAACAATTGCCATTGAGTGTATGTATGCATATTGAAGTCACTGGTTGTGACATTTGAGAGTACTACAGTACCGCTGCAGAAAATACAGCAGTTTATGCAGGACAAACCAGAGTGCTATTTCTCGTATATTTGTCTGTCTGGCAAGATGTCAAATGATGGCATAACCCAGATTGTGGCTGAGAAGCTTGATAAGAACAACTTCCATGCTTGGAGGTTCAGGTTGACGAATTTCTTGATGGAAAAGGGCTATTGGGACTACATAGAAGGTGAGCATGAAGATGCACCGGAGATACCGGACATAAATTCGACTGCTGCAGATGTGAAAGAGTTTAAAGACTGGAACCAAGGAGCCAGGAAAGTTATGTATTGGCTCTCCATTAGTATACAGGACACCATGATTGGGCACATTCAGGATGCCAAGTCCCCCAAGGAGGCATGGGACACCTTGGTAAAACTCTATGAAACAAATACCAAGGCACGTAAGATACAGTTGAAGAATGAACTTCATACTGTGGAGAAAAAGAGCATGTCTGTGAATGACTATGCATTGAAAATAAAGGGTATTGTGGAATCCCTTGCATCTATTGGTGTGTCAGTAGATGATGATGATAAGGTGGAAGTCTGTCTACGTGGTCTCGGGCCACAATACAAGGCATTTAAGACGTCTATTCAGACTCAGGAAAACATTCCCAACTTTACAGATTTGGTGTCTATGCTGATTATAGAAGAGAAGAGCTTGGGTGAAGACCTACAATCTTCTCAAAACAAAAACAGTTCAGAGCAACAAGCCTTCTACACAAGTTTAGGAAGAGGATGAGTTAGAGGAGGCCATGGACGCGGTCAAGGAGGTGGCCGAATAGGTAATCAGAATTATGGCTAGCAGCAGCAACAATAACAGTCCATGAATACACAACAACAAGGGGGAGTCAAAGAGGACATGGAAATTGGTAAAGGCAATATAATGATGCACGTGAATGCTTTTATTGTGGTAAGCCTAGACATGTGCAGGAAGAATGTTATAAGAAGCAGGCTGACATGCAAAATGGGAAAGTGCAAAGCAAAACAACTATGCATCCTCAAGCAGAAACAATGAGGATAATAAAAGGTTGTTTGTTATGCAGCATGTCGTGAATGCCATGTCTGAAAATGTTGAAGCAGCACAAAAAGATGATGTATGGTATGTGGATAATTCAGGTGCTTCGAACCACATGACAAGTCATGGGGAGTGGTTCAAGGAGATGAAAAACCTTGAAAGACCAAGTTTTGTGGAAACAGGGGATGACACTGCTCATCCAATTGCCCATGTTGGAGATGTGCCATTGTCTATGCAGGATGGCAAAGTGAAGTACCTTGCAGATGTACTTCACGTTCTGAACACATAACAAAGAATCTGGTTTCAATTGGCCAGATGATTGAGCAGGGTTTGCAGGTTCGGTTTAACCTTGATGGTTGTTATGTTGAAGACTTTAAAGACAAGTGCAGGTTGGTTGCAAAAGGCAACAGAGTGGGCAGAATGTTTACGTTGAATGTAGACATGCCTGAAATGAGTGCTGCGATGTTTGCAAATGGTTCAGGAATTATTGCAGACACAGACATTTGGCATAAAAGAATTGGATATGTGAATGTGCAGAGAATGAAGTCTATGCAGACTAAAGGAATTGTGATAGGGCTGCCAAAGTTTAAAGTGGAAGGTATGCAGAGAATATGTGAAGCATGCCAATTTGGAAAGCAAACAAAGCATGTATTTCCACGTAACAGATATGTGAGTAGAAATGCACTAGATGTTGTGCTTAAGATGTATGGGGTCCTACGAAGACCATGTCTATGGTGCAGGTATTATGTGACATTCATTGATGACCACACAAGGAAAGTGTGGGTATATTTCATGAAGGAGAAGAGTGAGGGTTCACTCACTTTCAAAATTTCAGAGTTGTGGTTGAAAAGCAAACAGGGAAATATGTAAAGTGCTAAGGTCAGATGGAGGGGGAGAGTACTTCTCCAATGAGTTCTCTGAATTTTTGAAGAAGAATGGTATTCGGAGACAGTTTACATGCAGATACACTCCGTAGCAAAATGGAGTTGCTGAGCGAAAAAACAGGCACATTGCTGAGATTGCACGAGCATTGATGGAAGAGAAGAATATGCCGCATAGCTATTGGGCTGAGGCTATTTCTACAGCAGTATACATCATGAACAGGACTCCAACTGCAACCATACATGATGTAACTCCAGAGGAGAGGTTTACTGACAGAAAACCTGATTTGTCTCATCTGAAAGTCTTTGGATGCATTGCATATGTGCATGTGCCAGATGAGCTGAGAACTAAGCTGGATCCAAAAGCTGAAAAATGTGTGTTTATTGGATATTCCCTTGAGCAAAAGGGATAGAGGTGTTATAACCCTGCTACACGTGAGTTGAGGGTAAGCAGGGATGTTGTTTTTGATGAGATGAGCAGCTGGTATGCTACTGAAAAAGAACCTGTTTTGGGGCTGATGTGAGTGGAAGTGTGGTTGCACAGAATACAAGTTAGTAATCACAGTCTTTGAGTGGACCAGGAGAGCAATGCCGAGTGGTCCACATGAAAAATGAAAGAGCATCCGAGCAGGTAATGTCTGAATTTCTTCCTAGAATAAATCATCCCAAGACACTCTCGCTTAATAGCTGTAACTATGTAATTTTCTCCGCACCAGATAGGCGGCGGCGACTTGCATAAAAAACTAGTCATAACCATCCACCATCAGCATTTTTTTGAATTAACGCACTGCCTATTGAAGTATCCGATGCATCCACAAATACATGAAAGGGCTACTCCCAATCAGGAGGAATAAGAACAAGGGCATTAAACAGCAAATGCCACATCACACTCTTGGGTCCACCGGAACTGAGTCTTAGTGGTGTGTGCAACTTGATTTAGTGGAACCGCAATATGAGCTAATAACCAGAGATGTCTTCCATGCCATCTCACCTGCCCCAAAAATATGCTTACTGCTACTGGATTGTTAGGTGCGTTGGCCCTACATAGTGGCTGCCACTTTGCGGGGATCCACTGCACTGCCGTCCTTAGAGATGATATGTCTAAGCAACACACCACTTTTTACTGCAAACACAATTTTTAGGGATTGAGGCTCAACCTAGCCTCCCGACATTTCAGCAACACAACTGCAAATGCAGTAAGTGTTTACTGATTTCATGAAAACACTGAAGTCATCCAGGAATACCCTCATAAAATCCAACAAATAATCTCCAAAAATTTCTTGCATGTCCTGCTGGAGTGTGGATGGTACGTTCCCGAGACCAAACCAAATAACTGTATAGATAAATACTCCCCAATTTGTAATAAATGTCATTTTAGCCTGATCTTCAGGTGCCATCCGCACTTGGTTATATCCACTCAACCCATCCAGGAAAGAATAAATATCATAGCCTACACCATCATCCAAAATACTATCAATATATGGCAAGGGAAAAGGATCGAGGCGCATTAAGCTTGCGGTAATCCACACAGATCTGTAATTTCTTATTCTTCTTCGCCACTATCACAATGGGTGATATCCATTGTGCTTTATCCACTGGAGCAATGAATCCAACTCACAAAAATAGTCTATCTAACTCTTCTTTAACCTGATTGGCCACATGCGGATTCATTCTATATCTCTACTGCCTGCTCGGTAGTACTGCATCGGGCTTCAAGTTGATCTTATGCTGATAAAACTTTGGGTCTAAGCCCTTCATATTAGAGTAATCCCATGCAAACACATCCTTGAATTCCCTGAAGCAAGCTGATCAAGTCCTCCCGAAACTCCTCCGGGAGAGAGGCATTAATCTTCACCGGTTTCTCCTCCGGTAGTTCTCCCAAATTTATCGTTTGCAGTTCCTCTTTCTTAGCCCTAGTCACCTATTGCATCTGCTTTTCAAAATTCCTTTCCTGCAAAAGAATCTCTTTAATGTCAGCCTCGGCCAACTCCTCAACCATTTCCTAACTGACATTGACTTCTACACTACTGTACGGCTAGTTCCCTCCGAATGTTGATAGAGATGTGCTGAATTTCTTCTACATCAATGACACAGAGTGACACCAAATCCTCATTGGTTGCCAGAAACTCTACCTCCTCGCGTCATTCTCCAGGCCTACCACCATATTAACAGTCTCCACGCAATAATCGGTCTGACAGTAGTTAGCTGGCAAGGACATCGTACCTCCAAGGTCACCTTAACTTTCTTCATGCCTCTACAACGGATAGTCAGCACATTATTTTCCCATTTATGCCTAACTCACACTTTCTTGAGCCAAGGTCGTCCAAGCAATAGATTGAAATTAGCCTGAGCTCCTTCCATATCAAGTACCACCAAGGATAGCCGAAACTGAATTCCAGCCACCATCTCTACCACCATATCTTTAAAAATTCCCAAAGGGTGCACCCATCTTTGATCCGCCATTTGAACTAGGAATGGTGCCGAGTCCCATTGCATTAAGTCATATTTTTGACAAGTTGCAGTGGTAATGATATTGATCCCAAACCCACCATCCAACAGTACTTGATCAATCAAGTTCCCCCTATACTATACTGTGGTAATCGGGATACAAGTATCTGACATCGGCCACCAACCCTTCCATCTGCTGGACTGCATGGGCTGCTGGATCTACAAGAACTTGTCACCTTGGTCTGGTAATCTGATCCCTAAATACGGGCACTAGCTCCAACAATTGACCCAGCAGTATGGTGATAGGAAACTGCCATAAAGATGGGACTTCCATACTTAAACTCGGTGTCTAGGCAGTTAAATTACAGCAATGTGATGAGCTGCGGTGGATTAAATGCAATGATCAACATGATTCGCAAGTAATTTTATAAGGTGATTAAGGTGAGATTAGCGCACAATTAATCTAATAGCTTAATGTAGGCATAGATACTCAAAAACCAAAAATTTCTCATTAGGCCAATGCCTCAATTTATAGATTTTACATCCACAAGATGCCAAGCGTCTAATTCCACTGATTTCTCCTTGATTTGTGCCACCTCTGTACATCTAGGGGCACCTTTTCCTAGAATCTTTCTACACCCCTATATTCACTCATGCTACCCTTGATTCTCTCATTCAATAGATTTTTCTCACCTTTTCACTGCTACCCACTCAATTACAGACTCCCTTTTACAGTCTCTAGCTAAGGGCTTATTCTTGCACACACCCATTCACTTGCATATTTCAACACCTCCCCTCAAGTGAATAACTCTAGCATACCTGGAGCCTATACCAAGTTTCCCTTTTACTTGGTAGCCCACGACCAGTGCCTCAAGTCCCTAACTCATAGCCCTTGACACTCTCTCTCTATGTGTCCAAGGCTACTACAAGTGCTCGTGACCTTGACTAAAGTTCCCACACATACATCTACCACATGGCCTACATCATCGGTGGCTCAGAGGTGGTTTTACTCTATTGGGGCATGTTACATTGGGTTGTGGGGTTTCTCTCTTTCTCTCTTAGAAAATATGTCCCAACTCCTCTACCTTAGGAGTCTCCATGAAGTTTGCCGATGCCGATTCTTCTTTATTTGGTTTGCTGTAGCAGTCCCATGTGTCCTGGCTTCCCACAGTTGTGTCAAGTGAAGGTCCTTCCTCCTCCCCTGCCTCTTCCTCGTCCTCATCCTCGTGCGAGGCCTCCTCAGGTGAATGCTTTCTCCTCTCCAGTTGTTAGTTCCAATCCTTTCTTCTCTTTAACCTTGTTCTCTTGATTTAGTAGAGCTCCTTCTATCTCATGCAACTTCAAATTTGGTACATTCTTTAAGGTTTCCACAATGTTCTCATACTCTCCCTTGTCCACACTCTTTAGATTGCTAGTGCCTCGTCATCTTCTACTTTCTTCCCAATGGTTGCAAGTTGTTGCTTAATGCTTTCGTATTTGTTCAAGTTATGGTTAGCGGTTCACTTTCCTTCATGTCAAGTTTTTAGAATTGCATTAGCAGATTTATCTTTGAATTCTTTGCTTGAGTGCCAAATAATTTGTTAAGTTCATCCCATGCATCTTTAGCTTGTTGTATCCGTGCAATGTGGTGAATGATTTCATCATTTAAGCTAAGTGTAATGAGCCCTAATGCTTTCTCATTTCTGTTCTCCCACTCATTCTCCTCACTCTCCACTAGACATTCATCTCTTCCCTCAATTAGCCCCCATAGATTCATCCTCATGAGCAAATACATGGTCTTTGTTTACCATGTATGAAACTGCTCCCTCGTTGAACTTAGTTATTTCTTGTGCACTGCTAATGATGATGTGAAGGGGGTCTTACCTCTTGATCCAATTCAAGATTCAAGGGTAGTGTCTACCCTTTTACAACTCCATTTTGGTGTTAAATGATGATTACAACCGATTTACAAGCATGAATACACCAAAAATTACATAAAGCCAAGGATCTGGATGGTTGGGATATCAAACTAACTTCAAATTGTAATCTAAAGTGATAGAGATCTGTATCACATACCCAATGGTAAATTTGAACCATCAACTGTAACAAAATACAGTGATTAGTGCTAATTAATCACTAATTAGTAAAATTAATCTCCTATTTTGTGCAAAAAATATAGTGTACGGGGAGGCCAGATTTGGTGCCTTAGAGTTCAAATGAGCTCAAATACTTTCAAGGGCATCAATAGCAGTTAATCTAGTAGAGGATCAAGCCCAAAAATAAAATATTTGACCAAACATTGAATGCTTAATCTCTGTTTTACCAAAGTCACTTGCAAATTTGATGCACAGCTTGATGTAGCTTCTCCTTGATGAATTTCAAGATTTTGAGGCCACCAGAATGTTCAGAGCACCCAAAAACCCCTTGGGCTAGCTCCATTTCTCCCAATTCCAAGGCATGAAGGCAAATTTGCATTTTACTCAGAAAAACAAGCGTCGGCGATTTCGTGAATTTTTGCAACTCCTGGCGGTGATTTTACGTGCTGACGTAGCGGGCCGATGCATGGGAAAGATGGCAAGGTGTGGCTAAGAGCTTTTAGCCTAATTTAAGGGCTGGAGGGAGATCATGTCCCTCCACCAAACTGGGGGTGCAAATAATAATTAAAAGAGGACTAAAAATGGGATTAACTTCTAATCTATAATTAGCATAGTTAGACTTAAATATTAGCTCAATCCTAAGCTATGGCTCTGATACCAAGTTAAATTGCAGCAATGTGATGAGCTATGGTGGATCAAATGCAATGATCAACATGATTAGCAAGTAATTAGAAGGTGATTAAGGTGAGATTAGTGCATAATTAGTGATGAGCTATGGTGGATCAAATGCAATGATCAACATGATTAGCAAGTAATTAGAAGGTGATTAAGGTGAGATTAGTGCACAATTAATCTAATAGCTTAATGTAGGCATGGATACTCAAAAACCACCAATTTCTCATTAGGCCAATGCCTCAATTCATAGATTTTACATCCACAAGATGCCAAGCATCTAATGCCACTGATTTCTCCTTGATTTGTGCCACCTCCCCTGCATCTGTCTGGGGGGGCACCTTTTCCTAGAATCTTTCCACACCCCTATATTCACTCATGCTTCCCTTGATTCTCTCATTCAGTAGATTCTTCTCACCTTTTCATTGCTACCCACTCAATTACAGACTCCCTTTTACAGTCTCTAGCTAAGGGCTTGTTCCCGCACACACCCATTCACTTGCATATTTCAACATTGGCATCCTCCTTCCCCAACTCACCTTGTTGAATAGAATTCTCTGGTGTATCCACTCTCTTCGTGGCACTCTCTCTACCGGTACTTCTTTCTATGATTTCTGTGTGATAGGGACCGTACTTCTCCTTACTTCTGGAAACAGTGGAGGCTGCTTGGCAATCCAAGTTGTTAGTTCATGCCTCACCGCCTCCTGCTGTGGCCAGTCAATTGGGTTCTTGTGGCTCATGCCTTCACCTTGGCACCGGATCTTGTTACAATGTGGATAGTGGGGTCTTCATCTAGCGCTACCAATTGCACCATACTCACACTAGGCATCTTCCCTGCTGCTGCTTTGGCTTTCTTTTCCGCCTTCTGAGCATCATAAGCTACTGCCTTCAGACATTCTGACCGCGTCAGTGGCCATTTTCCAAGCAAAATAAAGTTTTTTGGGGGCGTGCGCCACGACCTCGGCCTCTTCCTCCACCTCTACCTCCCTTGGATGAGCTGCCAGGAGACTCTTGCTTTGTCTGTGCAAAAGAGACCGTCTAGTCAGATGGTTCCATACCGTGCCAACCCTCTTTGCTTGCTTCTTGTGCCCCCCCATTATAATGGTAGTCATTTGTATTGTGGGTAGAAGACTTGCAAATCTTACCCAGCGTTGATTCGAGGCACATTCATGCATAGGGTGCCCCGGTTTTTTGGATGTTCCACACCAAATTCCCTTGTTAGCTTTTCTTGCGGCTACACTCTTGTCGGGGGTGCTATGCGAGTGCTCTACATGATGCTCATGTTTATGGTCTTTTTCCTTTTTCGGCCCTTTCTTGGACTTTTGGGGTTCCTCATCCTTTGAGTCCTCATTGTCATCAGAATCAAAATCTAAACAGTCATCAAAATCCTCACTGTCACTGTCTTTACTCTTCCCTTTTTTGGATTTCTTTTTGGCTTTGCTGCCCTTGGCTTTTCCATAAGTGGCTAATGAGCGACCCGCCCGTATATCACTCAATGACATCTTCCAAGGGTATAGTTACCATAATATCCAACACGGATTATGGAAGGAGGCTGGAAGCAATTAATGCGAGAGAGCGGGATTGTAGCCATGGGAACCAGGGATTTAATATTCATGTGATCACAAGATTTTTTGTGATAATAACACATGTGAACAAGTTATTCACATGTTCTCATGTTACCGTTCACAAAATAACGGGTCACTTGCCATTTGGGAACCCCTTAAAAGCTTGGCTACACATGGGAATAAGCTATTCACATGTTCCTTCACATAATAGCAGGTCAGTGGTGGCCACCTAAAAAGATTTTTTATGCCCGACAAAGATAATTTTTTTAGGTCCTTGTGAAAGCTTTGTGAATATAACATGTGATCACAAGATTTTTTGTGTTATTAACATATGTTATTAACATGTTCACATGTTCTCATTTACGTCAGTGAAATCCTTGATGGGAACATAAAGACGCACATAATTTTTTCATATTTTTGTGCCGAAGTGCAATGTAAATCGTTTTAGGCCAATGTGGGTTCTAAATGAGAGTTCTAAGTATATTAAGCAAGGCTCACTTATGGGGTTGTCCGCCCATGTGTGAAAGAGGTCTAGGGTTAGGGTTAGTGAAAGAGGCCTAGGGTTAGGGTTAGTGACATCTCTACAAAAGAGATGTTAGCTAAAGAAAGTGGACGTTTTTGGCCATTCTCATAAGCTATTGAGTGAAGCTCTTGAGCTCTCAAACTATGACAACTCTCTAACTCTCTCTCTATTGTACTCTAATGAGTATCAAGCTCCAGTGAGTATAGCTCCACTTCATTCTCTTAATCTGTTTTAGCATCATTGAAGTAGATTAATCTATGATTAGTTGAATGCTTCTTTCTTTCTCTTGTGTATGCTGCATGCTTGTAGTGTGTGTGTGTAGTCTCCATTAATGCAAGCTCTTGCCCACTTCATTGGCAACATGAGTTATTCATGGATAGACTCTCTCTATGAGCTTGTGGGTTTGTGAATGTTACATTCTCTGCTTGCTTAAGCTTGTGGGTTAGTAGATGCACGCTTATGGGTTTGCAGGCATTAGGGAAAGCTAAGATTTAATCAATGTTTGAATGGGATTAAGAGATTGCTATGCATTGCTTGTTCTCTTGACTAGTGTAGTGGATTTAAGGGATTGAGAGATTGATTGAGGTGTTGAATGGTTGAATCATCAAGTGGTGGTTTGTGTATGTGAGCTCTCCCTCTCATGGGATAAGCCTTCATGCACTAATCGGGTCGAGTCCTCGGATTGACATTGTGTTTCTTAACACATTTGTTGATCGGTAGTACTCTATGAGCACTATATTGCACGGTAGAGAGAACCGCTCTACAATGGCGCCGCTGTGGGGGGGAGTGAGTGCCTACATTAGTTGAGCACCATACACACACTACCACTCCTTGTTAAGCTCCAATCGGTTGCTGTTGGATAGGAGAGCAGGCTTTGGGACTAATTTTGGTATTTATTTAAGACTAATCTGTTGTTAAATTCTCTTTATTTGTCTTGCAATTTGAGTGCGATTGGCTAGCTACGCTTCTCCCTTGAGGTCAGGACAAGGATTCAACACATGGGAAGGATTGGAGGTAGGCGCTAAACCTACAAATTTCAATTTGTGTGCGAAGGAGAGAGGCCTGTTTTTGCATTTTTGTCATTCTGTTTGAGGATAATTTTTACAGTATCAATTTTTTGCATGTTCGTTTTATATACTGTTCTTAGCTTAGTTTAGTTTTCTACATCTTTAATTTTGTGCATTTTAGTTCTCTGTTAAACCTGCATTTTAGTTCTCTGTTAAACATGCACCTGTAGAGAAACTGAAATCTGTACACACACATGAAGATTGAACATTTCGAATTCACTGCAAATCTCACAGCTGCACACGCATTAAATTCGCTACACACGCATTTCACTACACACGCACTTCAAAAAAGAAAATAATAATAATAATAAAAGAAGGCGGTTGTGCGTGAACAGCGCACCGCGAGGAGAGATCCACACACCGCACCATAAAGACCGCCACCGCACCGGATAAGGGGGTGCAAAAAAAAAAGAATCTGGAAAATTTTTCATTTTCTGTCGCAAAAATTTGGGAGGTTATCTAACTTTTTGAGAGGAGTTAGAAAACACCCATCGTCGAAATTTCGGTCCCGGAACCATTTTCCCATAGTGAGTCAGTATGGGAAACTAGTAAATTTTAGGCGATTTTCGATCCGAAAAAATACGCTATTTTTTTGGCCTAATGTGTTCGAGGGGGTTCAAAATGGGTTGTGGCAAAGTTTGAGACAACTTGAAATTTTTTGGTTGAAAAAAAAATTTTTAATTTTTTTTAAAAAAAACCTTAAAATTTGACCTTATGCACTTGCGGTCGGGACGTCATATAGACACTGCCATAGGGCCTAGGGCACCTTCTAGAGTACCTATGCAGAAAAGTGGGACCCAATCGGTAGAAAATTTGGCAGATATTGCTAAAACCTTTTTCGAATCCCAATCTAATACCCTTTCCAGGACAACTAGCTCATTGTCTATGGACAATCTAGGGCCGTCAAATAGTCATCCCTTAGTCCCAAATAGGACACCCACGAGATCTTTTAATCATTAGGAAGTGAATAGGACACCCACGAGATCTTTTAATCATTAGGAAGTGAATGGGGTCTTCTTGGGCCCTTTAATTTGCCCAAGCCTAATCAAGGTGATTAAGGAATATCCAAATGGGGGGTTGCCATGTGGACTGAAATGTTGGGTTTGTAAGAGAGGTGTAAGAGTGGTCAAAGGGTGCACTTTTTCTCCCAAAAGGGGGAGAGGCAATTTTACAATTTTCGGACCTCCATAACTTCTACATACAAGCTCCGATTTGAGCGGAGATTATAGATCCGTGATCTACGCATCAAGAGCTTTCCATAGATATGTTACATGATATGGTTTTGTCCGCTAGATTTTAAATTCCATTTTCCTCCCAAAATTCAAATTCGAATAAAGTAGCCGTTTTGAAGCTTCTAATTAGAAAACGTTTCTTCTTAAGAGAAAAGGTTTGACTCCTTAAACTGCCAAATAAAAGAGCCCAAGAAGCCTTCCATTGAGGTCCTAATGCCATTTGAAGCCGACACCATGGGATTACCACTTAATGTGAGACTTCAATATGTCTACACGAATGCTCAAGGAGCTGAGATCTTTAGGGATCCACAACAATGGTATCTCGTTAAGATCGCAGACTTTTTCTCAGAGCTTGATAGAGCACCTCTAGTCAATGACCAGGGTAACATGTACATGGGTGGAGATGGTGTTCGCTCTACGAAGTTATCTATCATCCAGAGAATGTAGACAAATTAGGGGAGCACTCTAAAAGTGAGTTCTTAAACTTATCAAAGCCTTCCAGAGCAAGGGAGTCTAGAGATGAGTGGCTCATTGAGCCGGACATGCCTGGACCATCCAATGCCCAGTCCTTAAAGCCATCCATAGATGATTTACTTTTTGTAGATCTAAATTTGGAAAGGGACAGGAAAGGCAAGAGCAAAATGGATCAGGGGACTGAGAACCAATGGGAGTTTGCACGATAAATTTCAGTGACAAAGGTCTTTCAGGATGACCGACTTCAAGAGGTCTATAAGGACTTTTTAGGAGAATATTATGCCACAACTAGATTGCCAGAGCTAGATCTTTCTCTAGCACTTGTGGTGGTAGTTGAGAAGCTTGCAGGATACAAGAACCGAATCGTTGATAAATGGGCCAATGAATACCGAACCTTAGATTGGAAGAAAATTCGTGAGCTCACGTCGAGAGGACAATCATTATTCATGGAAGTGTTCTCAACTAATACAGCTAAACCAGGAGA
Source organism: Cibotium barometz (assembly GCF_041138505.1). Classification (NCBI taxonomy): domain Eukaryota; kingdom Viridiplantae; phylum Streptophyta; class Polypodiopsida; order Cyatheales; family Cibotiaceae; genus Cibotium; species Cibotium barometz. The sequence goes on along the minus strand of NC_141069.1, from coordinate 43,416,261 downwards.
GACAGCCTTTCTTGGAGAAACTGTTGCTCCTCCCCTATGAGAATTCACTAGAGAGGGACCCTTGACATCAAAGTGGACCACTGCAAGTAGCCCAACTCTAGCACAAGGTATTATCCTACACCAAAAGTGCGACCACCACAGATCACACCACAACAACGTTCCTCTCACTATGACAATCGGAGGGTAGGGGAGCCAACTCGGCCTCCCATAAATGCACCTCCTGAAATGCGGGTAACAAGATCTTTGGAGGGGGTTGGTGAGGCAGGTAATAGGGGACCCACACCAATTTGGGATGCATGTGGACCATCTTACCAAAGAGAGGAACAGTTCCCACTAAGAGTGAGAGGCCGTAGGCCCAATGATGAGTATTCAAGACGAGTAAGGCCATCAACTCTTCAAAAATTAGTAAAGAAGTACGAAGGGTCGGGAGATCCATATGACCATGTAGCAGCATTTAGGCAAGCAGTTTGAGCTGAGCAAGTGACTGACAAGCATACGCAAATTGAAGGATTTGGGCTCACTCTTGAGGGAAAGGCCCTTGCTTGGTTTCAGGCACTAGAGGCTTCAGACAAATCTTCTTTACGAGTTTTGGAAGAGAGATTCATTTGCTGCTTTTTCCTTGATGGGGATTCAGCATGACACAGTAGCAAACATCTACTCTTTCAAGCAAGGCGAGACTGAGAGTGTTAGAGAATGTGTAAATAGGATGAAGCAGTACATTAATCGTTGTGCAGAAGATGAGAAGCCCACCCAGAGCCCAGAGTCAATTAATTTCTCTCTTCGTAAAAGGACTTAAAAATTCAACACTGCACACACATCTCTATGCAAAGAAGCATACAAATTTCAATGAGTGTTGCCATGATGCTATGGATTTCACAGATAACTTCAAATTCCAAGATGGTACTAGCCCTGAGGTGCAACCTAGAGATCAGTGGGGTGATGACCAAAGTTCAGGGTCTAGCGCACTAGTAAATCCAGACTAGATAGCTAACCTAGTACTAAGGAGATTGGGACAAACCTATCACCCACCCATGCAGCCACAACAACAGCAGCAGCAACGAATGAGGAGTGTACTACCTACAGGTCCTCATCTTTGTGGAGCATGTGGCGGTAACCATAAAACCGAAGAATGTAATACCTTTTCTCCTCTAGTCACAAACTAACCCACAAAGAAGTGGTGCCAGGCCTATGCTTGGAATTATACCCACACCACACAGGAATGTACTTGCATTGCAAGAATGAGACAGGAGCGTGAGCAGCAAAGGAGTGCAGTGGCTCCACAAATGCATCAACAGTATACTAATTTTGAACGTAAGCCACCGATGGCACAAGAGCAAGCACGACCTGTACTTGGAGCTCAACCTCCTGCTCCTGGGATTGCTCCTGTGAGGTTTGTTGACTACGACAATTCAAATATGTGTAGAGACTTGGTAAACCCAAGCTATGTGGAGGAGGAATATGCATCATATTCATCCAAGGAAAGTCCCGCATATCCAAGCCAAGCACTAGAGCCTCAACCGGGGAAACAAAATTCTTTGATGTTGCTAGGAGGCTACCAACCTAGGACTCTAGGCCCCTCAGGTCAATGGCAGCAAAGGAAAGTAGAAGCCAAACTAATGGGCCCCTGTTATGAGTGCGGAGAACCCTATTGGGCTCGTGATTGTCCACATTGCCCAAGGCAAGCAGCTCGATCCAATACAACAGTACCACAGTTTCCACCAATTGAAAGATATTGTTAGGAAAGACACGCCTACTCTTGAGAGGAAGGGAGGTTCAAGTAGAGATCCCTCGAAGCCGACCTAAACGTAAATGCTGTAAGAGCCATAAGAGAATCCGTAAACAAGATGAGAGGGAGCGATGTGAGAGAATACAAAAAGAAGAGGAGTTTAAAAATGAACACTCTCGACCACCACCTCACTTCTCAGGAAAGAATGGATATCTATACTATGTCCAAGCACAAGATAGTATCAAAGACCAAGTAAAACGATCAGATGGATTTCAAATAGGAGAAAAGCTAAAAACTATTAGCAAAAATTGTTAAAAAACGAAGAAACCAAAACCAAAACTCAAGCCTCAAACCGATTCAAAGAGAGTGTCAGAAGTGCAAAGATAACGGTTGAACAAAAAACTCTGCTGCAAGATTGCAAAAGAGAGCTCAAAACCGCATGGTCTTCAATTAGTGATGACTCAAGTGGACAAGAACATGGTCTTCAATTAGTGATGACTCAAGTGGACAAGAACAAGGTCTCAATGTTCCCCCCAACTTCACACAGTACACTCTTCAAGATCGGAAGATTGTTCTTCAACAGCCCATGCGACAAAAGCCAAGCATGCCAGGGGTTTCATATGATGGTCCAAAAGATGCAAAAAAAATTGATATCGCTAAGCCAGGAGAAGAGCCTCGCTATGTGTGGATTGCCACACATACTTGTCCTTAGATGAGGAGAAGTTATTAATTCAAGCAATAAAGAAGTATCGCGATGTTTTTGCTTGGAGTTATAAGGACCTCAAAGGAGTTGATCCAAGCATATGTCAGCATACAATTCCATTGCGAGAGGATGCAAAGCCTTCCAAGCAACGTCCTTATACTTACAATGAGAATTTTGCACGAAAGATAAAAGAAGAAATAGAAAAGCTCTTAGAGGCAAAATTTATCTATGAGATTGAACACACTGAATGGGTCTCCCCTATTGTAGTGGTGCCCAAGAAAAATGGAAAACTTCAAGTAGCTACTGTACGTGATCATTACCCACTTCCAATCCCACAGATCATGTTTTGGAATGAGTTGTAGGAAAAAAGGCATATAGTTTCTTAGATGGATTCTCCGGTTACCAATCAAGTGTCAATTGATCCAAAGGATCAACACAAGATAGCCTTTGCTCTACTGAAGATGGCATCTCTTGCCTATCGTGTTATGCCATTTGGTCTAACAAATGCACCTGCAAACTTTCAGCGGTTAATGAGTCATGTATTCAAGGAGTACCTTAGGTTATTTCTTGTTATGCCATTTGGTCTAACAAATGCACCTGCAACCTTTCAGCGGTTAATGAGTCATGTATTCATCAAGGAGTACCTTAGGCTATTTCTTGAGATCTTCATGGATGATTTATGTGTTCACTCACAAGAGCGTGATGATCATATAGAACACCTCAGACTTGTGTTTCAAAAGTGTCAAGTTTATCGTATATGCTTGAATTATGACAAGTGCAAATTCATGGTAAGACAAGGAAAAATTTTGGGCCATATTGTTTCTCGCAATGGGATTTCAACAGATATGGATAAAATTGATGTCATTGTCGCATTACCTCGGCCTATCAACCCTAAAGGGGTACAAATATTCATGGGACATTGTGGCTATTATCGTCGATTCATCTACATGTACGCTGTCCTAGCCAGACCATTATATGCTCTTCTTGTAAAGTTTAATTGGACTGACGAGTGTGAGGAATCCTTTGAAAAGTTGAAGCAAGCATTAGTGTCTGCACCCATCTTACGGGCACCAGATTGGAACCAAATCTTTCATGTCCATATTGATGCTTCAAACTTTGCAATTGGATGTATTTTGGCTCAATCAGGAGAACATAATAAGGATTTTCCAATCTCATATGCTAGTCGACAGTTGAACAATGCTGAGAAGAATTATACCACAACAGAAAGAGAAGGCTTGTCCATGATATATGCAGCAAAAAAGTTTCGCCATTACCTTTTGGCAAACAAATTTATATTTTTTGTGGACCATCAACAAGCACTGCTATATTTGGTAAATAAGCCTTATGCAACTGGAAGGATTGTGAGGTGCTTTGTCATCCTTCTTGAGTTTGATTTTGAAGTGGCAGTTCGAAAAGGAACAACTCATCTTAGGGCATATCGTTTGTCTCGAATCACCTCTCGAGAAGCTCCTATGGGTGTGGATGATGATATGTTAGATTCAACACTTTTCCTTGTAGAGACAACTCCTAAATGGTCTGAACCCATCTTAGAAATTTTGGCAAGGGGTAGATACAACTAGCAGGTCCTAATGTAGACCTATGACGACCATTCAAGTTAATCTCAGGGAGATTATATCGTCAGGGTAATGATGGAGTGTTGCGGCTTATACCTAACCCTGACCAATATGAGGAGATCTTGGAATGGGCACACGAGGGTGTTGGTGGAATCCATGCATCAGCTATTACTTGTGTGCGACGTATAACTCAGGATGGGCAATGGTGGCCTACCATGCATGTGGCTGAAAAATTTGTTCGTAACCGTGCTTCATGTCATATTCAACAACCAATTCATAATGTCACATTATTCCAAATTTCAACTACACCAAGTTGGAGTAAGTATATTGTGGACTATCTTAAGCATGGTCATACTGATCGAACAATTCCTAAACATCGAAAGCGTGCTATTGAAGTTGAAGCGACAACTATATGCTAATAGAGGGCCAACTCTACAAGAGGGACAAGGATGGCAACTTGCGCATGTGTGTATGTGAAGCTGACTACTTGAAAATCTTGACTCATGCACATGCAGGTGTTGGGGGTGGACACTTTTCGGGCAATACCACAGCTAAGTTGATTAGGTGGTCTGGGTTTTGGTGGCCAACCTTACAAATGGATGCCGAAGAATATGTGAAACGTTGTGACGATTGTCAAAGGACCAAACCTCCCATCACAAAGGACAATATGCCATTGCGGCCTATGTTAAGCACATGTGCGTTTGCCAAATGGGGCATTGATTTTGTCGATCCCATTAAACCTCCAGTTTGTCACACGCATGCCGAATATATTATAGTCGCAACTGACTATTTGACCAAATGGGTAAAAGCAAAGGCTACAGTAAAAAATGATGCCAAAACCACAACCAAGTTCTTGTATGAGTACGTGTTTACACGCTATGGCTTACCTATTAAAATCGTTAGTGATCAGGGTGTGCACTTTGTGAATGAGGTCATAGAGTTTTTACTTCAAGAATTTATGGTAATTCACAAGCGTTCTGCACCGTATCATCCACAGACCAATGGTCAAGTTGAGAGTACTAACAAGATTCTCTACACAGCACTCACAAAGATTGTTGAGGGACATAGGACTGATTGGGAGTAAAAGTTGCACTCAGTTCTTTGGGCATATAGAACAGCCTATAAAACATCTGTTGGGCACAACCCCGTTTGAGCTTGCTTTTGGGCTAGATGCAATTCTTCCCATTGAATTTCTTGTACCTACTCTACGAGTTGCTAAACAATTGGACTGGACTGGTCATGAGCTTTCTCACCGCATTGATGAATTGGAAAATCTTGATGAGACCCGCTTATTGGCGGTAATGGGGATGTATGCCGAGAAGAGGAGACAAAAGCAATGGTATGATAGAAATGTAACAACTGGCCGATTCAAAAAAGGGAACCTTGTGCTCTTGTACACACTTAAGAAGCACACTTAAGAAGCATAAGAGAAAGCTCAAGAAACGTGGCCTAGGACCGTTTGTGATTAATGAGCTTACTCCAAGTGGTGCAGTACGTTTAGAGACACTAGAAGGTGAGCAAATGCCTAACTTCATAAATACAATGAACCATTAACTGTAGTCATGCTTCAACAAATGCATGCTGCCCACATACGGAAAGAAGCACATGACCTACTTAAACGTCAGGCTCAAGAAGAAGCTAAAGCTAGAGTTGCAAAAGCCAAGGAGTGTCGCAAGGCTTCTGTGTTGACCTTACAGTTGGCTACTGATGAACAATATGTCGATCCTTTCAATATTCACGTGTGTCTTCATCTTCATGAGACTACCTACTTTGTCTCTGTCTTAATTGACTCTGGTGTAGATTATAATGTTCTCTCATTTGACACATGGGTAGCCTTAAGACAACCAACACTTGTGCACATTCCTATTGACTTACGAAGCTTCTCAGGTGAAGATAACCCTATAGAGGAAAAATGTGTCATTATGATGTCCATTCAGGATCACCAGATGTCAGTTCCCTTTTATGTGGCTAGTAAGTCCAAGGTAGTGGTAGAGGCTGTTCTTGGTCGATCGTCGTGGTTAAAAGTGCTACCAATTGTTCATTAGATTGGAAGAATAGACAATACAAATTACAAATTGATTCTGATTGCATCTTGGGATCTGCTGCTCCACAAGTTTTCTCATGTCAAAAGGGTGGTAGTTCTACCTTACACAACCCACTTTCAATATCTGCTCTTCAAGCTCCAAGACAAATGATGTGGATAATCAATGAGTCCTCAAATGAGGGCCATGGTTGGCATGTTCCAACTACTCTAGTCACTGCTCAAAGAAGGCCAGGCAAGAAGGAATTGTCAATTTGGCTACCCAAAGATGCGTACAAACTTGTACCAGCTAGCGTAGTTGCTAAACCTCCTAAAAAGCATATCTTTTCCAAGCCTAAACCTCAGATTGTTACTCATTGGGTCCCAAAGCATGTTCTTAAAGCACAAGGCTATTATGAGGGTGCAACAGCACTTTGGCTTCCCAAATGCCATGGTTTACTAGAGCCTGAAGAGTGTATCAATAAGATTCCAAAAGCCACTCTTGGTTTTTCATATCAGTAGGTGCAAAGGAAATCAACACAACCTCTTCAAGATAGGATAGGTGGTTGTAATAGCACCTACAAATCTACTGGTGTGTTGACCTTCTCCAAACATGTATTGAATCACTAGTTGTCCCAATTTCTCCTTGTTACACAATTCCACCATCAACTTGTGTACCTAAGACAAATCCAACTTTACATGAGTCTCCTTTGAGCATAGATTCTAGCACTTCAGTGCCTAAATCCTCTTATCTTGCTCAAATTCCTCGATAATTGCTAACCTTCCCATCTCTTAAGAAGGACATACCCAAAACCAAAGGTAAGGCATTAACACTACAATTGAAGCTCTTTGGTAGATCAGTGTTTGAATAGTCTCATTTTTACTAATGTGGTTCCTTATGCCTTTATAGGATTGTGTTCTTTTTGGGATGATCTTATCTACATTGTTTTTAATAGGGATTGTAATGATGGATATGAGTGTATAAAGTTTGAAGTTTCTAAATTTCATTGTTCTACGCCCAGAAACATCCTGATGGATACTTGGCGAGATACATGTCCACCATGCATTGACCCTGATAGTACTCACCCTGATAGTACTCAACCTGAACATCGCGGGGGTTATAGTGCTCCTCCTTTTCAAACTCATTCTAGGTACTTTTATGTTCCCTTAGGTGAAATTTATTGTGGGCATCACTTTGTCACTTTATTCTATAAACAGCATCACCCATTTCCACATTGTCAAGAGTGTGCACAACTCGTATTAGGAGAAGCTTCACACATTTGTTGGCTATGCCGCTTTTACTTTCGACGATATGGCGCGGGCTTAATGAAACAAATTGTGGGAATTACACCCCAATGCCATAACCTTCTTGATGTCAGAGTTCCAGACCAAGGACCAAATCAACGTAGATTACCTGAGGAGGTTCAAGCACAACAATGGAGGGATACATGCATAAATGACTTGCAACCACCTATCTTGCAAGCCCTCCTTCCCCCAGCCTCAACATGTCAATTTTGGATCACTATGAGTACCCTATATTGAGCAATTCCAAAATCGAAATTGTTTGCTTAACCTTCCCATAGAACTAATGCCATATTTTAGCGAGGAAGCACTTCTTCCTCTACCACCTTCTCCAGAGGCCGGCTTTTGTACAGGGTTGTCCTTGCATCCTGAAGTGATTGATACCATCTTTCTAGCAGAAGTGGACACGGATCCACCACCAGTGCAAGGGTAAGCTCATCAACTACACAATAAGATCAACAAGCCAGGGCACTTTTCTCCCACTGGGTTTTTCCCCTCAGCTATATTTGGTGATTGGCACCAATAACAAATTTTATTCTTTTCTTTTCTTTTCTTGTTTGTTAATAAGACATTTTGTAGAGATCTCAGCTAAACAAGAGCATACAAACACGCCCCAATAGTCCACCTACCGTGCACACAAATTAGGAAGGAGGGAGACATGCAATGCCTACAAAGAGCAAAGAGAAGCAATGTGCACAACATCAGCAATGCATCAATGCAAACGCACAACATCAACGAGCACTACAACAACAGGTGTATTCAAATCATAATCTTTTGTTCTTTATGTGATTTTCACTTTTGCATATATTATTTGCATGTTCACACAGAGTTGGCTGGTTTAAGTTTTAAATTAGTTGTTACCATGTGGTGAGTGATTTCTAGATTCTTAGAGGACTTAGTAGAAGGTATTTCTATTTAAAGACGGTGTAGGATATATGCCAACGGAGTATGCCAAGTTCTTATGCTCTCAAAGTATATTAGTTATCCCTAGTGGCAGCTACCTCTTAGGTATGGGCTAGGTGCTACGATTAATAAAAAATTTAAAAAAATGATGTCCTAAAAAATATATACAAGTGAATTGAGACATGATGTGTCTATACAGTCATGTGGAATGCTTGGTAGGACCTTGGGTTATCTTAGCACCTTGGGGCCGATGCCTTGGTTTCCATGGGGTGAACACTGACGTCTAAAAGATTAAGAAGAAGACCTTCAAGGACTCTATCGCCTTGATAGATGCTGGTAGGACTCTAGGGTACATTATGGGCCCTCGAGACCAATGACCTCATCTTCATGGGGTACTCCTTATGTCAAAAAGAAAGAAAAGGGTCTGTCGTCCTTGAGATACTTAGCGGCCTTTAGATTCTCTTGGTGGAGGTCTCTTGGCCATTGCTTGGGTCTCATTGGGATGGAACCTTCCTCTTTATCATCTTTTACATACACACACAAAAAAAGAGAAAAAAAGAAAGAAAGAAAGAAAGGTCCAATCACCATTGCTCATATTTAGGAGTAGGGTTGCCACTTAGGAATAACTTAAACACTTGTAGGACATTAAGACTGCGGTCATAACCTGCGGTGTACAAGCACACTTGCCTTTACATAGCACTATCTATATCACTTTGACTAGTCTTTACTCACTTCTTTTAGCACTCTTTAAAACTCTAATCGGCCTTTCACTTGCATGCTCACGTGTGAGATTGTCATTGCTGGTTTTTTTTTTAATAAAAGGCTTTACTTGTCTTCCATTGTTTTTTGCAGCTTTTGCTTCTACCATGCCCGAGGACGTGCGCGATTTAGGAAGGGGGGAATGTTCCACGGGAACACTCAACGGGAACACGGATTATGGAAGGAGGCCGGAAGCAATTAATGTGAGAGAGCGGGATTGTAGCCATGGGAACATAAAGACGCACATAATTTTTCCATATTTTTGTGTCGAAGTGCAATGTAAATCGTTTTAGGCCAATGTGGGTTCTAAATGAGAGTTCTAAGTGTATTAAGCAAGGCTCACTTATGGGGTTGTCTGCCCATGTGTGAAAGAGGCCTAGGGTTAAGGTTAGTGACATCTCTACAAAAGAGATGTTACCTAAAGAAAGTGGACGTTTTTGGCCATTCTCATAAGCTATTGAGTGAAGCTCTTGAGCTCTCAAGCTATGGCAACTCTCTAACTCTCTCTCTATTGTACTCTAATGAGCATCAAGCTCCAATGAGTATAGCTCTTCATTCTCTTAATCTGTTTTAGCATCATTGAAGTAGATTAATCTATGATTAGTTGAATGCTTCTTTCTTTCTCTTGTGTATGCTGCATGCTTGTAGTGTGTGTGTGTAGTCTCCATTGATGCAAGCTCTTTCTCTTGTGTATGCTGCATGCTTGTAGTGTGTGTGTGTAGTCTCCATTGATGCAAGCTCTTGCCCACTTCATTGGCAACAATGAGTTATTCATGGATAGACTCTCTCTATGAGCTTGTGGGTTTGTGAATGTTACATTCTCTGCTTCCTTAAGATTGTGGGTTAGTAGATGCACGCTTATGGGTTTGTAGGCATTAGGGAAAGCTAAGATTTAATCAATGTTTGAATGGGATTAAGAGATTGCTATGCATTGCTTATTCTCTTGATTAGTGTAGTGGATTTAAGGGATTGAGAGATTGATTGAGGTGGTGAATGGTTGAATCGTCAAGTGGTGGTTTGTGTATCTGAGCTCTCCCTTGGGATAAGCCTTCATGCACTAATCGGGTGGAGTCCTTGGAGGATTGACATTGCATTTCTTAACACATTTGTTGATCGGTAGTACTCTATGAGCACTATATTACACGATAGAGAGAACCGCTACAGTTATTTATGACATGTGTGTGTGTGTGTGAGTGTGTGTGTGTGTGTGTGTGTGTGTGTGTGTGAGAGAGAGAGAGAGAGAGAGAGAGAGAGAAACAAAAATCTTAAAACCTTGCATGAAGCATGCACGTATGTGTGTGTGTGTGAGAGAATGAGTGAGTGAGAGAGAACAAAAACTTTGTTATAATGTGTGTGTGTGTGTGTGAGAGAGAGAGAGAGAGAGAGACAGAAATCTAAAAACCTGCAACACGAAGCGTATGTGTGTGTTTGTGTGTGTGTGTGTGTGTGAGAGAGAGAGAGAGATCAAAAATTTTGAAACTCTATTGTGATGCATGTAAAATGTGTGTGTGAGTGTGTGTGTGTGTGTGTGTGTGTGCGTGTGTGTGTGTGTGTGTGTGTGAGAGAGAGAGAGAGAGAGAGAGATCAAAAAATATGTATCATGAAGCATGTGTGTGTGTGTGTGTGTGTGTTGGAGAGAGAGAGAGAGAGAGAGAGAGAGAAATGTGCAACATGAATCATACTTGTGTGTCTATGTGTGCACGACAGAGAGACAAAGAGAGAGAGAGATCGAGGATAAAGAGAGGGAGAGAGGGGAGAGAGATATACTATGCACAACAATCCTATATGTTGAGCTCATTTTGCTCTTGGAGGTGGACTATCATGATCATCGATCCGCACTGGCCATGGTTCATAATACTACCATCTTGAGGACCAGGATAGGAGGCGTGGCAAGGAGCAGGCTAGGTATCTCCCCCTTGCACTTCAGACACCATGTGGGTGGAAAATGCTCCCTTTCCATAGTGCATGAGCTTGGTGTATATCTCGTTCATATATATGTGATGCTATTAAGACCATTTGACACAAGGTGGGTCTCTTCTCGGAGCAGATCATTACCACAGTGTTCCCCCAAACCCTTCTACAATAATATTTTTATGATTTGTATTTCTAGGTAGGGGAGTTATTCATTTTCAACAAGATTTTATCTTGTTTGTGTAGGAACCCCACATGAGTGTTAGCGTGGCTGGCGAGTTTGTAGTTTCGACACATTTGCAAGCTTCTACTTCAGGTTAGGCCATGGAGTGTCTTGGGGCAGCATCATGTTACCCTACACCCCCTAGTCATGTGAGTCCATTGTTTTGGTTAATTCCCCTTACTCAAGTATGCTTTCCTGTATTTGTCTTAAAATTGATCACTTTCACTTTTCAGGATACCGAGATAGATGAGCTTCATTGAGGGTGGTTTCTCAGCTTTCTTTGGAGTTACAAGAGCATGACCCAAGTAAAGAGAATGTAGTGAGAGGGAGAGCTTAAGTTCCTTGCAACAAGCAACAACACACACACACACACACACACACACGAGAGAGAGATCAAGACACAGGATGGAGAGTTTAATTGTCTTCTATCTTCTTCTCTTCTCTACAACCATTAACATAAAGAGATAAGAGTAAACACTATAAGGGAAAGTGCTCTTCTACTATAACATACACAATGGTTAGTCCATAGTGTGAACCCCACTACATGAGATTGCACTATAACTATGCCTTAGTGGTCGGTCCATAGTGTGAACCCCACTACATGAGCTCACACTATGACTATGCCGCCATAACTCGAGTACTCCAAAGGATGTCACACAAAGTGGCTGTCTCTCTAGTATGTTATAGTACTCTCCTACTATAACATAAAATGGTTGGTCCATAATGTGAACCTGACTATATGAGCTCGCACTATAACTATACCTTAAGTCTAGTATGCCAAAATGGGGCTATCATCACACAGCTTGTTGTTGCCTTTTGGTGGTATAATATCAACCATAATCTCACTAGTTGTTACAGTGGCATAAGTGCAAAAGCTATCACCTAGGCCATTCTCATCAATGTCCACATCACTATAACTATGCCTTAACTCTAGTATGCCAAAATGGGGCTATCATCACATAGCATGTTGTCCTTCAGTGGTATATCAACCAAAATCTCACGAGTTGTTCTAGTGGCATAAGTGCAAAAGGTATCACCCAGGCCAGTCTAATCAATGTCCACACAGCACTAGTTGAGTTCGATGTCTCAACCCTCCCCCTCAAGCTCAACTCCACACATTGCACTCCAAGTAAGCTCCTAAACCTATGTAAACCCCATTTTGGGTTAACTTAGCATAAGAGAGATAGCACAATAAGATTCATGAAATGGCACTCTCAATGTTATAATTATGAGAATACCTAGGTATGCCACAAAACTATGTAACTTATAAGCTTCTAGTTTATCTTTCATTACGTTTTGGGCACCCAAGTGTGAATAAGGGCCAATTGTATAAATAACAACATTCTCATAATGTTAGGTACAACCCCCCTTTGTGACAATTGAGTCTAGTCTTATCTCCTTACTCTCTTATGTGTCTATGATGTATGTGAGAGAGAATTGAGAGGAGAGAGAGCCACATTCTTGGTGCATGCTCCTCTTATGCTTATGTCTATGGTGTGAGAGTTGAGAGGAGTGAGTGTCCGTGTGGAGAAAAGTAACCTCATGTGGTGATATCTTGAGGAGGAGGCAAGAGAGTGGTGCTAGCTACCACTAGCAAATCTTGGAGTCTCTACCGAGATATGGGCTTGGACATCGACAAGTTCCTTACACGACAAGTTAAGGTAAACATTGTCCATTGTACTAGGAGAGGGATAGTGTAGCATGTAACATTTTTGGTGCCGCCCGCTATCATCAAACCACTGGTCTTTTTCTACTCTATTTGCACTCCCTGTCATCTTCTTACAAGTCTCTTTTTGCTTAATATGGCTGTTTGCAGCTATATGGTTGGTAGAGAAGAGAATAAGATGTGGATAAGGTTGTAAAGAAAGAGAAAAAAAAAGAGATAAAGAAAGGTTGTTTTGCATTGTTTTATCATTTGAAGTTGTTATTTGCATTGTTTAAAAGTTAGAAAAGCAACAAAACAAGCATTTGCATTAACACTTGCATGGTGCAAACTCCATAATCACGATTGTGATTATGCAAGGGGCATCCATTTGCTACATTTCTATAAAATCTTGAAAAATTAAAAAAGTAAAGAGCCATTGATTCCATTGCTTGATTTCATTTGTCTATTCATGTTGCAAAGGAACAATCTAGAAAATCTATATTGAAAAAATTAAGATTTACACCCCTAACCAATTATTTTGATACCTACAAAATCACGCCACTATGCTTCTGCAGTCTATAAAATCATGGCCATGATTTTGGATCACATGACATGATTTTTTGATAAATCCATCTGCTCCACAATTTTTGGGATTACACATTAAAAGCACCTTATCTCTAACACATTCCATCTTATCCAATCATGATCATGGATCACAAATCATGGTCTGTGATTATCGATCTCACTACTTTGTCATAAATCATGGGGTTAGAAATCACGGTCCGTTAGTGATCACCAATCACATCACCATGGTGACAGAACTTGATAAGATAGACATCTGAAATAGTTACCAGGGTATCAGAGAACTCATTTAAATATTTCTAAGACTAGTTTGGGTGAAGACCATCACTGTGATTCTGCAAAGGATCATGGCCATTACTCTAAACCCTACAAAATCACATTAACTGATATCTTTAGAATCAATAGGAGAAGTGCTCAAGAATGTTTCTAGGAACTTCCTGACACTAGGAGGAATTTTGGCATGATTTCTTTCATGCCTGTGATTTATGATCAGACCGTGATTCTGCAAAAACCTATCATTTATAGACTTGATAATTCCAAGAGTGTGCAAATCTAAAGTTTTGGCCAGTTAAAACCATTTCATGCACTTAAGGTCAGGAAGGCTTATTGGTGAGGACAACATTGGTCTGATGACAGTGCATCTAAACAACCAAGATCCTCCTACCAGATAAGCTTAAGGTCAGCTCACCTGAACACTCCAAAGGAGTGTGTTTTCTTTGCACAGGCTAAATTCTTTTGAATCATCAAGTAGTGAGGAATCCATGGAGAATCCTCTTAATGAGGAAGTGGCAAATGAGCAGGGGATAAGGGCACTTCTTCTCCAACACTGTTTGGAGGGTTCATGGGCTTAGCCCAAGAAATCTTAGGATATGGTTATGAGCTTAAAAGCAAAGCTCTATAGGTTGCCAAGGGATAGCCATCACACCGATAAGTGAGCACTAAAAGACCTAGAAGTATAGGGCAACAACTGAGGGAGGAGTCATTACCAGGGATAAGAAATCTACAACCTATAGTATAGCATACTTTGAGAATACTAAGGGATCCTATAAATGTGCAAAGAATGGAGGGGCAGTATACTTCCCCACTTCCAGAGAGCTAGAGAGGAAAGAATGAGAGAAGCACAAGCCCAACTTGGTAGGCTTGAACAAGAGAAGATCTCCATAGATCTTAGCTGATCTCCCTATGGAGATTAGCTAAGATCTCCATAGGGATTTGGGTGAGAGACATGCTTTCGATACGGCAATGCACAAAAAATATTCTTCTAGTCTTAATATATATATATATAATTATCTTATATATATTTGTGTGTAATAATCATATATATATTTATGTATTTTATAAATTTTCAAAATGAAAATTTTTAAATTTTGAAATGGCATGTGTGTGTGTGTGTGTGTGTGTGTGACACACACACACACACACACACACACAGAGAGAGAGAGAGAGAGAGAGAGAGAGAGAGAGAGAGAGAGAGTGATTTTGGTGAGAAAAATATTTTTTATGTGTGTATAATTTATTTATGTGTTGATATATATTTATGTATATATCAATATGTATTTGTATGTATGTATATATACATACATATACATATATATGTATATATACACACATATATATATGTTATATTTATGTAATTATATTTATCTTTTATATATGTGTGTGTGTAATAATTATATATATATATATATATATATATATAATTCATCTATTTATAGTTATCTTATGTGTGTGTTATTTATTTGTGTGTGTAATAATCATATATATATTTATGTATTTTATAAATTTTAAAAATATATTTTTTTAAATTTTGAAACGGCATGTGTGTGTGTGTGTGTGTGTGTGTGTGTGTGTGTGTGTGTGTGTGTGTGTGTGTGTGTGTGAGAGAGAGAGAGAGAGAGAGAGAGAGAGAGAGAGTGTGTGTGTGTGGGGGGGGTTGTTGTGTGTGTGTGTGTGTGTGTGTGAGTAAAAGAAAGGTAGGGTTTTTTTTGTGTGCCTTAAGTTTTTTTGTTCGTTGGGAGGATTTATGTGTGTTATCTTTGTAGAGTGCATTGTGCCATATGTTTTGTATAGTAGGTTTTTAAGAATCCAAGTTGCACTTACACCTAGGGAGAATGGATTGGTTAGGGAAACTCTCGAACACTCTCACACAGCAAGAAAAAGGGTGTGTACTTATGTGTCTTTAATTAAACACACATGTACACACACAAAGGTTAAGCATCCAAATGTATAGGTCCAAACATCCATGTACACACATAATGTATTCGCATTAGTATATTTGACACACATCGACGTATATAGTATTCATGCTTCTACTTACTTATATAATTGTATGTATGATTGATAGATGGAAGAGGTGACATGCATTTTTTTAGGATATGAGAAGCACTCTTTCCTATGAGGAAAGGGTGAATTTGGTTGCCTAGTTTGAGCGTCGTTATTTCCATGTTCCAAGTTGGTGGCCGGTTTATGTTGTTAATTGGAACGATGTTTTCCAAATTACTATACGATTAGATTCAGATAAATTAGATAAAAATATTACGCTCATGATTATTCAAGAAAGCATGGGCTTGATTGATCGTTATGAAATAGACTATAATGTCCATGGTGATAGAGATCAAGCACGACAAGTATTCGATGAGGTTATCAAATGTGTCCCAAAGCATAAGCTCTTTCGAAAATAAATATGGTTGTGTTATTGTTTAGTAACCATTGGTGGTAGATTGTATGAGTATTTTTTAATCTTTCTTACTATCTCTAAGTATGAAAAAGATCATGATTGTTATTAATATATATCTTGATTATGTTTCATGTCATTAAATATCTTGAAGTTGGCCTATGACAATAGTTGGATACGATCTTCTTTGAGGAGATGCCACAATTGGGCTTCTTTGGATATCATTGTAGCCCAAAATGGGAAGTTCTTGGCTTTGATAGGTGGGATGATATTAATCCTCGATATATTTATATGGTCTTAGACCCTTATAGGCTAGATGACAATCTCAAGCTCCTTTTAATCAAAGAGGCATTGGGATTATTAGATGGCTTTTACATTGTGGGTAGTAGATGTGGGAGCTCCGAGGAAAAGCACTTCATTTTTGGGGAAATATTGAAATGCATTCCATTGAAAAAGTTGGTAAAGATAATGTAATAAGATTTAAGATTATTGATGGATGGGTCGTCTCTCTCTCTCTCTCTCTCTCTCTCTCTCTCTCTCTCTCTCTCTCTCTCTCTCTCTCTCCTTTTGTATGTTTGATTCTCTGTCTGTCTCTTTCTCTCTCTCTCTCTTACACGCATGAAATACACCAATAGTTATTATTGCACTTTATTCTGTATTCGGTGTGAAATATAGTTCGGAGAGGGTGAAAAAAATAGAGAGATCATAAGTTTGTTATTTTATATGTATTTGTATGTGAATGTGTAGAAGCAAGCACAAGGACCATTGAATCAAAGTTGTTGCTTTCGAGTATAATTCTCTCTTCAACTTGAGATTAGTTCTTTTGATGCCATCACTGTCTCTCTCAATTTTTGTGTTAAAAAGGGATGCATAGAGTGAGGATTACCGAGAGAGAGAGAGAGAGAGAGAGAGAGAGAGAGAGAGAGAGAGAGGATTGTGTACATCAAGATACTTTTTATATCTCTTTTTGTCTTATGAGTGTTTGTGGTTGATAATCTGATTGCAAATATTAGTGTAATATTGATATGTTAGAAACCTATTATTTTTGGACTTCTGCCTTTGCAATTGTTCAGAATATATAGAATATTCAAATTGTAGTAGCCTTGGAGAATATATGCATTTATATTAATTGATAAACATTCTTAAAAAAAGCAAAAAAACCTTTCATAGACAATTATATATGTCACTGTGTTCTTCTTTTTGTTGCGGTATACATGTAGGTTACTAGGGTTAGGTATATGTTGGCAAAGATACATAGAGATAATTGTAGAGCTTTATGATATTAATTTTGGATTTTAGCAAATGGAGCTTCAAAATGATAACAACCGCTCTAAAGATGTAGTGGCTGTGGATGATTCTTCCAATGAAGAAGTAGCTTTGTCTACGCTGCCCGAGTTGATAAATGTTAGAGCTACAAAACACCTTGCTCGGTCAAGGTCTCCATCTGGACAAGCAAGCTCTAAACGTCTACAAACTATTTTGGATACATGCGACCACACCGAGAAAAATTCAGTTGCTTGCAACAAGGAGTACTTAGATGCCCTTTGGGATGAGATTCATGGAAGTGGTAGCCAAAGGGGAGATACATTAAGAGATGAGTTGACTCATCATCTCCATTGTGTCCATGATAGTAGTGGTCGCATGGAGGCAAACCAACTAGACATGATTTCTTTCATGGAGAACATGCATGTTCAAAAAGATGTGCCCTATTTTAGAAGCCAAGGTAGTTGCTTAGAGATTTTGTGAGAGGGATGATGTTTTTTTATCAAGGGTCAAATTGTGTTCCAACTTTTAGATTTGGCTCGTCATTTTGGCGATATATATGAAATTTCTATTTTCTCAAATTTAATATTATTGTCTTCTATTTTGTCTTCGCGCTCTTATTTTCCATCTCTCAGTATGTCTCAACTCCGACTTCCTTTATCTCACTCTCTCTCTCTCTCTCTCTCTCTCTCTCTCTCTCTCTCTCTCTCTCTCTCTCTCTCTCTCTCTCTCTCTCTCTCTCTTTTATATATATATATATATATATATATATATATCACTGTCTATCTATGTCATTATCTCTCTCTTTGTCTATCTCAAGTATTATGTTGTTTGAAGTTAAGAAAAATAGTATTTGTTATTTTGTGTTTCGAAGGAGATTGAAGATGGCTAGGAGCTATACATACTTGAGTTCGAACCAAGTTCATCGACTTCAAATTTTGGATCCAAGATGCATGACTTACCCATAAATGGTCACGGACAAGGACTTGCATTTGAAAATAAAATGTTGCTAATTTTACGGATCACTTTAACATAGCTAGAATTAAAACATTTGGAAGGGTTGAAAATGAGGAGCATAGTGAACCCCATGGCAGAATCCACTTGGAATCAAGAAACATAACAATTCTCAATGTTACGGTTCTTCAAGAACCTATCAATGAACATCACAATTCTCAGACACATAGAGATTTGGCATGACGCCCTTTCTCATTTGATTTAAATGAGCTACCTATGGATCATAATTTCCAATCTATAACTTTTATCGTTGGTGATGTGCAAGATATTAAATCTGAATGTCACTCTATAAGGCGGGTGTTTTCTTTGCCTCAAAACAAGCACCCAACAACTATGGTGGTATATTCTGGAGATTGTACTCTTTACTCATTAGGAGGCCTTTCTTACAAGTGCCATTTTTGAGGTGCAATAATTTGGAAGTGTGGGGCATCAAGAAAGCTTGGAGAATATGTGGGCAAACACTGTTGTGGAAGTGGGAAGGTCTCTTTACTACCATTGGAAAATCCACCTCCTGCATTGGTGGAGTTGTTGCGTGGTAATGATAATGCAAGTAAGGAATACAGAATGAATATACGCTCTTATAATAATGCCTTGGCATTCATTTCACTGGGTGTTCACTTGGATAGTCAGTTCACTAGGGGAGGAGGAGTATTCAATTTTCGAATCCATGGTACCACCTATCATCGTGTTGGTTTTGTCATGCCTGATGAAACCCAAGATGCGGCTCCTCGATTTGCTCAGCTTTATGTGTATGATACAAAGCATGAATTAGAGAATAGACTTCATGGGATGCCCTCTTTAAATCATAACATTATTGAAAGGTTGCAAACAATGATGTATGTACATAATCCATATGCATGTACACTTCGTTCAATGAGAGAAATGTTGCTGTCAAGTCCACATGTAGATTTGAGAATGGTCATCACATTGAAGCTCGATCAACCTCATGGAAATACTTGTTCCCTATAGGAAGTGAGGTAGCAGCTATCATGGTTCCTTCTGGCGGCCCAAACTCACCTTTCATGACAGAATCTGAAATCTTCTTCAATTTTGACCCTTGCACATTTGGTACCTTAAACACTTCAGCCATCCGAAAATCCGACATCCCAATCTGATTCCGCTCTACAGATCCAAAATCAACTGCCACATGTCTCACAGCAATATCTTTAGCCCTGTTAATCATCCATTCTAGAATTCCCTCAATCTGAAAGTTCCCTGGCCTAATTCCTCCACAATCTGATATGGCCCAAAATATCTGCGCTTCAACTTTCCTGGGTGTGGTCCCAACTTTGAATTATACATCATTACCCAATCACCCTTCTGAAAAATCTTGAACTTCACCTATCTTGTCATCCATGCTTGTCTTCTTTGTTGAATTACTTCTGCCACATATGCACTGTGAATTCTATCCTCCTCCAATTTCAATCTCCAATTTCAATAATGCCCTTTGCCTGTGCAATACTGAATCCTCTGGGCTCAATCTATGCTAAACTGCTAGCCTCAAACTAGGTATCACATACTCATTAGGAACAACTGCTTCAATTCCATAAACCGGTTTGAATGGTGTCATACCTGTTGCCACTTTGTATGCTGTCCGGAATGACCATGATGCTCTAGCTTGTCATCCCAATCAGCTCTATTTTCTGAGACAATTTTCTTTAAAATCCTCATCAGCACCTTATTTGTGCTTTTCGCCTGCCCATTTGCTTGTGGGTGATATGGAGTAGACTTCTTGTGAAGAATCATATGCTTGGATGTCAATTCCTTGATAATTGAATTCAAAAAATGCACACCCTGATCGGACACCAATTCTATTGGGCATCCAAACCTAGTCACGATCTTGTACAAAAATCTAGCCACACTTGCTGCTTTATTATCCCTCAAAGCCACTGCTTCTACCCATTTTGTGGCATAATCAGTTGCAACCAAAATGTACCTTGCTCCTATCCTCTTGGATTTTGGCTTTATTGGCCCAACAAAATCAAGGTCGTGACTTTTGAAATGGTTCAAGAGGTAATACTGGATGATCTTGCATCCGATCCATCGATGTTGGTTGCCCCATTCTTTGACATTGAACACATTCTCTAGCAAATGTATGAGCATCCCTCAACAGTAATGGCCACCAAAGACCTGCTTGCATAATTTTCTGCCCCGTAACTCCTGAAAAATGACCTCCAGCTACTCCAAAGTGAGCTTCTTGTAAAACCACCTTCTGCTCTTCATCCCGAACACATCTGCGAATGATTTGATCCGCTCCTCTTCTTACAAAGCTCCGCAATTATCAAAAATGCCCTACTTCTTAAGGCAAATTTCTTCCTCTGATCCGCTGTCATGTTAAAAGTTAACACCCCATCTGTCAAAAATTGTACCATTTGATCATACCAGTTGTCATATGAATGTCCTTCCGCCTGAAACAATTCTGCATCTGGCAATTCATCTGACACTCCTGGTGTCTCCAACACATTTTCCAGCCTACTCAAATAATCCGCCACTGCATGTTGATTTCCTGGAGTATGTACCACTGTATAATCGAATTCTTGAACAAAAGCATCCATCTTGCAAGCCTCCCTTCCAACTTTGGCTTCTTTACCAGAAACAACAGAGCTTGATGGTCAACATGAAAGACAACCTTATTCCCCAACAAATAGTGTCTGAATTTTTCCAATGCAAAAATCATCCCCCTAGCTTCACGCTCTGTGACAGTGTATTTCCTTTCAGCTAGCTTCAGCATCCTACTTGCATAGTACACTGGTCTAAACCATCCCTTAACCTTCTCTTGCATCAAAACAGCTCCAATTGCTATATCCAATGCATCCACATAAACATGAAAAGGCAACTCCCAATTTGGTGGTTGAAGAATAGGTGATACTACCAACATCTTCTTAATGATCTGAAAAGCTTTTTCCTGAGCATCACCCCACACAAAATCCACATCCTTCTTTGTCAAATGACTCAAAGGTGCACTTACATCTGCCAAATATCTCAGATAACGGTTATGCCATTTAATTTGACCAACAAACCACATCATTGCCTTCAAATTATCTGGTGCTGCTGCCTTCTGAATTGCACTTATTTTGTCAACATCAATTGACATCCCATCCTGCGAAATAATGCGACCAAGTAACTTTCCTTTTTGAACTGCAATCGCACACTTGTGTGGATTAAACATCCTGCACCTTTCAAAACACTTCCTCAAATATTCCATATGCTTAACCTTTTCTCCAAAGACTAAAAAGTCATCCATTAAAATCCGCATGAACTCTGTCAAGTATGGCTCAAATGTTTTAAAAGCTGCTTTTGAAAATGAAGGTGGTCCATTTTTCAGACCAAAACTCATTACTGTGTAAGCAAATGCTCCCCATTCAGTGATAAATGCTGTCTTCTGGATATCCTCATCTGCCATTGGAATTTGATTATACCCAGAAAATCCGTCAAGAAAACTATACATTTCATGCCCTGCAACATCATCCAAAACAGAATCAATAAATGGCAATGGAAATGGATCTGCAATGGTTTCCGCATTCACTTTTCTGTAATCCACACACACACGGATTTTGCCCAACTTCTTTGGCACCACCACAATTGGTGATAACCACTCTGCTTTATCTACTGGTATGATGAAACCCACATTCAGAAGTTTATCCAACTCTTGCTTGACCTGTTTGAATAACTGGCACCGCATCCTCCTTGAGATTAATCTGATGTTTGTACACCTGAGGATCCATACCCTTCAAATTAGAATATTCCCAAGCAAACACATCCATAAACTCCTGCAGCAATTTCTTCAGATCACCTTTGAACTCCTCATCCAAATTGACACTGACTTTGACAACCTTCAGATTTTTTGCTGATCCTAAGTTTAGATCTTGTAAGTCATCCTCCTTAACTCTGGAAACTTTGTCCATCAATTTGTCATACAGAAACTCTTCTCTAAGAATTGCTTCCTTTGGTTCAATATCTGCATCCTCATCAGCTACATCCACCTTTTCATCTCCATCATGTTCTGCTGACTTCAATTGTGACACCTGTCCAAAACTGCTTTTTGCTAATTGACAAAACACTTCCTCCTGTGTCTTATGGATGACATACTTATCCAGGATCCGTTCCACATCCACTTCAAAAACTAGAACTATTGTTGGGTTAGCTGCCAAAAAATAGTCTTCCTCATCATCCTCAACTTCTTCTGCCAAATTAATCGGCTGAGCCATCATTGGCTTCACTGACTTTGACAACTCTTCTCTAGATCCCATTGGTAATATGACAACTTTCTTGCCTTTCTTTAATGTAACCTCATTCTTTTCTCAATCTTGCTTAAGCTTTGCAATTTTAAACCATGGCTTCCCAACAACATTGAGTAAGCATTCCCTGCATCTTTCATCTTTAAAACAACAAAATTTGCTGGAAACTGCAATGATCCTTGTATTGTAAGAGATTGTCTTCTCAACATCCCAAGTGGTTGAACTCTGCTGCTCTGATCTGCCATCCTTACTACTTGAAATGGCGCTGGCTCCAATTTGACATTCTTCATCTTCAAGAATTCTGATTCTGACAAAATGTTTACTCCAGATCTGCCATCCAATAAGACCTTTGAAAACCGCCGATTGTCAAAATCCAGTGGAACCGTTGGAACAGTGAAATCCACATCTTCAGGACTAATCTGATGGCTTCCCACACTCTAGTCCAAAACATCCATTATTTCTGCAACCTTTGACTTTCCCATGGCCGAATAAAGTCGATCCCTGAAAATTGGGACCAACGAAAGCAACTGATCCAATGTAAAATGCATAGGAGTATTCAATAACTCTTGAAACAGTGCTTCGAATTTCTCCCCCTTATTCTCCATCCTTTTCAATGACTTCTTCCTTTTCTTCTAAATGTGTTCATCATCGTGTGCTTCCATAATCCCCTCTGCTACTTCATCACGAACAACTTTCTGCTCCTCCCAATCTAATGGTGACTTCAACCTTGCTTTAGACCGTGTAACCCCAGCATTTCCGAATCCTGTATGCCACATTGAGAACAATCACATGCAGGTGCACATTCTGCCAACACTTCCTTTACTCCATGTTCCTGAGAAATCTCCACATTCACCAAATTGCTTTCGGAGGTTTATTTATTTTCGCTTGCTGAACAGGTGGTGCAGGCAACTGAGGTACTGAGTAGGTCTTGGTTGATTCCACCCTTGCCGATTCCATCTTTGCGGATTCCAATTCTGTTGATTCCAACCTTGCTGATTCCAATTGTTGCCAATTTTGCTGTTGAGGCCAGCCTTGGCTGGTTCCAATTTCCTCCCCATGGTGGTCTAGAATTCTGCCATCCTCCAAACCTTGATCATCCTCCTTGATTGAAATTTTCCCTGAATTGTGGTCTCCCTGGTAGTCTCCAATTCAAATATGGATGCTGCTGCCTCTGCCATCCTTGAACACCATATTAGTGAATTTGGGAATTTTCCAATTCCCATTTTTGAATACTTAAAAAAGGGGACATGGATAACATGTTTGTAAGTTTCTCAAAACCCTATCATATGACCTATCGTTGGAAAGCGCTTGAAAAATGGAATCTAAAGAGCTATAAAGCGCTCATTTTGGATTAGTGGTGTTCAAGTTATGGTTAATCCAAACTTTTGACCACATGTCCCAAACTTGTGGGAAATTCCCATATTCCCCAATATGGTGTTCTTGATAATTGAATGGCCTCTATTGGTCCGATGCTTTCGGAAAAATCCCATGAGCCTGTGTCACATTTTGCTGCATCTTCTGCTGTATTCTTTCTGGAACTGCTCCCCTAAAATTTGGATTGTACCAGCAATCTTTTGTCTTATGACCATCCTTGAGACAAATTTCACAATGATCTATCTTGCTTCCTAATTCCTTCTGAATTCCCATCTGCTTTAATTTCTTTTCCACTGCCTTTTCCACTGACGTACTCTTTGTCTTCTCCTTTGACTTCTTACCTGACTTCCTCTTATGTTTCTTTTTCTTATCCTCCTCATCATCTAACTCCGAATCACTATTCGAATCATCATCACTACTTGATCCCGAATTCGTATCCGAATCTGTATTAGAATCTAACTCTGAATCGTCATCCAAATCTTCATCACTTGACTTCTTCTTCCTTTTCCCCTTCGACTTACCCTTCTTCCTATCCTTATAATGCCTCTTTCCTGAACTCGAGCCTATTAACCCAAATCTTTTCTCCGCTCTAGTGGCAGTATCTATTAGTGCATCCATTCCACCCGCAACATCAACACCTGCGACTACATTCCGCAACTCTTTTCTCAATCCTTTCACAAAGTATGCTGCCAACATCTCATCTATAGGCCTTTCCTGTATTGTGAGCCTTCACACATACCAATTAAACTTCTATGCATAATCTTCCACAAACATCTTCTTCTGCTTTACACCTTTAAGTTTGTCAGCACATCATTTGCTGTCTTCTCCTTTTGAAACCGATTCAGAAATGCAATCCTTAATGCATCATAATCCACAAAATGCCCTGCAGCAAAATTGCTAAACCATTGCATGTCTTTTCCCTCCAATGATGCCTCAAACTGGCGCATCTTTGCTTGCACATCATATACTCCAGCAAATCCTCTCGCCTGCCATCTGGTCTCGAATTGAGCCACATGGCAATTAGGGTCTTCTTTAGACTTCCCTGAAAAGCTCCCGAATTTGACATGTAAATCTGCTCTAGCCGCTGTGGCCATATTAAGAGGTTGATTTTGGGGTAACCGCCTTGCAGTACTTCTTCCCTCTAAAGGATTGAACCGCAACCTTCTCCTAGGCAATAATGCCCATTGTATTGCTGCTGTGGCTAATAATTATGGAAAACTCCCTGATAACTGTGCCACTGCTTCACCTGAATTCGCTGAACCGTGCTCTGTCTCCTCTTCAAACCCATCTGTTGACATTCCCCTATCGCCACCTTCTTCCGGCAACTCCTGTTCTTGGTCATCTCCCCTAAGCTGCGAACCTAATCGCCTTGCTACTGTAAAGTATGAATGAGATGATTCTGCTGACTCCTCCAGATCGAATTCAAACACCCATCACAATTATCCCATATTTGAAAAAAAATTCTAACCGTCATCCCCATTAACCACTTCATCTTTGCTTCGACACTCGCCCTCACACAGAAGAAAATGAACCCGTACATGAAAATCCATCACAAGCACCGTGATCGCCAGTGTTTCTTGTAAACTACATTTCCCTCAACCCTCTACAAAACACAGACTTTCTGATAAATGAACTGACAGATTTCTCACTCAAACACAATCAGAAATAACTCACACATGCCAAGTTACTCTGTGAATAGAAACTCCATTTCATCCTCAGAAATTCATATTACAGAAGTACATCAAAGAGGAAACATGACTGACAAATAACTTGACAAACAAAAACTGCCAACTGCTTACAAACATCATTCTTCTTCCTCAGCGATTACATGTGTGTCAACTTCTACGCCAAAATAACTATATATCCCCAAAAACTACTTCACACGACTTTCTAACTTCCAACCAGATTTTAAAGGACACTTCACACTACATCCGATTATGACAATTTAAAAGACTAAGGTTTTAGACAAAAATATCATCCAATATTCAGCCCTTAAACACAACAGTACATTGTGGATGCATATAGTAGCATGGAAGAATCTAGATTGGTATGGATATGCAATAACCAGAAAGCATTGCGTGCTGAAGTATACCAGGGTCTTGCAGATATGGTTAATTTAAGTGATGGGGTTAATAGAGTCTTTGCAGCAGGCATTGCTGAACGCAGGGTGGTACTACCATCTACATATACTGGGGGGCCTAGATATATGCATCAATTGTACCAAGATTCAATGGCTATTGTTAAAAGATGGGTAAACCTGACCTATTTATCACCTTTACTTGCAATCCCAAGTGGGATGAAATAACCAATGCTTTATTGCCAGGTCAGGTTGCCCAAGATCGACCCGACTTGATTGCACGGGTCTTTTATGAGAAGCATAAGGACATGGTGCACTTATTGGTGAAAAAATCAATATTTGGAACCGTATTGGGTTTTGTTTCTATTATTGAATTTCAAAAAAGAGGCTTGGCACATATATTATTAATATTGGAAAGTGGAAGTAAACCGATCGAGATCCCTCATTATGATATGTTGGTATGTGCTGAACTTCCTGGTGACAAGGTGATGTTTCCAAAGTTGTACAACATAATTAGTCATTGCAATGACCATGGACCATGTGGTGAACTGAATATTTTCTCTCCTTGCATGGTTAATGGGAGTTGCAAACATCGGTATTCTCGAAATTTTTACGATACTACTACCGTTGATGACAATGGGTATCCAACTTACATGTGACAAGATGATGGTAGTTTCATCCAGGTAAAGGATCATAGGGTGGATAGTCGATGGGTTGTTCCATATAACCCTTTTCTCTCTTTGAGATACAAAGCCCATATTAACATAGAAGTATGCTCTACCATTACAGCTGTAAAGTATTTGTATAAGTATGTATACAAAGGACATGATAGAGCTACTATAGAGTTTTAAGACAGAAATGGGGTTATTGATGAGGTTAGTCAATATTTGGATGTATGGTACATTTTTGCTTCAAAGGCATGCTGGTGCATATATCAGTATGATTTGCACGACGATGAAAAGTCCGATATATACAAAGGTTACATGTTCATCTCCCAATGCACAATAATGTGCTTTTTAATTACCACCCAGGATGACTTGCGTGATGTGATTAGTTGTGACAGAAACCAAAGAGCATCTCTCACCGAATGGTTCTCAAAGCTAATCAATTGTATGTGGATGCAAATAGCTTATTGTATGTTGATTTCCCTTGTAAGTAGGTGTGGAATTCGACTCTTCGCTCATGGACTAAAAGGAAAAGGGAAAATATGATTGGACGTATGTATAATGTTAGTCTGAGTGTAGGTGAACAATATTACTTATGGCGGATGCTGCTCATAGAGTGTGCAAAGGGTGCAAATCTTTTGTGAACAGTGAATGGACATTTGTATGTGCAGGTGTAAGCACCTCCCCTTCTAATCTTATAATTATTCCCCTCTCTGAAATAAAAGAAAGATCCTCTTTTACCTTGTTTTGGCCTAGAGAGAGAAAATATCTAGAGGGAGGTAATTTAAAATTGAGATATTTTTTGATATAAAAATCCTCCTAGTGTCTAAAATGGTTTCCCTTGAAACAAAAAGTCAAAAAAACTTTCCAATGTGCAATTGGAATTAATTAAAAATAGGTAAAAAGGACCTTAGCCTAAGGGTCCAGATTTTCAGAAATTTTTGAATTGGGCTCCAATTAAGGTTCCTATGGACCAATAAGATTAATCCAAATGTAGGGAGGAGATAAATCCAAATGTAGGGAGGAGAAAAATTAAAGAATAAAAGAAAATCTCTCCAAAAATGAGTAAATACTCACTTAAGATGAAGAGTTGACTAAGGACAAGGTTATTAGTTAAAAAAGAAGAGATATTTAGATGAAATGATGCAATTTTTACACCTCAATGTGGGAAATTCCCCTCATGAAGGAGGCACCTATTTCACATGTGTGGAGGAGTTTTAAACTCGTAAATAATGAGATATTTTCATCTCTTCTCTCTCCTGTTTCAACTAGATCCAAAAAGTAAGCTAAACTGACCTAAAAATGGTCAAAAAGTGACCAAACTGATCTAGAAAATTCTAGAATCTATTTGCTTGCTTAGAGGCTCACCTTTTCCTATAAATAGAAGCCTCCCCCTTTGTAAAAGGTTAACAGTGTTTATGCACTGTTACTCTACTCCTCCCCAGAGCCAAAAACATTGAATTCACTTGATAATTCAATTGTTTTTGACTAAATCCTCTACAAAGAATTGGTCGCAACTCTTGATCCAAACAAGAGTAGAACCCTCAATCCCTCAAGCCAAAGTTAAGCTCACAAAAACTCCATGTAAGTTAAAAATTCTACTTTTTTTTTAAATTCTAATCTATGGTTTTCTAATTCTTACTTTTTTAATGTGAATATGGATATTATGCTTTGATTAAAAGGCCACCCCCTTCTCTTCCTTTAATAATTCAGCCTTTCTCTATCCTAAAATGAGTAACAAATAAATTGATTTTAACTTTTCTTATTGTTTACTCTTTAGAAAGTGAAAATTGAGTAGATTAGAGTACTTTACTTCAAATTGGGACTCATTTTAAATTGATATTAGAATGTAAAAATTGAGAAATGGTCAACCATACAAAGGAGGTTATGGCAAAATTTTCTTAAATTTTGTGGAACTAAAGTTTATCATTAAGTTATTCTAAAAGAGTAGTCCCCACCGTTTGTGCATTCTAAAAGAAATTATTTTTATTTCAAAAGAGTTATTCTCATTAAAATTGAACTTATGCATAGAAAGATGCATAGAAAAAATATTTTTATTTCAAAAATGTTATTCTCATTAAAATTAAATTTATGCATAGAAGATTTATTTTTATTTCAAAAGTGTTATTCTCATTAAATTGAATTTATGCATAGAAAGATGCATAGAAGATTTATTTTTATTTCAAAAGTGTTATTCTCATTAAAATTGAATTTATGCATAGAAAGATGCATAGAAGATTTATTTTTATTTCAAAGGCTTTCCCCCTCTCTCATTCTTAAAATCAGCCCTTCTTTATCCTAGTCGTGACCCAGCAGAGAGACAACAACATAAGTGGTTTGCAGGGTAGTATGTACACTCCTCTTGTAACCGGCAGTGCAATGCTGTGGCAGAACCTCTCATTGGCAATGATTCTGTTAAAGCTGCAAATGGTGCGTGGTGTCATTCTATATCATTCGACGCCTCAGAATTTCACACTTTCATGCCAAGTCTACAAACTCTTAGTTGTTTTATTCCTAAGGAGAAGATAATAGCTCCCTTGTCAGTAAGTGAACGTTTGTATCAGGGCGCATGGCTATGGCCATCTTATGCGTCTCCCGAGAGGAGATTTTGAATTCTGGAACCGAGCTGCTCTATGTACAGATTGCAACTTTTATATAAATAAAGAAATGTTTTCTGGAGAAAAATTCCCTATTGTATAAGTGATTGTTTATGGATGATCTGAGAAAGAAAAATCTATTATCGGACATATGTCATAGATCTCCAATAAGATCATTGTCTTGTTTAAGAAATTGTTTTCCGAACCTCTTAAGTCTTAGGATATCGTGGATGATATCAAAATAAAAATTTAATAATATATAAATTTTTGGCAGAATCATGAGACGAGGAAACCGTGGCCGTCAGCCAAACCCTCTCTCTGAAGATGACGAGCTTGACCCTGATGTTTGCAAGGCTCTTCATAGGATTCAGTCAGGACCCTTCAAAGGAGAAGGGGAGAACCTGGGCGAGGCTATGGAGAAATGGGTGGAAGCCATGGAAGAATATTTTGACGTCATGGGCTACAATGAGCGGAGCAAAATGGCTCTTGCCAGGCTGAAAATAGTGGAAACAGCCAGGGTAGCATGGAGGAACCACTGTGACACCAACCGTCTAGACAGAAATACTCAGTCCTGGACCTCGACCTTAAAACCTATTTGAGAAAGAGATTTTGTCCCCCTAGATTTTTGGAAATCAAAATGAACAAATTCTTAGAGCTAAAGCAGGGGAGCAAAACCATTAAGGAATATCACCAGGCCTTTGCTCTTGTACTCAAATATTCACCACCTCTAGATGAAGATCAACTCATGGCCAGGTTTATTCGGGGGATGAACGAACCCTTGGACACACTGGTCAAAAATGCCAAGCCAGTGTCCATGGCAGAAGCTGTCAGAATGGCGAAGGACTTTGCCAAGGTCTTCATCGTAAAAGTCCCGCCAAAGCTAGCTCCCTCATCCTTCAAGAGATTTCAGACACCGGGAAGTTCTTCCAACTTTCCGCCTCCAAAGAGACACCAAGGTTCTAACCAGAATGTGGAGACGGGAAGCTTCAGAAATAAAGGAAGACCTTTCCCCCGAAGTACATTCTCCAGAACTCCGGCTCTCTCCAGAATGCAAAGGGAAGACCGAAGCGAGAACAGATGCTTCAGATGTCCAAGGACTTGGGCACCAGCTCAAGGATTGCCCCTCTCCTTCTGTGGGCCAAGGAAGCCAGGGTCCCAGAGCCCTGAGACAGGCTCCTTCTTATCAGTCCAATCAGGGTCCCCCGCACCAGAATCAGGGAAATCCCAAGAGAACTCCAGCTCAGCCGTCTACCTCTATCCAGAGTAGCCTCAGAACTCCTTCCCAGAACTGGGGCAACCAAAGAGAAAGAGTTCCGCCTTAGACTGCAGCAGCCAGAGCAGTCACAATTGCAGAAGTAGTGGAGGAGGAAAGAGAACAGATTTATGCTGCAATTGAAAACCAAGGGCCAAATCGTCAATTCTCCGTCATCAATACTCTAGCTAAGTATCAAGGTAAGCCTTTAAAGCTTTTGATTGATTCAGGCAGTACTCATTCTTTCATTTCCCTTGGATGCTTGCGTAAGCTAGTCTTAGATCAGAAATCAGGGAAACCTATGCAAGTTGAATTGGCAAGTGGGAAGATTCTTTTCACTCACCTTGAAACAGATCGTATTCAGTTCAATCTAGATAGGAATTTAACTGACTGTCAGTTCAGAGAGAGTTATACCTTTGGGAGTTTTTGACGGGATCCTTGGAATGGATTGGCTCCACAAAAATCAAGCTGACATTCACTGTCATAATGGAACCATCTCCTTCCGTGACCTTCACGGAAACAAAGTTCAAGGAACCGGAATTTCAGGATCCCCTAGTCTGCAGCAGTTAGTAAAAACTTCTAAGTTACTAAAAGGACTTAGAAAGAAGCAGTGCATTTATCTTGTCAAAATGAATCCGGTAGACTCAAAGTTAAAAGCTAAAGAATTTAAATGGTTAAGTGAATATGAGGATTTATTCCCAACAGAATTAACAGAGATGCCTCCAATTCGAGAAGTAGATCATGTGATAGAATTGACCCTAGGAGCTCAGCCAATAGCCCTGCGCACATACAAAATGCCAGTTCCTGAGGCCATCGAACTCAAGGAACAGCTTAGACAGCTGTTGGAACAAGGGTTTGTAAGACCCAGTGTTTCACCTTGGGGTGCGCCAGTTCTCTTTCAGAAAAAGAAAGATGGAACGCTAAGACTCTGTGTGGACTACAGAGGTCTAAATCAACTGACAGTTAAGAATAAGTATCTTATCCCCAGAATTGTTCTGGATGCAAAGTGGAGCCCAGATCTTCACAAAGATAGATCTCAAATTAGGGTATTATCAGATCAAGATTAATGAGCAAGATATCCCGAAGAGAGCCATCAATACTCGGTATGGGCATTATGAATTCACTGTCATGCTGTTTGGATTGACAAATGCCCCAGCTACATTCAATCGCTTAATGCAAGATATTCTCAGAGAATACTTGGATGATTTTATTCTTGTTTTCTTTGATGATATTCTGATTTACTCAAAGCCTTGCAGCTGACCATGAAGCTCATGTCAAAAAAGTTCTTGAGATTTTAAGGAAGCACCAACTCTTTGCCAAAAAGAGCAAATTCACTTTCTCGGCCAACCATGTCGAATACTTGGGCTTTCTGGTATCAAAATATGAAATTTCTCTAGATTCCACACTCTAGATTCCGCAAAAGTCCAAGCAGTCATAGATTGGCTTGAACCAAAGACAGTGAAAGAAGTCAGATGATTCTTGGGATTGATTGGTTCGTATAGAATTTTTATACCAAACTATGCTCTCATAGCTTCCCCCCTAACTAATCTTCTCAAGAAGAATATTCCGTTTCAATGGTCTACCAGGTGCCAGAGTGATTTTGATAAGCTCAAGGCTGCCTTGGTAACCAATCCCGTTCTGAAGCTGCCAGATTTCTCTCTACCCTTTGAGGTAGTAACTAATGCTAGTGGTTTTGCCCTGGGAGGTGCACTCATGCAGTCAGGTCATGCAGTGGCCTGTGAATCCCAAAAACTCAGAACGCGTGAAAAGAATTATGTTGTCCACGACATGGAACTACTTTTAGTAGTATATGCCCTGAAGTTGTGGGAGACATTACCTACTGGGTCAAAGATTCACTTTGATGAGACAGATCATCAGAGCTTAAAGTGGATCTTCACTCAGAAGGATCTCAACATGCGCCAAAGAAGGTGGATGCAAACCCTGCAGGAAATTGATTTTGAAATCAAGTACCGTCCAGGCAAAGAAAATGTGGTAGCAGATGCCCTCAGCAGAAAAGCCTCCTTGCTTGCAATTACTATAGTGTCAAATCCTTTGATTATTGAAGCAAGAGAGAAGAAGATCATGCAGGATAGATTCTTTGGCCCTATTGCTACCCTACTTATGCAGAAAAGCAAAACTCCACAGGAGTTGAACCGAGTTCAAGGGTACAGCTTGGATGATGGAATTATGTATTATAATTGCAGGCTATGCATTCCCAAATGATGAGGGAACCAAGGGACAAATTCTAAACATGTCTGTGAAGAAAAGCTTCTTTTGGCCTGGTCTAAAAAAGGATGTGCTTAATCATGTATGTCAATGTCTGACCTATCAAAAAGTCAAGGCGTCGAGAGAGCAAAAATGCATGGGAAGTTACATCCTTTAGACATCCCCCAGATGAAGTGGGAATGTATCAGTATGGATTTTATTACTGGACTACCTTCAGTGTAATCAGGTTACAACTCCATCTTAGTGGTAGTTGATAGATTAAACAAAGTTGCCCATCTAATTCCAGTAAAAGAAACCTACACTGCATTGGATGTGGCCAGAGTGTTTCTCAAGGAAATCTTCAGATTGCATGGCCTACCTAGAAGAATAGTAAGTGATCGAGACCCTAAATTCACGTCAAGATTCTGGACTGCATTTTTTGAAGCAGTAGGAACTTTCTTGGATCTCACAGCCTAACACACTGAGACCGATGGTCAAACTGAAAGGGTGAACCAAGTAATCGAAGATATACTTCGGTCATGCTATGGGGCAGGGAATCCAATAAGTGGCTAAGCTATCTGCACCTAGTCGAGTTTGCCTACAATGCTTCTTATCATCGAAGTATTTGGATGAGCCCTTTCAAAGCTCTGTATGGACAAGATTGCTTAGCTCCGTTAACTTGGTCTGACCCATTGATTAGGGTCGAGATGTCCAGACAGATGCTTGATGACATGGAGCAGCAGATGCAAGCAATTTGTAAAGATATAAAAGCTGCTCAGGATAGACAGAAGCAGTATGCAGATAAGAAGAGGACTGACAGAGAATTCGAAGAAGCAGATAGGTCTTCATTCGAGTACGCCCCAAAAGAAGTTCTCTATCTCTTGGGAAGTACAAGAAGTTATCACCCAGATATTGTGGACCATATCTGATTACAAAGAAAGTAGGTGAACTAGCCTACGAGCTTCTTCTACCTCCTCATCTCAAAGTACATAATGTATTTCATGTCAGCCTTCTTAAAAAGTATGTACCAAGCCCGAATCATGTGCTTGATGTGATGAAATCTTAACTTCTTCAACCCAAGGACAGATGGAACTCCAACCTGAAGAAATCCTTGATGTTCGACAAAAGATTCTCAGGAATAGAATTCTAAGAGAATTATTGGTCAAATGGAAGTTCTATCTTTTGAAGAGATGCCACCTGGGAGAAAGAAGCCGATCTGTTTTGTGAGATTACCCCCAGTTTGTGAGATGAGGACATCTCGCGTTTTTCAAATGGGAGAGAATGTAAGATTCCTCCCTAGCCTCTCAAGATGTCCAGCATCTTCCCCCTGTAATCAAATCCCTCTTCATAAATATAAAAGATCTTGTTTCTACCTATTTTGACCTAGAGAGAGAAAATATTCTAGAGAGAGAATATTCAGATTTTTAAATATTTTTGGATGGAAAAATATCTCTTCTTATTAAAAAAGGTTCCCCTGAAACAGAAGTTCAAAAAGATTTTCAGAAGGTGCATTAGAAATCAACTATAATTTTCAAGTGGCCTTATCCTAGGGGTCCTAGGGGTCCAGATTTTTGAAAATTTTCAAATTAAGGTTTTGAGGGGCCAATCAAATTCATCTAAATGTGTGGAGAAGATAAATAGAAGAAATAAAGAAAATCCCTCCCAAAAATGAGTAAATACTCACATAAGATGAAGAGTACTAAGGACCAAAGGAAAAGCTTAAAAAATGGATTTTTGACACCTCACAATGCGGATTCCCCCCTCATGAATGAGGCGCCTACTTCACATGTGTAATGGAGTTTTAAATCTTAAAAAATTGAGATATTTCATCTCTCCTCTCTCCTAAGTCAAGTCTAGTTCCAAAAAGTAAGCTAAACTGACCTAAAAATGGTCAAAAATTGACCAAACTAAATTGGAAAATTCTAGAATCAGTTTGCTTGGTTAGGAGCTCACTTTTTCCTATAAATAGAAGCCTCCCCCTTTGTTGAAAAATAATAGTGTTTATGCACTGCTACTCTACTCCTCCCAAGAGCCAAGAACTGTGAATTTCTTAATAATTCACTAGTTTTTGACCTTTCCCTCTTCTAAAGATTGGTGGCCACTCTTGTTACAAACAAGAGTAGAACCCTCAAACCATCAAGCCAAAGGAAAGCTCCCAAGAATTTATGTAAGTTAGAAATCTTATATTTTTCTTTATTCTTTTTATGCTTTCTAATTTTTGTGTTGTTTGAAGTGATAAATGGATGCTATGCCTTGTGGAAAGGCTTTTCCCCTCTCTCATTCTTAAAATCAGCCCTTCTTTATCCTAGTTAAGTGAACTAATAGTTGGAATTAAACTTTCATATTATTTCTCATTTAAAAGTGAAAATTATTTAGTTTAGAATGCTTAAAACCAATTGAGGTTAATTGTTAAGTTAAAATAAGTAGGAAAAGTTAAAAAATGGTCAGCCATACAAAGGAGGTTATGGCAAATTTTCTTAAAAAATTTAGAAATAAGTATTATCTTTTATTATTCTAAAAGAGTAATCCCTATCGTTTAAATATTCCAAAAGTGTCATTTTCATGCATAGAAGATGCATATTGATTATTTTTTTAATGCATAAAAGAATAATTTTTTTATTATGAAAGTGTTACTTTCATCAAAATGGATTTTTATGCATAAAAGAATAATTTTTTTTTATTATGAAAGTGTTACTTTCATCAAAATGGATTTTTATGCATGAAAGAATTTTTTTTATTTATGAAAGTGTTACTTACATCAAAATGGATTTTTATGCATGAAAGAATATTTTTATTATAAATACGTTACTTTCATCATTATTGATTTTTATGCATAAAGGGATGCATAAAAGAATTTTTTTATTATAAAAGTGTTACTTTTATCATTATTGATTTTTATGCATAAAAGTATGCATGAAAGAATATTTTTTTAATTATAAAAGTGTTACTTTCATCATTATTGATTTTTATGCATAAAAGAAATTTTTTTATTGTAAAAGTATTACTTTCACTAATATTGATTTTTATGCATAAAAGGATGCATCAAAGAATTTTATTTTTATATCAAAATAAGAGTTCTCTTTAATCCTATGCCTAATTCCCCTGAAAACTGGTAAATGATTAAGTAAATACTCTGTGAAAGAAAATCCTACCGTTTCATATTCTCTAAGATGACAATGAGAAAATTCAGTGAAACTATCGAAATCAGAATTTTAGATAAATGATTCCTCATAGGAATTCGTGGATTAGTTTTAAATTCAGTAAAGTAGTAATTGAAATATTTTCCTTTGATAAAGATAGTTCAAGAAGAAACTTTCCAGACTCAAAACCTGAATCAGACTATGACCAAGACATAACTCCTTTGTTAGTTTCAAGAAATGACGATGTGACCAGTCCCATAATCTACACTCAAACCGATTCTGAAACTAAGTTGAGACCTTTGATTTTGATCTAAGGATTAAGAATTCAGAATTTGAGAAATTCTGCTTGGAAATCCAAACTATGATCTCGAAGTCTTGGGATACGGAATTAAGATATACTCATTGAATACAATAAAATCAAAACTGAAAGCTTGCATAGAAACCCTGTTTTCTTAAAGGATTGTCTTACGCCAGAATGCTGGAGGGAGCATTTGGTATATGTGTTTTCTAAAGGGAAGTTCGGTTGTAACAGCTGGGGGGGAGTGTTCAAAGGACAACTCACGCGGCAAAGTCTTGACCAGCCTCGGTATGGTCAAAATGGTGCGCTTCCGGTATGATGGACGAGGGCCGATGAAGTGGTCCCTGAGTGAAGTGCCAGGACACCTAAGGAGGATCCTGGAGGGTTCTGATCATGTGATGCACGGGCTCGCGGTGCCGAGGACACCCATGCGTATGTCAAGGAAGATATTGTATGACGGACCAATGTTTATTGTAATCTATTACTGGATCTCGTTGTTGACCCGCTGGTTTCAACGGAGAGTCCGAGTGATACTGTTTTGTAAGAAACAAAGACTCAATGGGAATTTTGAGTTATGACATGTGTAACCAGTAATTGTTTGTCAATGGATTATTTTATAAGTTAAAGTTTAAAGAGGAGTGTGTGCGTATCTGTATTCTAAAGCAAAAGTTAAGAAAGGCATTCAATTATGGGTGGGTGAGTACTTGTCTCGTTCTACTATTCCAGGGGTTGGGCGGTGGCTAACCCATGGGCCGGATGGGGTAGTTAATAATAAAATTGATAGATAGGAATACGCTTAGAACTCGAGTAGTTAATTAGAATCCTGAAGACTTCTCTAAATAATAAATCAACGGCTGTGCCTCATTCAATCAGGAAAAAAGCGTTGATTCATTCAAGTTAAGTCTATAATAGTTTCCCTTGTATCTGGTCTATTCAAATAAAGATTAGATCGGTACCTTGACCTCGTTAGAAAAATTCGTTAAGAAAATAAAAATGGTGGAATCGTCCCCGCTTTTCGGGCATGGCAATTTTCCCGATTTCGGTTTTCGGAATGACCACCAACCTAGTCTCGTGCCCGGACATTTGAGGGCGAGGCCCCGAGTGTGCGAAACTCTGCCCCCGCACAAGAGGAAGCTACTTCCGCCTGCTACCATCCGGGAATCCGGTGCGCAGAGGGGGAGTGGGATCTCACAGAAGATTTATTTTTATTTCAAAAGTGTTATTCTCATTAATTTATGCATAGAAAGGTGCATAGAAGATTTATTTTTATTTCAAAAGTGTTATTCTCATTAAAATTAAATTTATGCATAGAAAGATGCATAAAAGATTTAATTTTATTTTAAAAGTGCTATTTTCCTTAAATTTGAATTATGCATAAATAGATGCATAAAAGGATTTTTATAAAAGTGTTATTCCCCCACTGAAGTTGATTTTTATGCATAAATAGATACGTAAAGAATCTTTATATCAAAAATTAAAATTCTCTTAAATGATGAGATGTGAATCAGATAGATGATGAGTGGATGGATGGATGTGATGTGAATAGAGGTGATGAGATGTAAGGTGAATAGATGTGATGAGAATCAGATAGATATGAATGGATGGATGAATGTGATGTGAATAGAGGTGATGAGATGTGATGAGAAGTGATGTGAATCAGATAGATGTGAATGGATGGATGGATGTGATGTGAATAGAGGTGATGAGAGGTAAGGTGAATAGATGTGAGATGAGATGTGATGATGTGAATCAGATAGATGTGAATGGATGGATGGATGTGATGTGAATAGAGGTGATGAGATGTAAGGTGAATAGATGTGATGTGAATTAGATAGATGTGAATGGATGGATGGATGTGATGTGAATAGAGGTGATGTGATGTGAGGTGAATAGATGTGATGAGATGTGATGTGAATAGATGGATGGAGGTGATGTGAATAGAGGCGATGGAGGTGATGTGAATAGAGGTGATGACATGTGAGGTGAATAGATGTGATGTGAATCAGATAGATGTGAATGGATGGATGGATGAATCAGATAGATGTGAATGGATGAATGGATGTGATGTGAATAGAGGTGATGAGATGTGAGGTGAATAGATGTGATGAGAGGTGATGAGATGTGAGGTGAATAGATGTGATGAGATGTGATATGAATCAGATAGATGTGAATGGATGGATGGATGTGATGTGAATAGAGGTGATGAGATGTGAGGTGAATAGATGTGATGAGAAGTGATGTGAATCAGATAGATGTGAATGGATGGATGGATGTGATGTGAATAGCGGTGATGAGATGTGAGGTGAATAGATGTGATTAGATGTGATAGAATCAGATAGATGTGAATGGATGGATGGATGTGATGTGAATAGAGGTGATGAGATGTGAGGTGAATAGATGTGATGAGATGTGATGTGAATCAGATAGATGAGAATGGATGGATGGATGTGATGTGAATGGATGGATGTGATGTGAATAGAGGTGATGAGATGTGAATAGAGGTGATGAGATGTGAGGTGAATAGATGTGATGAGATGTGAATAGAGGTGATGAGATGTGAGGTGAATAGATGTGATGAGAAGTGATGTGAATCAAATAGATGTGAATGGATGGATGGATGTGATGTGAATAGAGATGAGATGTGAGGTGAATAGATGTGATGAGATGTGATGAGATGTGATGTGAATCAGATAGATGTGAATGGATAGATGGATGTGATGTGAATAGATGTGATGAGAAGTGATGTGAATCAGATAGATATGAATGGATGGATGAATGTGATGTGAATAGAGGTGATGAAATGTGAGGTGAATAGATGTGATGAGATGTGATGTGAATCAGAATGTAAATGAATGATATGGGATGTGAGTGAATGTAAGTGATGATAATGGATGTGAATGTGTATGTGAAGAATGGATGTGAATGTGTATGTGAAAGAATGGATGTGGATGTATGTGAAAGAATGGATATAGATGTGTATGTGAAGGAATGTGATGTGATGTAAAGAGATGAGATGTGACATGAATATATGTGGATGTGAAGTGATATATATGAATGTATGGATAGATGCGAGTAATCGTACATGTGAACGATTGGATGGATGTGGATGAATGAGATGAGATGTGTATGAATGAGATATGATGTGGATAAAAGTGATGTGATATAATGGTGATGAGAATGAATGTAATGGTTATAAATGAATGTGAATGTAATGGTTATGAATAAATGTGAATGTAATGGTTATGAATGAATGTGATGCGATGGGATGTGAATCGGGATAGATGTGAATGAATGAGATGTGAATCGGGATAGATGTGAATGAATGAGATGTGTGAGTGAATGTGATGTGGTCTGAATGGATGAGATGTGAGTGAATGTGATGTGGTCTGAATGAATGAGATGTGAATGAATGTGATGTGATGAGATATGAATATGGATAGATGTGAGTGGATGAGATCTGATGAGAACAAGTTGAGGAAAGATGTGATGAGATGAAAATGATGTGATTGGATGAGAATAGGAATACTTATGAAATGATTGTGGAATTAAATAATGTGGGTTGATGTGGAGCAATGTGGAAAGACAAGAGTTCGTTATAGAAACTGTATTTATGACCTGATTTTAAATGACTGTTTTATGTCAAGAATGCTGGGGA
This sequence comes from Cibotium barometz, assembly GCF_041138505.1. NCBI lineage: Eukaryota > Viridiplantae > Streptophyta > Polypodiopsida > Cyatheales > Cibotiaceae > Cibotium > Cibotium barometz. The sequence goes on along the minus strand of NC_141069.1, from coordinate 43,376,461 downwards.
AGCATTTTGACCGTCTTGTGATTGAGGTCTTGGAGACCTAATCTGATAAAGTTGCAACAGCAGCTGACGGAGAGTCAATGGAGGACATCTCACGTAGCAAGGTCGGTCGAGGTCTTGACCAGCCTCAATTAAGATGGTGAGCTTCCGGTACGGTGGATGAGGGACCAAGGAAGCGGCCTATGAGTGAAGCGCTAGGTCACCTGCGACGACGAATCCTAGAGGGTGCTGACCATATAGTGCTCAGGCTCTGGGTCGTCGATACCCACGTGTGCATCGGGGAAGATATTGGAACAAGGAGTAAGAGCTAAACTTGCTAGTCCTCAACGGATGAGTCCATGGCTCTTTTATATGGATCCGTTGGTTGATCTTGGTGATCTTCAATGGAGATTCCATTTTTGATATGTGAAAATATTGCCGGTTACTATGAGCTAGGAATTATCGACTCGAAAAGGCCCCTGAGTGGACAGGTGGTGAGCGTTCTGGTTGCCAATGATGCCATAGGTACACCGATGAAGGAATGATTGGAAATAAGGATTCAACCGGAGATTTTGAGGATTATGAGATCATTGACAAAATGGTTTCATTAACTGATTGTTTTAAAGATAGCTGATTCTGTGAAAAAAGGCAATTTCATATTGGGTGTGTAAGTGGTGTGACTAGTTTTAAGTTTGCATGAATATCCGGCTAGGGGGCCTAGGAACTCTTTTCTCTGGTATACCCGAGACAAAACCTAACCAAATTCTTAATTGGATCCCATCACTACAATGGTTGGGTGGTTGGCTAACCCACGGGACTGGATGGGGTTAGGCTGGACTGATGGATCCCTAAATTGAGACTCAAATCTGTTATGGTATGATAGATGAAGTAAATCCCAGACAAAAATTGTTCTATGAAAAAGAATCAACGGCTGTGCCTCTCAATGAGAAAAAAAGCATTGGTCTCTATGATCCAAGTGCAATCTTTTCCCTGATCTGACTATGGGACTTACGAGTTCGGTCAGATCAGTTCAGTAAGTTGAGGCTTTTGACTACGTTAGAGAAAAGTTATCCTGGAGGAATCGCCCAGGCTTTACGAGCAAGGGAAGTTTTTCCGGGTTCGGTTTTGGAAGAACCGATGGATTAGTCTCTTGTCCAGATATCTGTGGCAAGGCCCCAAGTGTGGGACCCTGTCCCCAGCAAGAATGGCTACTTCCGTTGCTAGCACACCTGAATTCGTTGTTGCGAGGTGGGGACATGGATCTTACAGCTGGTATCAAAGCAAATTGGCTAATATGGGTCAACCAAGAAGCCAAAAATGTTAAAAAATTATGAAGAAGTAGTAAAAGGTTGTAATTGTGTGATAAAATTCATACAAATTGTTATTCAGACTGAAATTCATAAATTAGTAATTGGGTCTTCAAATGGAAGTACCGCAATTGCATGGAATCCCTGACTTGCTTGAGGCCTAGACATGATGGTATTTAACTTATAGTTCCAAGGACAGTGACTACCCGTATTTAACTTATAGTTCCAAGGACAGTGACTACCCGTATATACCGAGGATATAACTGCAGCCTTGGTAGTATATACGAGTAAATCTAAGACTTGAAATTATATGCAAAAATGCTATCCAGATGATGAATTCAAATGTGGTTGATATGATTTTAAATTCTGGTTAAGAACTGATGAGTTGAATTGGATTCTGATTGAAAAATGATGATTCTTGAATTTTTGGTTGAAATGTAATAAGCTGAGCAAAACCACAATGAGGATGAATGGACGAGTCCCTGTGGTGATGATGTTCGTAACTGGAATGACGTTAAAGACCATATTAGATAATTTGGGAAAAATCTCACACTTTGGGAATCAACTTTTCAATATAGTTTTAGCCATATCTTGAGCATACTAACTCCAAATTTATCGGAGATTTTAGATTTAGATTCTACTTTGAAAGATCTTTCCAATGATATGTCACATGACAGGGTTTTGATAAAATCTTGGATAAGTTTACCATGATCCCATTTTTTAAATGGGAATGGGATTTTTCCCAAATTATCTAATATGGTCTTGTTAATGACTTCAGCAAATCACTACGAGAATTGTGGATTGTGCTGATAGATTGTTGTTGTTAACACTTGACCCAGTGGATCAAGTTAAGGGATGTCAAATTAAAAATCTATAAAATTGAAAATTCCCATGGAGGAATGTTCAGATGAAAATTTTGGTCTAATGGACCATTCTTGTGATAAGGATTGAATGATATAATCTCAGTGAATTGTTAACTGATGATGAGTTCTATATAAGGGATCTTTATCCCAAGATTTTGTTGGGTTCACCAGACTATAAGGAACCCAGAATTAGCTGGAAAAGAGTTGTCCTCTACTTTTGCGAGATGAGGACATCTCGCGTTTTTTAAGTGGGGTAGGATGTAATATTCCTCCCTCCAGCTTTTGAGGTGTGCAGGTGTAAGAACCTCCCCTTTTGATCTTATAATTATTCCCCTCTCTGAAATAAAAGAAAGATCCTGTTTTGGCCTAGAGAGAGAAAATGTCTACAGGGAGGTAATTCAAAATTGAGATATTCTTGGATATAAAAATCCTCCTAGTGTCTAAAATGGTTTCTCAAACAGAAATTCAAAAAGAACTTTCCAATGTGCAATTGGAATTAATGAGTTTTAAACTCATAAATAATGAGATATTTTCATCTCTCCTCTCTCTTGTTTTTCAACTAGATCCAAAAAGTAAGCTAAACTGACCTAAAAATGGTCAAAAAGTGACCAAACTGATCTGGAAAATTCTAGAATCAGTTTGCTTGGTTAGAGGCTCACTTTTTACTATAAATAGAAGCCTCCCCTTTTGTAAAAGGTTAATAGTGTTTATGCACTGTTACTCTACTCCTCCCCAGAGCCAAAAACATTGAATTCACTTGATAATTCAATTGTTTTTTGCTAAATCCTCTAATTCAATTGTTTTTTACTAAATCCTATACAAAGAGTTGGTGGCCACTCTTGATCGAAACAAGAGTAGAACCCTCAATCCCTCAAGCCAAAGGTAAGCTCACAAAAACTCCATGTAAGTTAAAAATTCTACTTTTTTTTTAATTCTAATCTATGGTTTTCTGATTCTTGCTTTTTTAATGTGAATATGGATGTTATGCCTTGATGAAAAGGCCACCCCCTTCTCTTCCTTAAGAATTCAGCCTTTCTCTATCCTAAAATGAGTAACAAATAAATTGATTTAAACTTTTCTTATTGTTTACTCTTTAGAAAGTCAAAATTGAGTAGATTAGAGTACTTTACTTCAAATTGGGATTAATTTTAAATTGATATTAGAATGTAAAATTTAAGAAATGGTCGCCATACAAAGGAGGTTATGGTAAAATTTTCTTAAATTTTGTGGAACTAAAGTTTATCATTAGTTCAAAAGAGTAATCCCCACCGTTTGTGCACTCTAAAAGAAATTATTTTTATTTCAAAAGAGTTATTCTGATTAAAATTAAATTTATGCATAGAAACATGCATAAAAGAATTATTTTTATTTCAAAAGTGTTATTCTCATTAAAATTAAATTTATGCATAGAAAGATGCATAGAAAATTTATTTTTATTTCAAAAGTGTTATTCTCATTAAAATTGAATTTATGCATAGAAAGATGCATAGAAGATTTATTTTTATTTTAAAAGTGTTATTCTCATTAAAATTGAATTTATGCATAGCAAGATGCATAGAAGATTTATTTTTATTTCAAAAGTGCTATTCTTATTAAAATTGAATTTATGCATAGAAAGATGCATAGAAGATTTATTTTTATTTCAAAAGTGTTATTCTCATTAAAATTGAATTTATGCATAGAAGATTTATTTTTATTTCAAAAGTGTTACTCTCATTAAAATTGAATTTATGCATAGAAGATTTATTTTTATTTCAAAAGTGTTACTCTCATTAAAATTGAATTTATCCATAGAAAGATGCATAGAAGTTTTTTTTTAAATTCAAAAGTGTTACCCTCATTAACATTGAATTTATGCATAGAAAGATGCATAGAAGATTTATTTTTATTTTAAAAGTGTTACTCTCATTAAAATTGAATTTATGCATAGAAAGATTCATAGAAGATTTATTTTTATTTCAAAAGTGTTACTCTCATTAAAATTGAATTTATGCATAGAAGATTTATTTTTATTTCAAAAGTGTTATTCTCATTAAAATTGAATTCATGCATAGAAAGATGCATAAAAGATTTAATTTTATTTTAAAAGTGTTATTTTTCTTAAATTTCAATTATGCATAAATAGATGCATAAAAGGATTTTTATAAAAGTGTTATTCCCACTGAAGTTGATTTTTATGCATAAATAGATGCGTAAAAAATCTTTATATCATTAATTAGAATTCTCTTAAATGATGTGATGTGAATCAGATAGATGATGAGTGGATGGATGAATGTGATGTGAATAAAGGTGATGAGATGTAAGGTGAATAGATGTGATGAGAATCAGATAAATATGAATGGATGGATGAATGTGATGTGAATAGAGGTGATGAGATGTGAGGTGAATAGATGTGATGAGAAGTGATGTGAATCAGATAGATGTGAATCAGATAGATGTGAATGGATGGATGGATGTGATGTGAATAGAGGTGATGAGATGTGAGGTGAATAGATGTGATGAGATGTAAGGTGAATAGATGTGATGAGATGTGATGTGAATAGATGTAAGGTGAATAGATGTGATGAGATGTGATGTGAATCAGACAGATGTGAATGGATGGATGAATGTGATGTGTGAATAGATGTGATGAGATGTGATGTGAATCAGAATGTAAAGGAATGATATGGGATGTGAGTGAATGTATGTAATGATAACGGATGTGAATGTGTATGTGAAGAATGGATGTGAATGTGTATGTGAAGAATGGATGTGAATGAGTATGTGAAAAAATGGATGTGGATGTATGTGAAAGAATGGATATAGATGTGTATGTGAAGGAATGTGATGTGATGTAAAGAGATGAGATGTGACATGAATATATGTGGATGTGAAGTGATAGATATGAATGTATGGATAGATGCGAGTAGTCGTACATGTGAACGATTGGATGGATGTGGATGAATGAGATGAGATGTGTATGAATGAGATATGATGTGGATAGAAGTGATGTGATATAATGGTGATGAGAATGAATGTAATGGTTATGAATGAATGTAATGGTTATGAATGAATGTGAATGTAATGGTTATGAATAAATGTGAATGTAATGGTTATTATGAATGAATGTGATGTGATGGGATGTGAATCGGGATAGATGTGAATGAATGAGATGTGATGTGAGTGAATGTGATGTGGTCTGAATGGATGAGATGTGAGTGAATGTGGTCTGAATGGATGAGATGTGAATGAATGTGATGTGATAAGATGTGAATATGGGTAGATGTGAGTGGATGAGATCTGATGAGGACAAATTGAGGAAAGATGTGATGAGATGAAAATGATGTGATTGGATGAGAATAGAAATACTTATGAAATGATTGTGGAATTAAATAATGTGGGTTGATGTGGAGCAATGTGGAAAGACAAGAATTCGTTATAGAAACTGTATTTATGACTTGTTTTTAAATGACTGTTTTTTGACCGTCTTGTGATTGAGGTCATGGAGACCTAATCTAATAAAGTTGCAATAGCTGACGGAGAGTCAATGGGATGATGTCTCACGTAGCAAGGTCGGCCGAGGTCTTGACCAGCCTCGGCTCGATTAAAATAGTGAGCTTCCGGTATGGTGGATGAGGGACCAAGGAAGCGGCCTATGAGTGAAACGCTAGGTCACCTGTGATCCTAGAGGGTACTGACCATACGGTGCTCGGGCTCTAGGCCACTGACGATACCCATGCGTGCGTCGGGGAAGATATTGGAACAAGGAGTAAGAGTTGTTTTCTGAATTCGGGCATGGATCTGGTTGATTGACATTGATGATCCTCAACAGATGAGTACATGGCTCTTTTATATGGATCCGTTGGTTGATCTTGGTGATCTTCAACGGAGATTCCATTTTTGATATATGAAAATATTACCGGTTACTATGAGCTAGGAACTATCGAAAAGGCCCCTGAGTGGACAGGTGGTGAGCGTTCTGGTTGCCAATGATGCCATAGATACACCAATGAAGGAATGATTGGAAATAAGGATTCAACTGGAGATTTTGAGGATTATGATCAGCGACATAATGGTTTCATTAAATGATTGTTTTAAAGATAACTGATTTTGTGAAAAAAGGCAATTTCATATTGGGTGTGTAAGTGGTGTGACTAGTTTTAAGTTTGCATGAATATGCGGCTAGGGGCCCTAGGAACTCTTTTCTCTGGTATACCCGGGACAAAACCTAACCAAATTCATTATTGGATCCCATCACTACAGTGGTTGGGCGGTTGGCTAACCCACGGGACTAGATGGGGTTAGGCTGGACTGATGGATCCCTAAATTGAGACTCAATTCTGTTATGGTACGATAGATGAAGTAAATCCTAGGCAAAAATTATTCTATGGAAAAGAATCAACGGTTGTGCCTCTCAATGAGGAAAAAAGCGTTGGTCTCTATGATCCGAGTGCGATCTTGTCCCTGATCTGACTATGGGACTTACGGGTTTGGTCAGATCAGTTCAGTTAGTTAAGGCTTTTGACTACGTTAGAGAAAAGTTATCCTGGAGGAATCACCCGTGCTTTCCAAGCAAGGGAAGTTTTTTTGGGTTCGGTTTTGGAAGAACTGATGGATTAGTCTCTTGTCGGGATATCCGTGGGCGAGGCCCCAAGTATGGGATCATGCCCCGCGCAAGAAGTGCTACTTCCACTGCTAGCACCCTTGAATTCGTTGCGCAGTGGGGATAGGGATCTTACAGCATGTGAAGCCAGAGGGATGCTGGAGAGTGATGAGGAGTGGTACATGTGTCTCCATGAAGCTGCAATTCAGAATACAGGATTCTAGTTGCGTCAATTGTTTGTCATTATAATGGTTTTTTGTGAGTTTGTATACCCTGGGCAGATTTGGGACAAATTCTCCACCGAACTTTCAGAAGATTTTTTCCATTCATTACAGCAAAGAGGCTGTGTCGATGTTGGTGTTTGTCATTCTATAGCAAAGAATCAGGCTTTGTTGCACATGCAAGATCTCTTACACCAGTATGGAAAGTGGTTAGCTGATTTTGAAGAGTTGCCTTTTCCAGATAGATCAAGTGTTGCCATCCACTGTCATCAACAATGGTTTGTTGATGGAAGAGATGATGTTTAATTCTGTTTAGCAAGCTGATATGTCTGTTTCCATGGAAAGGAGTCTTAATAGTTGTCAATCAAAAGCATTTGATACTATCCTTAGATTTGTTTCTTTGAACCAGGGCGGTGTTTTTTTCCTTGATGGACCAAGTGGATCAAGCAAAACTTATCTTTACAATGCCTTGCTATCTCGATTGCGTGGAGAGAAACACGTTGCCTTGGCATGTGCATCGTCTAGAATAACTACATTGTTACTCGCAAATGGTCGTACAGCTCACTCACATTTCAAAATCCCATTGGTACTCAATGCTTCTAGCACGTATGGAATCAAAGCTAATAGCCCATTGGCGGAGGTGTTGAAGCTTGCAAGGTTAATCATTTGGGACGAGGCTCCAATGATGCATAGGTACACATATGAAGCACTGGACATGACATTGAAGGACATTATACAAAGTGACATAGTGTTTGGTGGAAAATTTATGCTCGTTGATGGTGACTTCAGGCAAATCTTACCAGTTGTGCCAAAGGGACTACGCCAGGACATTGTTGAGATATGCAACATTATGTCGGTCACATATTTGGAGATATGTGAGTGTTTTAAAGCTCACCCAAAACATGCAGGTTAGACAGAAGACTTATAATGGTATAGAACATGAATTTGTCAAATGGACATTACAAATTGGGGATGGCACTATAGGTTAGCCAAACAATGAAGGCAGAGTGGTAATTCCACCACAAATGTTGATCCATGGAAACTCTATTTTGAGTTTGGTAGAATGGGTATACAAAGATCTTCAGAGAGTTGAGGATTATGCATGCTTCTTCAAAGATCGTGCTATTCTTGCACCACAAAATTTAGAGGTTGATGAGATCAATGAACTAGCCTTGAGTTCGTTGCGTGGTCTTGAAAGAGAATACCTCAGTGTAGATTCTGTTGTTTCTTGCGAGAATGATGCAATGTTGTATCCAATTGAGTACTTGAAGAGTTTGAACCTAGGTGGTGGTTACTTTCCTCACCGCTTACTTCTAAAGATTAATGCCCCTATCATTCTGCTCCACAATTTGGACCCTCGGCGGGGGGACTTTGTAATGGTACCAGATTGCTCGATGCAAGCAATTTAACTCAAAGGTGACAGAAGCAGAAATCATTACAGGTACAAACATTGGATACACAGTCTTTATTCCCAGGATAACATTTATGCCTACTATGTTTCAATTTCCTTTTGACATGAGAAGGAGGCAATTTCCTGTCAGGTGAGCTTTTGGTATGTCAATAAATAAGTCCCAAGGACAAACATTGAGTGTATTGGGACTTTATCTGGCCACACAAGTATTCACACATGGACAACTGTACATTGTTATGTCATGTGTTAGATTGTGAAAGCGTGTGTAAAGCATATTGTGGAATATGAAAGCGGCACAAGAGGTTCAAATGAAGTCTTCACAACCAATGTTGTCTACAAGGATGTTTTGCAAATGGCATGCCAAAGAATGTAAATGTAAATAGCAGCTTGCAAATGTTAGAGACTACATTTATACATATCTTTGTACAATGAAGTAAGCATTTGAATGGAGAATGTTTCCAGAGATGTGCAAGTGCAGTCTTTGTTTGCTTTTGGATTGCTTTTATACACAGTGCCATTATATTATTTGTTGCTTGGCTCAAGCTACTGAGCACACACACACACACACAGCCATGTGTGTGTGTGTGTGTGTGTGTGTGTGTGTGTGTGTGTGTGTATAGAGAGAGAGAGAGAGTGCTATATTTGATATCAGGGGTATATTTCTTAGGATGGATGTGGCAAGGAGATCCTTTTTGTTCATTTATGGTGATGGAAAATACATTGAAGGCAAATTTTTTAGACGTTTGCTATAATATAGGTATTATCATTTTCCAAGATTTGTTTAATATTTTTTATTGAATTGTAGACCCTCCATTTTGGGAAAGACAAGCAACAACATCTCTAATTATCTAACTATTAGAGAGCACTGGTGTTTTATGGTATATATAGAAACTTCCTTTTTATGTAGCTTTTGTGTTTTGTTTGATTAATTTATATTTTTATTGAAACATTCTCTTTGCAACAGGGAATATCTTTACTTTTTAGAACCCAGATTGTTGTTAGGCTTGTATGGTCGAGATAGTTACAAGATGAGAGCTTTGGGCTCCTTGGAATTTATAATCTAAGATTGCGGAAGGTTGTAGATCAACTTCATGTACATGTAATGTTTGTGGATTATGAAAAGCCTGATAAGTTAGATTTTTGGTGCATAGGCACTGGACAGTACACAATTTTTTGATTTGCTATTTACAAGCCTATTCAAACACCGTTCGCCTCAAATATTGATCCACCAAATGAGTTTTGTAAGCTTTTATCCTTATCCTACTTTTTTTCAACAACGAGATTTATATCTTCAATGCTAATGTTTTTTTCTGGCATACATTTTGTCAGATAGAAGCGCGGGGTATAGGCTAACAAGGAGAGATACTCCACTTGTCCGAAGATTGTTTTGAGGCCGTGTTCAAGTGTGTTAAGATTGTCATCATTTTTTGGGTTTGTAATGCTAGATGTATATTTATATGCCAAGTTTGGTGCTTTAGAAGCTTCTTTATGGATATATATGGCAATAATGATGTGTTTATATAGACGATTGGCAAAACGATGTATATATATACATATGAGTGTGAACAATATCTATGGATATTATGGGTGCATGCACATACACAGACACATATTTACATGTGTGTATGTGACATGCACACATGCGTTCATAGGCGCACACACACATACACATATCTTCCACTTGTAGCATGCATGGTTTCAATGGATTATATGTATGCGTACACGTACATACATGTACATACATATGAACATAAATACATACATCTTTATGTGTGTTTGTGTGTAACTCGATGTGCCTAGCTTATAAAAGAAAAGGAAGGGTGATTTTACACATATTACTTTTGCCTTTAACTACATAGAAAATACCTCCTTGAAAATGTAAAATGCTTCCTCCCGTCGGAGATGGGTCGTGGGACACTAGTAGGGTTTAGTCCAAGAATACATCCAAGCTTTGAGGAAGCTTATTTCTATCTTACGCTAACACATTCCTCATCTCAGCAGTAAGGCTAAATATGTATTTATGCAACTCTGAATCTTTGATCAGGAGCTCGACTTCTTCATCAGCCCACCACCAGACCATCCTGAAATTTCCTTTCATATTGAATTTCCCTAATTTTCTCTTGGAAGTCTTCTTTAGCCTTGATAATCTGCAAGGTCTCTTCTGTTACCTCTCTACTTTTCTGATATCATTATATTTACCAAAAAAATGTAAAATTCCTTGCTAATTCCACTACCATACACATTATGCATGCACACACACACTCTACCTCTCTTTCTCTAACCTAACCCACTAACAATCTCTCTCTCTCTCTCTCTCTCTCTCTCTCTCTCTCTCTCTCTCTCTCTCTCTCTCTCTCTCTCTCTCTCACACACACACACACACACACACATACAAAGAGAAGAGAGAAATATTTTGTGTACCATCAAAATTTGTTCAAATTTTTTCATGGAACGGCACATGATTCATGTCCTTTCTTGCGTTCCTTCCCTACATGATGATACATGCATCTCTAGCATCATGCGCATTCTGTGATGGGATGAGTATTGGTGGGGTATTCTTGCATTTCTTAAGAGCACAAGGGGAACTCTTACATGCACACTATTTGACAAGCCATGGACATCTCATCACACAGGGTGCTCTATTGGGACTCAATGTAGTTCATGGCATTACTTGGCTTCCCTTATGCATTCATTTTACTCTAGGATCATATTGATGTTTTCTATCCAAAGCATCACATAGAGGTGTTTCAATTCATGTATCATGTTCCTCAAATTTGGTCACATATGCCCAAACTATTGCACCCATCCCCATACCCTGACTATCTAGCACAAGTTGTGGAGCAAAACCTTTCTATGCTCACCCCTTGGAGATTGTACCCCATGACAACCACTTCATCAGACATTGTATCCAATTATAATTCACCATGGGAGATGCATGTTGATCCTCACATAGCCTCACCATCAATTATTGTATTTGATATAGGTTTTGCTATACACTTGAATGATTTTCCTCTTCCTTTTGAGCCATCTTATGAGGTCAAAAAATTCATTCCTGTATTTATTGAGGATCTCTTGTCATATTTTGGGATAGATCCTCTATACACTCCACCATCTTCTCTAGGTATAGATTGTTATGATACCACTCATCATCACTAGGTATAGATTGTTATGATACCACTCATCATCACTAGCTTTTTCTCGAGCTGTAGTTTGGAGCACCTTCATTTGGAAACTAGGGTTAGGCTCCATCGACACTCCATGGGCTTTAATGATATTACCCTCTTCATTAACCTATGATCTACCACTGCCAAGGACCTCATTGAGTGGCTAAGTGCCCTCATAAGATCAACATAACAAGCCACAAACTACCAAAGTCAACACATACCCAAGATTGAGCCATTTAAAAGTGTGGAATTAACCATCTGATCAGGGACTATCCTTATAAAAGCATTGGAGAGTCTTTGACAACCACCAATCCAACCACGGGACTTCAAATGATTGGGGTGCAATCAAGGGTAATAGCAATGCCACTCAATGCCATAACTCGTGTGCAAGCACTAAAGACCTCAAAAGTCAAGGGAGAACCATTAGGTAAACCTTCTACACATATAAAAGGAGAAAAGAAGGTGGGGTAAGGAGACTGTATAGTCATGATTCAATATGGTTTGGATGAGGGAACGGTCAAAACCGCATCCACCAAGTCGATCCAAGAAAATGTGCTAACAAGAAAAAAGAAGAAGTAACATAGAAGGAAACCAAACCTGTTGAAGAACCAAGACACTGAGGGGAGTGGGTAAATATCCAAATGCTTAGAAAAAGATTGAAAAGCTGGGGGCCGCACAAGACCTAGTCCAAGAAGGTCAAAACAGGTTTGAAGAATGGCCGCAGGCAAGTTGAGCTGTTGAAATAGTCTATCCCGGGCAAAATATCACTAGTAGGGAAGCCAAATGGCTAAACATGCCGGAGACTATTTTAGAATGCACATGAGGGTGATATTGACTCAAAAGAAGAAGGAAACAATGACCTATTCTCAAGGATGTTTGATAAATGAGGAGATATCCTCTTTATGACTCAATAAATCCTATTCTATAATCATATAGTAATGATTATAGAAACCAAGAACCCAAGGATGTGGGCATGCTAATAGCATTTCTCTCTGTAGAGATCAAGATGCCAATTATTGGAACCTGGCTGAGAAGAAATCCCCTACTGTGGATTGATTTAAAGAATTGGGTGGAAGGTAGATTGCTGATTTAAAGAAATCCCTGACTGTGGATTGATTTAAAGAATTGGGTGGAAGGTAGATTGCTAGTGGCCGATCCTCCAACAGATGAGGGAATACATTTGCCTCTCGAGAAGGATGTAGTCATAGAGGGAGGAAGGGACGACCTACTGGAAGTCCAAATTCTAGTTAATCAAACGGGACAGTATTATGAGAGTGATGACATGAATGCAACACTTCCAATGGTGCATAAGGGTTATCAAGCTCTTTGCAATTCTTTATGGTGGAACTGAAGTAAGTATTGTCACAAAGAAATGTTGGGAAAAACCAGCCTTAGATCAGATGAACCTCATTATAAAAATGGTTGATGGTACCATGTCGTGACCTATGGGAGTTCTATAAAACTAGAAGATGAAAGTCTTCTCTTTCTGCCGCTACTACCATACATTTATAGTCATGAATCACTACAACAGAATGAGGGTCTAGCAGCAAAAATAGCAGCATTTTTATAACTAGAAGTGTAGCTAGGTGTCGGGCCATTTTTGCTGCTAGAAGCACTGCTATTTTTGCTCTGCACAATGGATTCGCTGCTCATCTCAACAGTAAAAATATCGTTGCTCCGATGACTAATATTTTTGCTGCTGTGCTGAGCAGCGAGTGCTCTGCACAGCAAAAAAAGAGTTGGGGCAGGTTGGGGAGTCTGCACACGACTCCCCAGTCTGCCCCAGCTCTTTAAAAAAAATTAAAACAGAGTGGCAGTTTCATATTTTTAACACAAACACAAATACAAGAAACAAATTCATTGTGGAGAATGCAATTGAGCCTAAAAAGTTATTATATTTTAGAAATTTTTGGGCCTTTGGAAGTTTTTACAAAAGAGGTATGAAGAGGTGGGTGTCTAGTTGGAATCCTCATTGGATTTCGAGTGATCTTCATTATTCGATTCCTCGTCCTCTTCACTTGCTTCATGCGCTAATAATCTGGATCCTCCTCTTCTTGTTCCCCTTCATCCTGCATACATGCCATCAAGCGTAAGGTAAGGAAAGCATGGAAATACAATTAAACGTAGAAAAGAGAATGGTTTAGGCAACACATTACCTCATCAGCTTGAGTCCCCAAAACGAACTCATCCAAGAGTATACTTTGTGTAAGGTAAGGAAAGCATGGAAATACAATTAAATGTAGAAAAGAGAATGGTTTAGGCAACACGTTACCTCATCAGCTTGAGTCCCCAAAACGAACTCATCCAAGCGTACACTTTGTGTATGCATCCACGCCCACAATTACAGACGGGGGGCTCTATACCCATAGTCATATTCCTCCTTTGTTGGGTCATGCCCAACAACCTCCCTCTACAAAAAACAATTAAGAAAATATATAATTATTTCAAGAAAACAATATAGTACAAAACGAAATGAAAGGAGAGAAGAAATGATACTTACGAAACGAGCAAGAAAGAAAGATTTCCTGCCAGAGCCGAAGTGTGAAGCCCCTCGCTTCTGTAGTCGGGAAGCACTCGCCCACTTGTTGTTGAAAAGCACCTGGGTGCTTTCTCCGAAACTGCGTGCGTACCTCCACTCCTCGGCTGTACACATGCTAGGCTTCTCCAAATTATTTTTGGCTACTCTCTTGATATTTTCTCTCCTTATTAGAGAGAAAAATCTTGATGCACCGCTTCATCCACTCCTCGGAGAAGCACAAATGCGCATTTGGGATGGGGAACTCCAACTTAAGCACATTGATAACATATTGCTTAGAAAGTTTATCTTGTGTTTTTCACTTTTTGGAGGAGTTCACGAATTCCAGGTTCGTAAATACATGCATACAATTCATGACTTGCTTTTCTCATGCAGAATCCATCACGAGGGCACCATTTGCATCCACAGTGTATGGTAGGAGGCGTGGATCGAACGGTGGAATGGGTCTCCTGGGGGCTGGCTCATAATGTGTAGATGATGAGACCCCCTATTGGGGAGACACATCGGGAGACCTAGTGCTGCTTTTGCCGAAGCAAATGTAGCTAGCTCCCCCCCCCACTAGCACGTCTACTACCCCCCCAGACTCCCTACTACGTCATGGTGGTAGTGGTGAAGACGGACGTGAGGAAGCGGGGGCGGATCTAGTAGAGGAAGGTGGTGTAGGCTCATCATCGCCATACAGCTTAGCCCCGCGCCTATTAAAGGCGGGGTTTGCCCCGAATGAGCGAGTGGGGGTAGATTTCCCCTCCATGACGTCGACTAGCCAAGTGGGGTAGTTTGCCCCCATGGCATCGATTGGACCGCCGTCTGCTCCGCCTGCATATAAGATTAAAATATAAGACAAATCGAATGCATAAAAGATTAACTTTGTGTATGTGAAAAGGTTTGATGAAACCGTAACTGTCATTAGGAAATTTTTGAGCTCATTTTGGGGCCCTGTAAGGAAGTTTGACCGGAATATTCCCTCCAAAAAGGGGCACTGGATAAAATTTTTGCAAACGAACTCCAAATTTGTCGGACCTCACATATTTAGATTCTACTCTTCAAAAGCTATCCATTGATATATAACACGATAGGGTTCAGAGAAGGGACAAGATAGATACCTAGAAGATTCCTTTTTGCCTAGGAATCTTCTACGTTACGTAGAAGATTCCTAGGCAAAAAGGAATCTTCTAGGTATCTATCTTGTCCCTTCTCTGAACCCTATCGTGTTATATATCAATGGATAGCTTTTGAAGAGTAGAATCTAAATATGTGAGGTCCGACAAATTTGGAGTTCGTTTGCAAAAATTTTATCCAGTGCCCCTTTTTGGAGGGAATATTCCGGTCAAACTTCCTTACAGGGCCCCAAAATGAGCTCAAAAATTTCCTAATGGTCTGTATAAACTGCGACCAAGCTTATTGCCCATATTGCTCATTTATATTGGACAGCAGATTCACCACACTACTACATACATGCATAGCATAGGAAACAAACATGATTTCTCTAACCCAAGCCATACTTAAAGCTGACAAAAAATACAATATGTGATATTAGAACATTATTAAGACCTCCCCTCTACAATACTGCTTAGACAAGAAGGGTGGATAGTGCCCCTTTGAGATGATAGCTTTTGAGGGCTTTCCACACGCTCCCCACTATTAAAGCCAAAGGCAACTCCTCTTTTGAAAGAGAAGGATAGTGAGAAGATCGAGGGCTCCCCCTCCACTATAACCACCTACTCATCTCACTGATAACCACTCCTAGCCTAACATAAGCAGCATTCTAGATGGCATATAACAATGCCCCATATCTGTATGCATAAGTCCATTTCCTAAACCCGGCACCTTATATGTCATATGTGATTTCTCTAACAAGGCCACTTACCTCTCATATGTCAAGCCAACTAAGAGAAAACAATAACGCAAGCTTAGACAAAAAATACAACCTGTGATACTAGGACATTGTTTTACGACCTCCTACAATACTGCTTAGACAACCAAGGTGAACAGTGCCCCTTTCGGATATGATAGCTTTTGAGGACTTTCCACACGCTCCCCACTATTAAAGCCAAAGGTAACTCCTATTTTGTAAGAGAAGGATAGTGAGAAGATCGAGGGCTCCCCCTCCACTATAGCCAGATAACGGGGGATTTTTTTTGCGAGCTTTTTTTGCCGAGCTTTTTGGAGCAATGAACAAGGAGTTCGAGCTTTGCAAAGGACCATGAACTTACTATGAGCTTTGTAAAGGACCAAGAACTTACTTACATATAAATAACAAGCTTTGAAAGATTAACAATATAAATTTCAGTCTTTTAAAGATCTAGTCCATAAAAATATTAATTACAAAGTCTTTTGATCCACATCATACTTATTGATATAATTACATATATTCATATCCCTAACTAAATTCATGCACCTCGTACATATACACATACAAAATATACATATACATACATACATGCAAGAGCTACCTACATACTAACATATATACATACATACATACATACTTTCTTACTTACTTAAATATAAAAAACAATCCTTTAAAGATAAAAAATGTATATATCGATCTTTAAAGTTCCAAACCATGAAAATCTCGATTACAAAGTCTTTTTATCCACATCATACTTATTGATATAATTATATATATACATATATCTACCTAAATTCATACACCTCGTACATATACATATACATACATACATACAAGAGCTACCTACGCAGCACTAACATATATACATACATTACATACATACTTTCTTACTTACTTAAATATATAACACAATCTTTTAAAGATCAAAAATGTATATATCGATCTTTAAACTTCCAAACCATGACAATCTCGATTACAAAGTCTTTTGATCCACAAATTATAGCATTCTTCTACGTGTCATCCCTCCCGACCTAATGAGAAATCTCCCAGACATGCTTTGGCTACCTCCATGTCATTCTCTATCCCCATATAGTGCCTTTTTAACTCTTGGCATGCACGTCCCAAGCCTCCACATCCCGCAAAAACATCCAAGACACCATCTCCTTCACTTGAGAAGGTATCCACTAGCCACCTACAACATGAAATGCAATCATAAACGTGCATCTAAGTATTTTGAAAAAGTAGCTGCTATGAAAATGAACAGAATGAAAATTGTCTCACCTAACGAACATAGGAGATCTTCTGCACCACCTCAAATGTAGCGCTCCAAGACCATCATGCGTTGGAATGGATGCTTCTTATTCTTCTCAAAAATGAAATTTCGTTGAGTGTTGAATAACTTCTTTGAAACATTTTGCCCAGCCTCACGATCAGTAATAGGGACATGGCAATTTACTCGATAGAACATACTAAGCGCCAATGTATCCACCTACCATAACGAGAAAACATTATGTTTGGATATCCATACCACATAACATGTATACATAAAGGGAAATATTTAAGAGATTATGACTTACCCGTTCTCCATTCTTATACAAATAACTTGATTCCACATGAACAGACATTGTTCGATGCATGACCAATCCAACTTTCTTTCCCATGGAATATATTTTAGGAAGTTGATCCATTGGACTCAAACACACAAACCAACCCTCATCAGTGTTGAAAAATAGGTAGAGGGAGAGGAGACACACACACAGGAGAAAACCCTAATGTATATTGCAAACCCTAACCATAGAGGGAAGCCATCTCCCTACTCTCACAATGCATAAAACCATAATCCATAATACACACAACACACTATAAGTTGTGTCCACACACATCTAACCCTAGCTAATGTCCACACACTATGACCAACTGGACGCGGTCATTTATGTCTCACACATGTTGCTGCCTAACATGCCAGCACATAGCATAGCTGGCTCACACTGACATTGAGCTTGAATCTCAACAGCCCCTCTCAAGCTCATGATGTACTGCCACCATAGATAAAGATGTAGATGAGCTTGGGCTATCAAAGCTCTCAACACTCCCCCTCAAGCTCATCCCACGTACTCCCAACATAGTACGGAAGTACTCAAACTTCTCCCTGCTAAGTGGCTTTGTAAAGATGTCTGCCACCTGCTCGTCAGTCTTCACATATTGTAGATCAACTGTACCATCCAGCACCTTCTCTCTGACAAAGTGATAATGGACCTCTATGTGTTTGGTCCTTGCATGAAATACTGGATTCTTTGCCAACTGTATACTGCTCATGTTGTCACAATGAATGACAACCTTGCCATCAATAGGCTCACCCAAACTTGCCAAGAGATTCTTTAACCATATTCCTTCACAAGTAGCAATGGATGCACCCCTGTATTCAGCCTCTGTACTAGATAAAGCAACTGTAGGTTGCTTCTTGCTACTCCAACTCACCATGGCACTTCCAAGTGTAAAGGCATAACCACTAGTAGATCTCCTGTCATATGAGCTACCTGCCCAATCAGCATCTGTGTAGCCATGTATATCCAAGCCTTTACCACTCTCATAAAGAAGACCATAATGTGCAGTGGTCTTTACATATCTCATAATGCATCTCACTGCATCCAAATGAGGTTTTCTGGGGCTCTGCATAAATTGGCTTACTAGCCCCACAACATAACTCAAATCTAGGCGTGTGATAGTCATATAAATGAGACTACCAACCATCTTTCTGTACATAGATGGATCATCCAACTTCACACCAAATCAGCCCGCAACTTCACATTTTGCTCCAAAGGTGTACTCATAGGCTTTCACCCTGTCATTCCATATTTTGCCAACATATCCAATGCATATTGGCGTTGCACTAACCATGTACCTGCATGATCTTTGATCACTTCAATTCCAAGAAAGTATCTCAACTCACCCAAGTCTTTCATGTCAAACTGCCCACTCAATGCTTTCTTGACATGCATCACATCTATACCATGATCACCTGTTGACGATCAAATCATCCACATAGATGACGAGTAAAACAATCCCATGATCTATTTTCTTCACATAGAGTGAAGAATCTGCTGTAGAAACCTGAAGTCCAAGAGAGATAAGATATCTGCTCATCTTATCACTCCAAGCACGAGGTGCTTGCTTCAAGCCATATAATGCCTTTTTCAATCTGCATACATGAGTGGGATATCTTGGGTGTACATAACCTTCTGGCTGTGCCATATACACTTCTTCTTGTAGATCTCCATTTAGAAATGCATTTTTCACATCCATTTGATGCATTTCCCAACCATTTGCTGCAGCCATAGCAATGACTGCTCTTACTGTTCCCATCTTTGCCACTGGACTAAATGTTTCATCATAGTCCAAATCTTGGGTTTGTGCATAACCCTTAGCTACCAATCTTGCTTTATGTCACTCAATGGAACCATCAGACTTGCATTTCACTTTGTAAACCCATTTACAACTAATGACATTTTTGTCCTGTGGTAATGCAACCAAGTCCCATGTGTCATTGTTATGAACCAATGCATCCATCTCAACATCCATTGCTTTCTCCCGTACATGCTTTCCAATAGCTTCTGTATAGCATGTAGGTTCCACATGCTTCACCACAGATGTCATATATGCATAATGCATAGCAAAATCATGATATGTCAACCTGTCAACTGGATATCTGACCCTTTGGGATCTCCGCAATGCATGGGGCCATCTTCTCCACCGTCACCGCCAGCTCCGCCTCCAGCGCCACCTCCTCCACCTCCACCTTCATAAGCACACTCCCTCACCATCTTCTCCACTGCCGCCCTCCACCTTTGTGTCTGTCGACACCCGGTCCATATTCTCCACTGCCGCCACCTCCACCAACATAGTTGTCAGCTTCGCCTCCCAGTGCCGCCTCCAAGCCTCCCTTGCCCTCATTGCGCCGGCCTCTCCAGGCCCCCGGCAGAGCCGGGGGATGGTTTGCGCTAGACCATCCCCCGACTCTGTCGGGGGCCTGGAGAGGCCGGCGCAACGGGGGCAAGGGAGGCTTGGATGACCGGGGCCATCTTCTCCAACGCCGCCACCTCCAACACCTCCTCCACCTTCATAAGCACACTCCACCTCCAACACCTCCTCCAGCGCCACCTCCAATACCTCCGTCGCCACCTCCCCAACACCTCCTCCAGTGACACCCAGGCCATCTTCTCCACCACCGCCACCTCCAGCATAGCTGCCGCCAGCTCTAAATTTAACAAAAAAGAGTTCACAAACCTTGGTGTGGAGGAAGAAGCCAACCCAACAAGGTGGGTTAAATATAGCCAAAACACTACCTATAACCACCTCAATCAAGGAGCTGGACAAGGACCGTGAAGGGAGAAAAAAGAAGGTTCAACAAATGGACAATAATACAAGCCCCAATACACAAGACTTAGTAATAATCAAGCACTACTCCCACACGGAGTTAAAATGCCTGCAACAACACCTACCCAGAAGTTCCAATGTGCCACCTTGGTTCCCATGGCAATAAAAAGATAAAGGTATCCATTAGTCACAAAATGGATACAAGGTAAATATGGGTATCATTCACTCCTTTATATACATGTTTGAATGTCTGAGGATGAAGAGAAATAGAAGGTATTAATCTTGCACACACATGATCCAAAATAGTTCATGCCCTGAACTGGTACAAAAAAAGGTTCATGCCATGAAACAATCTTAAAAGGTTCACGCCGTGAAGAACTGGTCCAAAATGGTTCACGTCATGAACTTGTGCAAAACAGCTCACGCCATGAACTAGTCCAAAGTGCTTCACGCCATGAAATGGTTAATTTTCTCTGACCAATCATAGGATGACACATGGCATTCTTCATTAAGGTAGTCGCCCAATCCAATGGCTGTGCCTTAAATTTGACAGAGACAAGTAAAGGGGGAAGAGGTGATAGTACGCTGGAGAAGGTGGAGGTGTTGAACAAGGACATGGAGCATCACACCAAGGAGAAGAAAAATGCACAAGATGCCAAGGAGTTGAAGTTGGCTCAAATCAAGGAGCAATGCGAGTCATGACAAAAGGAAGAGGACGCCATAGCGATAGCCATAGCGCTAGCGTGCGCGTAGTTTGCTCACTTCTTCCAGGAAAATGCCATTGCGCCCTTGAAAACTGACTTGTGAAAAATGACTTGAGGTACTCCGTGCAATAGTATATATGCATAGAGAGGAACACTGAGCCTCCCAACACAAGGCGGTAATAGAGCACCTCCAGGCCTTCCTCAAGGCCTACCAGAGAGGGTGGACGCCCTCGATTACTGGTGGCGGTGATCAGAAGGGCACAATTGCTACTACTAGTAGCTGTAGTGAAGAAGAGATCTTGAAGCTCACAAAAGGCCTCTTTGACCTTGAGCATCACGGCGCTAAAATCAAACACCTAGTGGATGCGAAAATCCAATGCAAGTATCGCACCGAGCTCCACAACAATAAGGACTTACAGTTACCCCCTATTCCACCAACTGGTGACCTTCGGGCTTGTGTGGGTGATTTATGGGAAGCGTGAGTGACAACTAACACTGGTGAGTCCCAGTGACAAAAACTGTGCCACATGAGGCCCACCATGTCCCTGGGAACTAAGGGAAGAGCACTACAACAAGAATAGTCAAGCAGGTAGTCAACCCAAGCAAGGCAAGGAGAAGCAACAATATGCATTAGAGGAGAAGTATGAGCTTTTGATGGAGGCCTAGATGCATAGTAGAAAGGTGTGAAGCCAATGGGAGGACGGTTTCTCGGCCACTCTAAGGAAGGTATGCCATGTACATGGAGGATCTTCTAGTGGCATTGTTTCTTATCTATATGCAGCATCATGATCATGAGGTTGATCATGTTGGTCTGATCCAATCATGTATTAATCAAATTTTAAAAAATACAAAATGGCCAAACCTGTAGTCTCACAGAGATGGTGAAAACCTGTAGTCTCACGGAAAAGACTAAAACATGCACTCTCACAAAACTAAACCTCACGAATTTCCCTCTCATGGAAACTCATCTCACGGATTTCCTTCTCACAGAAATCCATCTCACGCAACTAACTCTCATGAAACTAAACCTCACGGATTTCCTTCTCAACGGAAATCCATCTCATGCAACTAACTCTCACGAAACGAAACCTCACGGATTTCCTTCTCACAGAAATCCATCTCATGGATTTCCTTCTACGAAAATCCATCTCACGCAACTAACTCTCACAAAACTAAACCTCACGGATTTCCTTCTCACACGAAAACCCATCTCACGGATTTCCTTCTCATCATGAAAATCTGTCTCACACAACTAACTCTCACGAAACTAAACCTCACGGATTTTCTTCTCACAGAAATCCATCTCATGCAACTAACTCTCACGAAACTAAACCTCACGGATTTCCTTCTCACAAAAATTCATCTCACGGATTTCCTTCTCATGAAAATCCATCTCACGCAACTAACTCTCACACCACTAACACCCTTCTCATCCCAATTAGCCTTCTTGCCAGTATTTTTTTTATAAAGACAACTACAAGAAGTACATGCTGCACCAGTCTATAGACTAATCTTTTTTACATGTACAGATGTCGACCTCAGACCTAGAAGCTACAGATACCCCCATGGTAACACAGGCCAATGCTACAGGCTCCCTGGTGAGCCAAAAGAAAAGGCCAACACAGGGTGGTGCAAAGATGAACTACCTAGGTCCATATGCCCAGGCCTTCCATGGTGCCATCATTAGCAAGGAGATCCACATGGCATATGGAAAGGTGGCTTTGCAGTATCACAGCTTGGAGTGCCTCCAGATTTTGGAAGAGGAAGAAGTGAAGGATAAGCTGGAGAAGGTGGGCCGCCTGGACAGGATGGCATAAGTTCTCCCTAGGAATATAGACATGGAGCTTTGTGTTGAATACATAAAGACATATGACAAAGCTACCAAGTGGGGTACGATAACAAAAGCCAATGGCACCACAAAACAAGTCCTGATCACTAAGATCTAATTCGTGAAGCTCTGTGTAGGTCCCAACACCAGTCAAGATACACGCACATGCCTTTGATAAGATGCCTCTAGATTCTATGTTGAAGAAGAGCTCCTACAACTCTAATGGAGCTGAATATGAGAACATCAGAGATAAAGCCACAGAGAAGGCATGCAAGGCGATGTCTTTAATCATGCAGGTGAAGCCAATGGACCGATACAGCAGGGTACCACTAAACAGAATCGCAAAGGTCCATGAAGAAAAGGAGGAGTGGGCATACTATATACACAAGGATATGGAAAACTACCTCAAAGCCCATCAAAGATATGCAACCCATACCTGAACCATGTGGTTCAGAGGACCCTTCCAGAACTACAACCAGTAGAGCAAATGCAATTGGCACTCCTCGCAGAGTAACCAGTGCTGACTACTACAGAGATGCAAGAAGGGAAAGCTATCCTCATGGAAATAAAATCAATAATGAAGGAGATAAAGAGAGGAAGAAAAACAAAGACGGAAAGGAAGATGAGATTTCCAAATGTGGCTGAGGAAACACAAAGGATTTCTTGCACAAGAGATCAAATCGTAATACCAAGAAGTACTTGAATAGCAAGAAGCCATTGTTAGTGAGGTCACACAAGAAGAAACACAGCGAATGACTCCTCCTCAAAGCCTAGCTCAACTAATATTCAAAAACCTATCTGTGCTCAAGAATTCTACTATGACAGACACACCTGTGGGAATGGAGCCAGAGACTAGAGCAAAAGCACTACCAACTAAAGAACCCCAAGAGCTTGAAGAAGCAACATCATTCCCAATGCAAGTCCCAGCAGCCCCATTGGATACAGGTAAAAGGCCAAGAGTTGAACATACATCTAGCCCAAGCAAAAGAAGGTGTCTCGAGGACAAAGAGATGATTCTAGAGCCGTCATTCCTACAGAATATAGACTATGAAATTTTCTTTCAGGAAATAGTGGAAGGCCTGGATGAGCTACTAAATCTTCGGCATGCGAGAGTAGAAGGGCAATGGCCACAAGTGCATCACTGTGGGAGCAGAAGCAACGAGTATGGAGGTGCCATCTCCTCACAACACATATGCTTCATGATCGTAATGCTACACTTTGGAAGCAAATTCAAGAGTCAAACAACCAAGTCCAGACCTTGTAAGAACACCTGATAGCGGTAGCGGCACACATAGGAATGTAATTATGAAGAGTTTAAAGGCCATTGAGGAGCAAAAGGCTAGGTACCAAGCACTGGAAAACAATAATTTGGTTCTCAGCCAAATTATTATCCAAATAATTAAAGAGAATACAGATCTGAAAGCGCAGCTGGAGCAGGCTAAAAAGGAAGTTACCCATAACCACGAGCTAGCAGCCATCCATGCCTAATAGGTACAAGAGCTCTAGCATACGTCCCTAGCCAAAGAAGAGGAGCTACAAAGCTAGATCCAGACTCTATCCTTAAGTCTAAAGGAAGAAAAAAGCAAACCTACCCACTTGCAACAAGAAAGAGAACAAACAAACAAGGCACATGCAGAGAAGGTGAGAGCCCTTAATGATACCATTAGCACCAATCAAGCTGGGATGTAGAAAATGGTGATTGCACACCAAGAGGCAATGGTGCAAGTCACCCAACAGTTACAAGATAGTCGAAGATTGGCTGCCAAAAGACTTCAAAGAATCGCAAAAGCTCAGGGAAGGGAGACTACCTCCAAATGTGTGCAAGAGGAAGCAACAAGGATGGGCAGAGAAACAGCCATATCATACCTCCTCATTAGCACTAATGAATCCTGTATACAAGAACTGGAATGACAACTGGCCATACAGGACCGAAGTCAAAGACAAGAGCCTACTAATGAAATGTGCGTACTCCTTGAGTGAGCCTTAGAGATAGGTTAGTTATTAGTAACTCCTCGGGCCCCTCCTCTTTTTTGTCTACACTAACCCTCTCATTGCTTCAATATGATATAAATCTGTCTGAGGACCTAAGCCTAGGTGAACTAACCCTCATTAAAGCAAAATATTGAGCGTGATGCTGATCCCACTATCATTATGGAAATTTTGCGAGGGATGTATTAACTAATCCACATGATATTTACTTTTATCCATTGCACCTTATTGTGCTAAACCTTCGTAGTTGGTGTTGGGTGCTCCAAAACTCTGAAATCCTGGACAACAATGTCAAAAAATTAGACCTGTTTGTTCTAGATGATGTTCCCGAAACACCGGCCAACTAAGATGTGGTAGCACAAAGTTATCCATGGATTATAAGCCATGGGTGGCTAGAAGTCTACAATACTCACTAGCACTTAAACTTATGTGAGTCTTCCTTATATCACCCTTTTGGTATTTTAAAACTATACCATAATATCTACAAACATTTAGAATCCATGTTAACCAATGTCCTCTACACTTTTGATAAATCACATATCAAATATCCTAACATAAGTTCTAAGGACACCATTGAGCTCCAAGATTTTATGAAACTCCACAAGCTTAGCCACCCACCCCCCAACTTAGGTCATGGTCAAAGACATCCAGTATATCATCTAACCCTACTTACCCCGTGTATTCTAATGTAGCCAGCAAATTACTTAATCCGTATCCTAATGCTCTGCCTACTGACAAGTCTCAAGCAGACTGCATTTTTTCTACTCTCTCTTCTCAACATATAGAGTTTCCACTAACCCTCTCACCCCCGAGGAGGTACCGGCACACCTAACCCGTCTCCCCCATGACAAACTCAGGAGGTACGACATAATCTCCCCCCCAAGACAATATTGAAGCTTTTACTGATGATACTATTTTGGAGTCATTGTCTAGTGTAGAGTATGAAGGCTTCATATGAGCTAGCAATCCACTATGAAAGCCAAAGCTAATGTTCAAGGTGTTAATGTAAATAACACCATTTGAGCCAACTTAAAGGATTCTACTAGAGGCCTAGTCCGATGTCACACCAACAAAGCAACATTATGTACCGTACCCTCTCCGACCACCTCGCCCAGATTTAAAAGAACTACTACCTTTGGCTGGAGAGGATAGCTTGTGGTCTAATGTGACACGGCAGACCAAATTAGCCAATCCACAATTACCTGACTTGCTGGAAATCAAAGTGGTAACATTTATGATCAGTTATTGCTTCCACAGGTGGAGGAAAGCTCACCCAGTCCACACAAGAGGGGGCTATGCAACAATTATCATAGATGATGCACACCCGAAGTTGGAAGATTTTGGAATACAGCCAGACTGGAGAAAGGAATTCTTAACAATTCCACAATACCGCCATGTCTATATGTGTGCGCCACCAACTCAACGAGTTGATCCCTTGTAAATATCACTAAAGAGGAGATGGATACCTCTGGAGTTTCAAGAGGCCAAGCAGCGAGATTCACATGTTTGTTTTTATAACTTGCCAATCTTCATGCCACCTACATTTACAGACATAAGGGTACAAAGAAAATAGATGCTGAATTGAATACAAGCATGGCGCCGTATCTCGGACCCAGCAATAGTGGCCAGTGCTAGATTCTTAAAATTGCTCGTGGTCCTGATCGATCAACCCAAGGAACCATATGATGGGTATGAAGCTGAGCAACTGCAATTTGACATGAATCAAGGTCCATCTACAGAGGCATGATGATGTACTATCATCGCCTAAGATGTCTTCCTACCTACATGCATGTTACATTCTAGGACATGGTGGACACAGGGTTCTGGAGATCACACTTAGCATTCAAAAAAGAATCCTCAAAAAGCTTCAATCACGCTAAAAATTTTACCGTCATGGGTTTGGTGACCAGGTCTTTCAACCTCGGTAACAGTTTCTGACGACAGAACCTACATTAGGTAGGGGGGGATGTTAATCAAATTTTGGATTAAGAAGTATGCTCCTCCAATTGAGGACATTAATATGTGTCATGTAAAGGCATTATAAAAGTTGTACATTATGAGATATTGGCTACCCAAGGCCTTACTTAAGTAAGTTTTGGGCGCCCAAGTGTGAATAAGGACCAAATGTATATAACGCATTTTCTCATGTAATGAATAGACACAATCCCCCTTTGTGCTATTGAGAGCTCTTCTTTATGTCTTGAGAGAGATTTAGAGAGAGCATTCTAGCACTTGTGCCTCTTCTATTCTTGTATGTTGCATGCTTGTGTTGGAGAGTGAGAGAGAGTGATTGCCTCATGTGACGGTGTGAGCGACTCTACGGTGACAACAACAAGGAGGTAGAGTTTGGAGGTTTGGAGCTTAACAAGTGAGCTTGGAGGCCTCAAGGGACTCAAATTTGAAGCATTGGTAAGTTCCCTTATGACAGTTGTATTCTATTGCTCTTCCCTTAGGTGAATCCATTGAGTTGCCTCTTGGAGGTGTGGTAGCCCATAACATCCCCAGATACAGGTGAGCCTTTGGAGGACCCCACTACATACACGCACATAGTGGGTAGTTTGATCTACATGACCATTACTAGGCTACTCTTGAGTTATGCTATTGGATTTGTGAGTCAGTTTATGCAAGGTCCTAGAGAGCCTTACTTGGATGTGGCTAGATGGATTCTAAGGTACATAAAGTCCACAGTTGATCATGAACTTTTCTATAAGGCTAGTATAGAGATACAGCTACATGGATACATAGATGTTGATTGGGCTGGTAGTGTTGCAGACATGAGATCTACCAATGGTTTTATGTTCTTGTTTAGGAGTGCTACTATGAGTTGGAGCAGTAAGAAGCAGCCAAAAATTACCTTGTTGAGAACAGAGGCAGCCTACTACAAGGGTGCTGTTGTGGCAGCTTGTGAGGTATCTTGGTTTCAGAATCTACTTGGTGATATGGGTGAGCCCGTGGATAGGGCAGTTGTCATTTATTGTGACAACATAAGTAGCATACAGTTGGCTAGTAAACCGAGTATACCATGCTAGAATAAATCACATTGAAGTGCAATACCGCTTTCTGAGGGAGAAGGTTCTAGTAGTAGTAGAAGATGATGTAGATCTAGTATATGTTAGCATAGAGGATCAGGTGGCTGACATCTTCACGGCATTGGTCATAGAGAAGCTCCATAGGTTTAGAAGCTTACTTAGAGTGCAGTGTGCAAAGTTGAGCTCGAGGGGCAGTGTTGACATATCGAGCTCAACTAGTGCTACAGCGCACTTTGATGATCCACCTGGGTGACAGCTTCCGCACTTATGTCACTGGCATGTTTGGTAAGATTATGGTCCATATGCTGCCTGTGGATGACAAGCTACATGACAGCCACTTTGGAGTACTAGAGTTATGGCATAGTTATAGCGCCTACTCATATAGTCGGGTTCACACTATAGACCAACCATTTTGTATGTTGTTGTATGAGTGTACTTTCTCTTTATGTATGTACTCTTATCTTTTAGTTATAAGGTTGTAGATAAAAGAAGACAGAATAAAATTCAGCCATCCATCTCTCTCTGGTGTCTTGCACTCTCTTGTGTGTGTGTGTGTGTGTGTGTGTGTGTGTGTGTGTGTGTGTGTGTGTGTGTGTGTGTGTGTGCATGCAAGGGACTCAAGCTCTCTCTCTCCCCCACATTCTCTTTGCATTGTGGAGAGGGCACAAATGCATATGGCACATCAAGCTCTCGTTGCCCAATATTATTGATTAGATTTCCAATTGGTGTGGCACTGAATAGTCGTACATCCAAATCCATATATTCCACTAATTATGGATTCTACACATATGAAAAATTACATATGTGTTATCAGTGAATGTACAAGGAAACTGAGATATCATTAAAAGAAGAACTGCATGCTTACATTCTCTAAGGTGGAGTCCTAACATTAAGTTAATAGAAACATTACGTTATAGCACACACTCCAACGATGGCTAAAGCCATCTATGGGAATCTACATCTAATGATCGTTGTTGCCTCTAAAATCTCCTCCTATGGGTAAGGGCCTTGAAACTAGCTACTAACTTTCTAATAGATCTACACACCATTTTTCAATTATTATTACTAAGAGTTCTCCTCTCTCTCTCTCTCTCTCTCTCTCTCTCTCTCTCTCTCTCTCTCTCTCTCTCTCTCTCTCTCTCTCTCTCTTAGTTATATCAAAAAAGATTGTGTGGACTTACTGTCTCACATTGCCATGAAATCCTCCAAGACAACATCACTTCGATTCAGTATTAATTAAACTAGTGTGCACTACCAAAGTTAATAAATAGTAAAAGATAGTAAATCTAGTACCTATGTTAGAATACCGAAAGTACAATTTAGGTCACATGGCACTTACTTTTCATGGAAGGCCATTACAAAGATTTGGGCTTAGACAAAAACTACATGCCTAAACCATGGACATACATCCACATAGGAAGTCTCCTCTGAAACCAAAAGCAAGGATATAAGAGAAACCAAAACATATACCCTACGTTGAGCTTCCCATGGGAGATTTGATAAAACCAAACTACAGAGATAATTCACATCGTATTACTTTGAGAAAGCATAAAGCTTTAAATTAAAGTTTATCACATGGACATAAGAAACCTTAAAATAGCCGTCATAACTCTATCATTGACCTCCTTGTGCATTTTGGATAAGATATCAACCTCGTCCGCATCAAAAGAGAAGTATTGAGAAGTGTTTCGCACTGGAAGTCTCACAACAACGAAGGAGGGGCCCAAATACCTCAAAGCTTCAACACATCAGCATTATGCCATTCTAGACAAACAACTTTCCTTGCCCTTTCAATACTCGAATGGCTTAAATGACTAACCAAGAAAATTTTTTGGATAAAAATCACCAACGATGCGGTAGACATCCAAAATATTCAGTCCCCCATGTTGCGTTGTACTAAATTCACAATCAATACAACAAAAACGGACAAAATCAATTCAAATGACTAAAAGGAAAACATTTTGGGTGCAATAGGCAAACATCTAACACATTCAATCCCCCAAATTGCGTTATACTAAATTCACAATAAAGGAAACTCCAACATGAAAAATAGGCTCAAATGACTAACAAAGAAGTTTTTGGATAAAAATCACTACAACACGATAAATAGACATCCAACACATTCAATCCCCCACATCGTGTTATACTGAATTCACAATAAATAAAATAACAACACGCAAAATTAGCTCAAATGTCTAACAAGGAAAATATTTTAAATAAAAATCACTACAACGCGATAGATAGACATCCAACACATTCAATCTCCCACATTGCATTGTATTTAATTTACAATAAAGAAAATACTAACATGAAAAATTAGCTTAAATGACTAATATAAAAAATCACTACAACACGATAGGCAAACATCCAACACATTCAAACCCATAGATCACATTGTACTAAATTCACAATCAAAGAAACTCCAATACGTAAAATCGACTCAAATGACAAATAAGGAAAACTTTTTGGATAAAAATCACTTCAATGCGATAGGTAGACATCCAACATATTCAATCCCCACATCACGTTGTACTGATTTTACAATAAAGACAACTTCAACTCATAAAATCATCTCAAATGACTAACAAATAAGTTTTTGGATAAAAATCACTACAACGCAATAGACATACATCCAACACATTCAATCCCCCACATTGTGTTGTACTGTATTCACATAATAAATAAAATAACAACACGTAAAATTGGATTAAATGACTAATAAGGAAAACATTTTGGGTAAAAGTCACTATAACGTGATAGAGGTAGACATCCAACACATTCAATCCCCCATATCGCGTTGTATTGAATTCACAATAAAGCAAACTTTCAACATGTAAAATCGACTCAAATGAGTAACAAAGAAGTTTTTGGATAAAAACCACTACAACACTATAGACAGACATCCAACACATTTAATCCACCTCATCACGTTGTATTTAATTCACAATAAATAAAATATTAACACGTAAAATTAGCTCAAATAACTAACAAGGAGAACATTTTGGATAAAAATCACTACAATGCGATAGGTAGACATCCAACACATTCAATCCCCCACATCGCAATGTATTGAATTCATAATAAAGGAAACTCATACATGCGAAATTGGTTGATAATGACTAATAAGAAAATAATTTAGATAAAAATTTTCATAATGCAATAAGCAAGCATCCAGCAAATTCAAACCTATACATCATGTTGTACTGAATTCACAATTAAAGAAACTCCAACATGAAAAATTGGCTCAAATGAAAAAAAAGGAAATTTTTTTGAATAAAAATCACTATAACGCGATAGGAAGACATCCAACACATTGAATCTTCCACATCTCATTGTACTCAATTCACAATCAAGGAAACTCTACACATGTTAAACACCTATTTAACAAGTACATGTACCAATCAATACAACACGAGGGGAGAACCCATAAGTGTGCAAGGCGATGCCCTCGCATTATAGCAATCGTACTAGAGGAAGAGCGGTGTTGAAGTGCTGTGTTTTTTGTTCAGGTATCTCTTGAGACTCCATGCACAAGAGGCATGCCATAGGAGGGAAGAAGAACACATGGCGCAAGTTATTAAACATTAGATTATGAAACTTACTCGTCTCAATAGAAATGTCATCCACAAGATTAAGTAGATGAGATCGCATAGAAGACAAAGAGCAGACCATGCCAACAAAGTCATACAAAAATAAGAGGTGCTATTTTAAGAAGAGCTCGTCAATAATTTTAACGGTTTAGGGTTTAACAGAAGAGTTCACATTGTGATGCAGCATGATGAGATCAAAAGTAATGGTGTTAGGTGCACATGGCATGAAATAATGAATGATCAAATGCATGAGTGACACATTGTAAGAAGAGTTTTTGTGATTTATGCAAATGGGGCTGAGCAATCCTAGAGGAGGAGAAGCCATGAGAGCTTCTGATGGTGTGACTTGGACAAGTCATGGGTCTCATGCAGGTCAATCAGGACCAATCCTTACATGAGGATGAGTCACGAGTTGATAAACAGTTGCTGGAACTTTTGGATGATGCATTGGAGTGGGCCAAAGAGTGAAGCTAAAATAATGGACGAAGTATATAAGGAAATGCCAATAGTTGATGAGAGCAGTATAGTCATACATGATTTGATGAGCATTGATGTGATTATGCTACCCAATGTAAATGCCTTATATGTGAGGCTGGTTCAAGTGACTATTGTTGGGCAGCATCATTCATAGTGCACACGATTGGAGACTCGCTATTATGGGCATATAAACCTTTTGGTTAGGAATGCCATGATTTGGTTAACTGTAAGATTCTTCCTCAGCCTGAATAATGAATAAGCTTTTACCTCAATCCCCTATAATCATTCCCTATTTCAGAATACAAAAAAAAATATTATTTTTCCTTGTTTTTGCCTACAGAGAAGAAAAATTCTAGAGAGAGGTAATTCAATATTGAGATATTTTTGGATATAAAAATTCTCCTAATATCTAAAATATATTTCCCTGAAACACAAGTTCAAAATAAATTCTCCAAAGTGCTTTAGGAATCAATTAAAAATGATATAAGGGACCTTAGCCTAAGGGTCTAGACTTTCAGAAATTTTTAGATTATGGTCCAATTAAGATTCTAATGGGCCAATAGGATTAATCCAAGTCTTGGGATGAGATAAATCCAAAGAATAAAAGAAAATATCCAAAAATGAGTAAATGCTCACATAAGATAAAGAGTTGACTGAGTACAAGGTTTATTAGTTAAAAATTAAGAGATATTACTAAAAAAATGAGATATTTTAGAAAAATGATGAATTTTTAACACCTTGTATAAGGATAGGGGGACCTTTGAGGTAGGCGCCTCTTTCACATGTGTGGAAGGGTTTTTAATTCAAGAAAATTATGATATTTTTATCTCTCCTCTCTCTTGGATCAAACTAGATCAAAAGGGGAGTCAAACTGGTCCAAATCTTGTCCAAATTGAGTCAAACTGAAGCTAGAAAATTCTAGAACCCAGTTGGACTCAATTAGTAGCCTCCCTCGCCTATAAATAGACCCTCATTCTTTTGTATTCTCATCTGTGAGCTATACCATGCTAGTATTACATTAAAATAATCATATTTTCTATTATCCCTTAATTTTTCTCTACTTTTGGAGAGCTTGGAGATTCTCTCTCTCTTCAACAACCCTTGGAGCTCTCTTCTCCACTTGCTAAACTAATTGATTGGTTGGGGGCTTCACTTCTAGAAAAAGAAACAATCTAATCCTTGAGGTAAGAATAAATTTTATGGTTTTTTGCTCAAATGACCTCTCTTCTCAACCCCTCTCAAGCTTGAGAAGTTTTCTAATTGGTTGTTTTAAATTCAAATCAAGCTTTCTCTAAGAATCTTAATGTGTAATCAAGAAAAAGTTAATCTTTATGCTTATTTATAATGCTTTCTTATGTATATCTCTCTCTCAAAAAGAAAAGTCAACTCTATGACTAATTATTTAGAAAAGAATGCTTCTCATTGATAACTTCTTATTTAAAAACCAAACTCTAGGCTTGTTAAGTTAGAGATTAAGAAAATGATATTTTTATGATTTTGTGTTAACAAAATAATGGTTAATTCTTTTAGATTACTTATAAGTAGTTAAAAACTACTTTGATTAATTCTAAATGAGAAATACATTATCCTATCAATTTGAAAAAAGTTGAATAATGGAATTAGCTTTATCTAGTGGGATAATCATAATTAAGTTTATGGTTATGGTTAAAATTATGATTTAAATTCATAGTTCAGATTTAAGCTTAAAAATAGATCTTCTATCATATTTTCATTACAATGTTTTATTCTTTTAAGAAAAATTAAAAATTATCAGTAATAGCAGCGAAGCTATGTCAAAATTTTTAGAAAATAATACATATCTTATTTTTATGCATAATGCTAAAAGAGGACTTCCTACCATATTGTAGGATTGGACATCCTATGCAAAAAGAATTATTTTCATCATATTCATAGGAAATAAATTTTTAGTATTTATGCATAAATATTTAATTAAAAGAAAAGATAAATTTTTGGTAAATTTATTTTATGCATAAGAAATTTTTAAATGATAAAAGACGAATTTCCATGACATTTGGAATTTAATCATTTAAATGTAAAAGAGAAATTTTTGGCATATTCAAAATAATGGATATTTTTATTTAATTTAAAAAAGAGAATTTTTTGGTAAATTTATTTTATGCATATGAAATTTTTAAGTGATAAAAGAGAAATTCCCATGACATTTGGAATTCAATCATTTAAATGTAAAAGAGGAATTTTTGGCATATTCAAAATAATGGATATTTTTATTTAATTTAAAAAAGAGAAATTTTTGATAAATTTATTTTATGCATAAGAAATTATTAAATGATAAAAGAGAAATTTCCATGACAATTGGAATTCAATCATTTAAATACAAAAAGAGAAATTTTAAGCATATTTAAAAAAATAGATATTTATATTTAATTAAAAGAAGAAGTTTTATGGTGTTTTAAGTAGAGAAAGGTTTAAGTTAAATTTTGAAAGAGAAATTTTCACCATAATTCTACCTTAGGTGGATAAATTACCAAATTGATATTTATCCAAAATTAGATTAATGGAAGAAGAGTATTTTTATAAAAACCCGATATTCTCATATAGAACCATTTCTTAATATATTATGGTTAGGAAGGAATGAAATTCATAAAGTTAAAATTTTCCTTACGGTTAGAAGTTCAGTAGATGTTTATCTGAGGAAAATCCTTATTAGGAATCAAAGCTAGAAGTAAACCGAATAATTTTGGTTAGACCACGACTGTGAGAATGGTGGCCAGTAAACTACTTGCCCATCTCTCGAATCTGAATCAAGCAAAAACCTCATGGACCAATTCCAATTCTTGACACACACAAAGAATAGACTACCGTTGAATTAGCGTAATTTTTTCTTAACCGAAATCACCAAGAATCTAGTTGAAAATTCATTCAAATGATGGGTAGATTACCTTGATGAGAGATCACTGATTCTCATTAAGAAAATCTGGATTACGAAAAAAGGGTTTTGTGGAACCAATCTCGAACCGGGAATTCTACTTGCATAGAACCTTTGTTTTCTTTTATAGAACTATTTTACACTAGAATGCTGGAGGAAGCATTTGGTATGTGATTAACTAAGGAGAGACTCGTTGTTGCAACAGCTGGCGGGGAGTCGTCGAGGGACGTCGCTCGTACGGCAAAGCCTGCCGAGGTCTTGATTAGCCTCGGTATGGTTAAAATGGTGCGCTTCTGGTACGATGGGCGAGGACTGACGAAGCAGTCCCTGAGCGAAGTGCTAGGACACCTAAGTAGGATCCTAGAGAGTTCTGACCAGGTGATGCACGGGCTCACGGTTGCTAGGACACTCATGTGTACGTCGAGAGAAGATACGGATAAATTGAAAAGAATTACTTTTGTGAACTAAATTTTGATATTGGATCTCGTTGGTTAACCAGCTGGTGTTTAATGGAGAGCCCGGATGATAATTTTTGTAAATCAATGGACTCAATATTTTAGAGGATTATGATCAGTAATACTATGATTTCATTGAAAGATTATTTTAAAGACAGCCGAATCTGTTATAATGGCAATTTCATATTGGGTGTGTAAGTGGTATGCCTATCTTAAATTTTGCTTGAAGCATCGGATAGGGGACCTGGGAACTCTTTTCCTCGGTACCCGGGCAAAACATAACCAAATTTTTATAAAGGAATCCCACCAATACAGTGGTTGGGGGCGGTTGACTAACCCATGGGCCCGTAGGTTGGATCAGGGGATTCCTACGATACAAATAGTTACGATTAAGTTACGTTAGTTAGATTAAATCCTAGGAAGACCCTTGTTCTGTGGGAGGGAATTAGCGGATGTGCCTCGCTAAAGGAGGAAAAAAGCAGTGATTCTATGGACCAAGTGCAAGTCTCTTCCTTGATTTGACCATGTGACTTTCGAGTTCGATCGGATCAGTTTGGATAGTTAAGACTTTGACTCGTTAGATCAATTCTCTCGTTAGATGATTTTTGTAGTGAAATCGCCCGTGCCTTCCGAGCGAGGGAAGTTTTTCCAGGTTCGGTTTCGTAAGAACCGCCGAAGTAAAGGGGGAAGAGGTGATACTATGCAACTGGGGAGGTGTTGAACAAGGACAAGGAGAAGAAAAATGCACAAGATGCCAAGGAGCTGAAGTTGGCTCAAATTAAGGAGCAGTGCGAGTCATGCCAAGGAGCGGAAGTTGGCTCAAATTAAGGAGCAGTGCGAGTCATGCCAAGGAGCTGAAGTTGGCTCAAATTAAGGAGCAGTGCGAGTCATGACAAAAGGAAGAGGATGCCATAGGTGCAAGCGTGCGCGCAGTTCCCTCACTTCAACCGAGAAAACGCCATTGCGCCCTTGAAAAATGACTTGAGGTACTTCGTGCAGTAGTATATATGCCTAGAGAGGAACACTGAGCTTCCCAACAAGGCGGTGATAGAGCACCTCCAGGCCTTCCTCAAGGCCTATCAAGAGAGGGTGGACGCCCTCGATCGCCGGCGGTGATCAGAAGGGCACAACTGCTACTACTAGTAGCTGCAGTGCAAAAGAGATCTTGAAGCTGGCACAAGGCCTCTTTGACCTTGAGCATCATGGCGCTAAAATCAAACACAGTGGATGCGGAAATCCAATGCAAGCACCGCACCAAGCTCCACAACAAGGCCTTACAGTTACCCCCCTATTCCACCAACTGGTGGGCCTTCGGGCTCGTGTGGGTGATATATGGGCAGTGTGAGTGACAACTAACACTGGTGAGTCCCAGGGACAAAAATTGTGCCACAGGAGGCCCACGATGTCCCTGTTGGTGAGGAGCATGATGATGACCAGTTGATGTGGCATGGCAGAGAGGGAACTAAGGGAAGAGCACTGCAACAAGAATAGCATGTGGATAGGCATATTGTCATCTATTGTGACAACCTTAGTAGCATACAATTGGCTAGGAACCTAGTGTTTTATGTGCGGACCAAACACATAGAGCACTATTATAGGCGAGTTGATTTTTGACGGTTTTGAACATATAAAAATCCCTAAAAGCATCCATATACACATAGAAAAAAGTGTTGATATAGAACCGTCGATATGCACGTCAATATAACCGTCAATACACCAATCGAAAGTAAAACTATTTTTCGACCACTATTTCGACGCTTATTGGGATGCCGGTTTTGACACTGACAACGAATACTATTGTGACTTATATTTTGACGCTGACAACGACGTTTTTTTTAACGAGTATTTCGACAATTATTGTGACGGTTATATCGACATGTATATCGATGGATGCAGGTTTATTTATTTATATAAACAATGGTATATCCAGGTGCAGTCCTGCAGCTAGGTGTACCTGTATACCAGTGTGACAAATTACATCCATGTAAGGTCATAAATGAAAATTTTTATTAAGTAAAAAAAGTTACATAACTCATAATGGAGCCGACAAAAGTACACAAAAAGAGGCATAGAGCCGACAAAAATAAGTACGCCACTGAGGCCTGAATCCTATACATAGCTTCTAATCATCAGCATTGTCCTCAGGGTTTGGCACTGGTCCCTGCAAAAGAGTATTCAAGGGGAAAAAACTTAGAAATGACAAGTGAGAAAAAACTGATTGATGGGTGGAAAATGTAGAGGTTTACCATATTCACCACATCCATCCAATTTACATTGTGGCCCTCTCGCTCAAGTTGCTCAAGGAGGGAATATGTCCCATGGAATAAGGCGTACCTTTCCTCCGCAGCATGAAGCATGAAGCATGAGTACTTATTTAAAAAAATTAAATGCCCATTATGCCAAAAACAAAGTGAGTGATATGTGTATTAACACTTACAAAGTGAGTGATATGTGTATTAACACTTACAAAGTATCCCAGCCATCGCTTCCAAGATGGGAGCTCCCTATGCTCTCCATTTGCTTCATTGCGGCCTCCTCCTATTGCTTATACCTTTGGCGATTTTCACGGTGCTTTCTACACTCCTCTTTCCAAATCTCTTGTGAGCAATTCCAAGGCTTTTGTTTCCCTGACTTTACCTTGCGTGTGATGTTGTTGCGCCAGTGCTTCATCACGTTCACCATGTGATCTTTTATCCATCTAGGATGGACCTCTTCACTACTTGGTGCTAGCATAAACTCACTTTTGATTCGATTCATGACTCGTTCCTTCTTGGCCTTATCAAGTTTATGCCATGTAGTCATACAGTCGATCGTGAGCAAAGGCTACATGGCATAACTCGTGGATTTGAGACTTCATCTCATTGCCAACGTCATCTAAGATCACATTTCCATCCACTACTTGATAACGAGAACGAGTCAGATTGGGGGTAGAGGGATTTATGTCGAAGTGGTGGGATGAGCATGAGCTTGGTGTCCCCTCACAAACTGGCAATGGGTGGGCACTCGTGGCATTGAGTTGAAGAAGCGTTCATAGAGTCACCACCACCATGGCAACAAACCGTCCAAACGATCTCGACGTCTGGAAGTAGTCGACGAGTGGGACGTGGGCGGGGTTTGTGTGACGTGTCGTGGAGTGTCCGAGGGCATGGCTTGTGTAGTGCTGCACTGTGATGGCTATGTAGAAGTGACAGTGCCTCCCCCAAAGTAGGATTGCGCCATAGCCCTTTTCTCGGGGCTCATCTGTGACATGAAATGGTAAAATTGGTCTAGGGACATTGCCTGTGGTGTAGGCAAGGTGGAGAGATTGGGACTATATGTCAAGTGTACGATCCATGGTCTACATAAATAAAACAAAGCATATTAGCTACTTTTGAAGCTCTATGAATCAAAAGCATTTAGCTATATGCATAAGGGATTATGCATAACAGAAGAATGCTTAAAGCTTAAACAAAAAAAGGCAACATGTGATATTAGAGCATTGTTGAGACCTTCTATAATACTGCTTAGACAACAAGCAGGGTGGAGAGTGCCACTTTCAGATGATAGCTTCTAAGGACTCTCCACACGCTCCCCACTATTAAAGCCAAAGGCAACTTCTCTTTTATTACAAGAGAAGGATAGTGAGAAAATTGAGGGCTCCCCCTCCACTATAACCACCTATACAATAACCACTCCTAACTTGACTTAAACAACATTCTAGATGGTCTACAATAATGCCCCATATCTCTATGCATAAGCTTAAACCCTAAACCCGACATGAGATTTCAATAAACATTAGGTTACATGAATAAGAGAGCTTACCTCGACAATGTCAAGCCGAAGGAGAGGACAACCACAAAAAAATTCTCTAACAAATGAATGCTTAAAGCTTAAACAAAAAAGGCAACATGTGATATTGGAACATTGTTGAGACCTTCTACAATATTGTTTAGACAAGTAGGGTGGACAATGCCACTTTCGGATGATATCTTTTGAGGACAGTGGGTTCCAACTTGCAAATCAAAACCTTAACAACAGCTCTCCAATCCTCAATGGGGGCACCAAAACATGTGAGGGATCTGGCTATTGGCCTTTATAACAACACCAGACACCACACAAGTGTGAGACATACATAGGTGCAAGATGCTAGGGCTCCCAAAATCACATGTTCCAAAGCACTTGACAACTTTGTTGATATCCTTTGCAACCCTTGAACCTTAAACCTCCATCCTAGGAGATGTCCCAATAGCTTTCAATCATGACAACGTACTCATCCACAACTAATTCCATGTAATGTAGATTCATCCAAAACAAAAACACCGAGACATCCTAATCATATCAACATATACCATCATCATCCCATTTATTATATGGTTTTAGTTACATGAGACATATATTGCTCATGAAGCTACCAAACAAAAAAAATCACCTAATCCTCCTGATCCTTATCATCAGACTCCTCTTCACCATCATCCTCTGCATCCCACAGTAGCATGGCATCATGGTAGCCACATAAATCTTATACATGAAACTAAACCCACTTATCCACACATCCATCCACATCTTTTATACATCCATCCTCATCATCAATCTACATTACCCACACATCAATCCACATCATCCATACATCCATCCACATCAATCCACATTATCCACTCATCCATCCACATCAATCCACATTACCCACACATCCATCCACATCAATCCACATTATCCACTCATCCATCCACATCAATCCACATTACCCACACATCAATCCACATTCATTTCATAAGTATTCCCATTCTCATTTTGTAAGATCCCACTGTCCCCTTTACGCACCGGATTCTCGGATGGTAGCAGCAAGCGGAAGTAACTTCCTCTTGCACGGGGCAGGGTTTCTCACTCGGGGCCTTGCCCTCGAATGTCCGGACACGAGACTAAGCTGGTGGTCATTCCGAAAACCGAAACCGGGAAACAAGGGTGGTATTGATCCTTGTGTTGATGGGAGTATACATGAAGATGCCCTTAGCCTTCTAAGGTTTAAAAAATATAAAAAACCAACATCATATCCAACTCAAGACCTTCATGGTGACCAACTAGTATATCACAACATCACGAGTCTTTTCCTCAAGATGGGTAGCATCCCCACATGCCCAAGTATCATAACTCCTCAACATAGCTACAACATGATCAACCTCATGATCAGATGCTGCATATAGATAAGAAACAATGCCACTAGAAGATCCTCCATGTACACGGCATACCTTCCTTAGAGTGGCCCGAGAAACCATCCTCCCATTGGCTTCACACTTTTCTAGGCCTCCATCAAAAGCTCGTACTTCTCCTCTAACGCATATTTTTGCTTCTCCTTGCCTTGCTTGGGTTGACTGCCTGCTTGTTCCAAATCTCCAAGTAGCTTTAGTAACCAAGCTACCTTACATGTTGCCATCAAGCACCCCTGTACTCTGTCTAAGTACTCGATAAGGCAACTGTCGAGACTACTTCTTGTTGCTCCAGTAACAACACCACTTCCAAGGAAAACATAAACCCACTAGTAGATCTTTGTCTAAGATGCTACCAGCCCAATATGCATTAGTGTGTCCATACACCTACTATATACCAGCCTCATAGAAGAGGCCATAGTCCATTGTGGACCTCACGTAGTGTAGTGTGCACCTCATACTATCCAAATACTGCTTCCAAGGAGCCTCCGTAAATTGGATCTCCAACCCAATATGCATTAGTGTATCCAGCTATATATACTAGCCTCACCATGAAGAGGCCATAGTCCAGTGTGGACCTCACGTACTGTAGTGTGCACCCCACACTCATTTCGGACACAATCGAGAAATGGGGAGCTAAGCAAGTATCAAGTGAACTTCTAAAGAGCCTTCAATCAACATTTTAAAGGTTCCAAAGAGGTACAAAAGCTAGCGGTAAAAATTGCACTGAGGGAGTATCCTTATTTCTGTTTTTCCTTTTGTTCCGCCTGCATAGGAGAAGGTGATCTTCTTAATTTCCTCCACAGCACCAGTTGGTTACGTTGGCCATAGAACTGCATTGAACTACTGCACTTCAGTGGTCCCATCGCTGCTAGCGCTACACCCAACTTGCCCAGCTACATTGCCGCTCCCGCTAACTGTCAACGAGATGTCGGCGGCACCAAAGATGAAGAGCTTGGATTTGTCCAGCATGCACATCTGCGGGGAGGTGAATCGCAGAAGAACCCACTTGATTTACTTCAACGCTATTTAGTATCGTCCAACAACACTGAGTAAAGCACCTATTACCTGGTTGCCTCAACGGTTGCGTCATCAAATTGATAAGGGCGTCAACGGCCACTCACAAACCCATAAGGTTTCAAAACCTTAATGGTATGCATTAAAAAACACCAAAAAAAAATATAAAATATATAAGGCTTTTTGTTTTAAAGGAGTGTTCACATGGAAAGAAAAGGAAACATTGCTTTGGGAAATTAAGGGGTCGTATCATCAGTTGGGAGTTTCTCTACAAGATTACATCATCACATTCATCTTCCCACTTGATTTGAAGGACCAATTGTCCAATTGAATGTATCATCAGTTGGGAGTTTCTCTACAAGATTACATCATCACATTCATCTTCCCACTCGATTTGAAGGGCCAATTGTCCAATTGAACACTGGCAGGTTTTTTCCCACTCGGTTTTTTTGTTTTGAGGTTGCATTAGGGGAAATGTGGACTCATTTTTGGGCCCTCTAAGAAATGCCAAGTTATCATTCTATTACGAAAAGGGGGATCGTGGATAACTCTATCCACAGTACCTCAAAACTATATCATGTAACATATCATTGGAAAGATCTTGATGAGAGAATTCTAACGCACCAACCTCCGACAAATTTGGAGTTTTTATGCTCAAGTTATGGCCTCCCCACCAAAAAGTAACCTCAAAAGTTTCGTAACGGAAGCCTCACCCTCATTGGTCCTTATGGAATATTTCCTATAATCTCAAAGAGCTTAAAAGGCCCTAAAGTGAGACCAAATTTTTCCTAATGCATGGTTAATCCCTTACATTCCACTAATCTCTTCATCCAAATCACTTTTGTATTGAGATTAGACATTGACCTTGAGTAGTACTCAAGTGTTAGGACCTTCTTAACCCAAAATGACTACTTCATTTATGCTTGTAAGTTCAAAGGGGAGTCCTTCCACACATGGCAAGTTAAAATCAAATTCATGTTAATTTAAGACTAGGCTATGGGGGATTGTAATTGAAAGGGAAAAATGTCCAAAAGATGAAAGGGATGAAATGAAGAAATGGTTAAGCGTGAATGAAAAGGGATTAGCTATCATTACCTTAGGATTGGGAGATGGATTTATCTAGCACATTGCATCACAAGAACATCTAAGGGTGCTTGGGATGAGCTAGAGAAATTGTTTGGGACAAAGAAGAAGAATTCAAAAATAAGCTTAAAAATACAATCCTTTGGCTTGGACATTAAAGATAGTGAATCACTTTTAGCACACCTTAACAAAATGAAGAGCATAACGCCAAGAAAGTATCTTAGCTCACCAAAATCCTTCATGTCAAAATTCTTCCTGAGGAGACCCTTTGCATTCTCAACTTCCTCTTCATTGTCACCTCCAACAATCAAGTCATCCACATAGATGGTGATGACTACGATTCCCTTATCACTTTTTCACACATAGAGTGAATGATCATCAACATCTTCCATATGAAAGCTAATGGTGATAAGATATTGTGTAATCTCATCATGCCATGCTCTTGGTAATTACTTCAAGCCATACAAGGCTTTACATAGCTTGCACACATTATATGGGTGACTCAAATCCTCATAACCAAGTGGCTATTCTAAATATAATTCTTGCAACTCAAATCCTCATAACCAAGTGGTTGTTTCAAATATAATTCTTCTTACAACTCACCATGCAAGAACGAATTCTTTACATCCATTTGATGTAAAAAAACAACCTTTTGATACACCCACTATAATAACAACTCTCACGGTTGACATCTTGGCTGAATGTCTCCTTATAATCAATGCCGTAGGTTTGAACATAACGTTTGGTAACTCATCTTGCCTTGTACATGCTAACGTTTCCATCTGAGTTGTGCTTCACTTAGTAGACCCACTTTGTAAACTAATCTCACCTTGCATGTGCTAACACTTCCATTTGAGTTGTGCTTCACTTTGTAGACCCACTTACATGCAATAGCCTTTTTACCCTCACGTAAAGGCACCGATTCCCATGTCTTATTTGCATCCAATATAGCCATTTCTTCATCCATGGCTTTCTTCGAATGTACATACCAACAGGATCCTCAAACCATGTGGGTTCAACACCTTTCATACACTGAATAGGGTTTTGATCCTACCCAACCTGTGTGGTTCTGGATCCATCCTCAATGTCCTTGCCAGCTACCTTAGCCTTCCTTGCACCATGTCTCTTGATAGCCGGAATCCTGAACTCCTCATCAAGGCTCTCCATCAACATAT
This sequence comes from Cibotium barometz, assembly GCF_041138505.1. Classification (NCBI taxonomy): domain Eukaryota; kingdom Viridiplantae; phylum Streptophyta; class Polypodiopsida; order Cyatheales; family Cibotiaceae; genus Cibotium; species Cibotium barometz. The sequence continues at coordinate 43,332,737 of NC_141069.1, read as the reverse complement.
GAATGCCATGTTGAGATGTCAGGCATACCAAGAGACTCATCAACCTTCTCTTTACCTTTATGTGATGCACTTGTTTTGAACTTGCAGGATTGATTTTTTGATGCAGCCTATAAATCCATGGTCTATTAATAGACCCACTACTAGAGGACTCTGTCAATCTAGTCAATGATTATGATTGCTAACTTGTATTCTGCGTAACCACTTGCTCCTATGCATCAGCTCCAATCAAGTCTTTTATATCATCATACCAATTGGTCATCTCATCAAAGACAACATTCATGCTCACCCTCATCTCATGTGTGACAGGTTTATAACATACGTACCTCTTTTGTTCAAGGGAGTAACCAATGAATACACATTGTTTAGCCTTTGGATCTAACTTACTTCATAGCTCATCACAAGAATGTGTACATATCCAATGCATCCAAACACTTTCAAGTGTGACAAATCTAGTTTTTTGCTAGTATATTTCTCCTCTGGTGGAGTCACACCATACACTAATGTAAAGTACAGCCGCCAACTGCTTCAGCCCAATAATGGTGAGGCATGCTCTTCTTAGCCACTCTTTTCAGCCCATCAATTAACTCGAAACCTCTGCAATGTGCATATTCTTTCTCTCAGCAACACCATTTTTCTATGGACTAGACATGCATGTGAATTGCCTCTAAATTCCATGCTTTATCAAGTACTCACACTGAACTCATTGGAGAAGTACTCTCCTGTTATATATGTGCATATAACATCTTCCCCTCCACCTGACCTTAGGTACTTAACCTACAAACCTGTTTTCTTTTCAATCAACATTCTGAAATTTTGAAAGTGAGTAAACACTTCAATTTTCTCTTTCATGAAATAGACCCACACCTTCCTTTTGTGTGGTCATCAATGAAAGATACATAGTAATGACATCTTCCCATTGATACCATCTTTGTTGGCCCCCATAAATCTGAGTGCACCACATCAAGTGTTTTCTTACTTATATTCCTATCTTGTGGAAATGCATTCTTTGTTTTCTTTATAAGCTAACATGCTTCACATACTTTATATTCCATCTACCTTAAACTTTGGCAAACCTCTAACAATTTTTAAATTCTACAAAGACTTCAATCACTGCTCATTCACATGACCAATACGTTTGTGCCAAATATCTATATCGGCCACAACACACCTGCACCTTTTGCAAACATAGTAGCTTTCACCTGAGGCATACTTACATCCAAAGTCAACATTCTGCCCATTTTTTGCCCTTTACAACCAAACACCATTTGTTGTTGAAGTCCTAAACATAGCAGCCCTCAGGGGTTACAACGTACCTGCAAACCCTGATCAACCACCATCTGCCTATGACAAAAAAAACCAAATTTAGGCACATGAAGTATATCAGGTTACCATCATGCATAGCCAATGGCACATTCCCAATGTGAGTAATAGGATGAGCTATGTCATCCCCCATCTCTACATAACCTACTTTTTCCAGATTTTTGACATCTCTAAATCACTCACCATGAGAAGACACGTAGTTAGAGGCTCCCAAATCCACATACCATACATCATTCATCATTTATGGATACATCTATAGTCTCATTGAGTTCAACATGTGTTACATAACAAACAACTACTCACATCTATCTTCAATCTGCTTGCTTGAAGAGATACATAATTGTTTTGTTGTAGCCTACCCAATGCAACCTACCACTTTTTATGTCACTCTACTTCTTGCAACATTTTGATGCTGCAAAGTGACCTAGTTTGCCATAATAAAATTAATCCTTTAAAGTTGATTCCGATTCTTATCTTTGTCGATTGCCTCAGCCTCTATGGCTCCCCTCGCCTTGAGACTGGCCTCTTCCAACTATGTGTGTTCGGCTCCTATATTGTGAATCATTGGAATGTTGTTGTTCATAACTCTAATTTCTAAAACGGCTACTACCTTGGCCTCGACCATGACCTCTACCTCTACCTAAATTTGAAGTATTCTTTCTTTTAGGAGGAAGACTCTTCACCCAAAGACTATTCTTCTATGATTAACATAGCCACCAAATCCCGAAAGTTGGTAACATTCCCTCATACAACAAGAGAGGTCTTGAATGGCTTGTATTCTTTGCCAAGCCCATTCAAACAATTGCTCACCGAGTCATAATCTTCCATTGAGACATTAATAGATCTAAGAGATTCAATAATACCCTTGATCTTACATGCATACTCATTGATAGACATGTTCTTCTTCTTCACTGTATGCAGCTCTTGTTTTAGCTATAACTTCCTTGCCTTCATGTTTATCTGGAACATCTTCACTAGGTTTTTCCATACAACTGCTAGAGTATTGGCATCCTCTATATGCCCTATCATAGTGTTTTTCACAATGACTAAAAGCCAATACATGACTTTCCTTGCACCTTGGTTCCAGTCTTTGAACACCTTTATCTCTGCTGGTTGACATACTCCCAAAATCCTTTTCCCATCAGGAAATTGGTCATTCTGAACTTCCACGCATGAATTTAGGGTTACTACTCCTTTGTACTTTCCCCTTAATACTTGTAAAGAGCTTCATCTCTCTCCCCTTTGAGCTAATCATTCTCCCTTACACTTTACACCCTTGTGTTCTTCTCATTGAGCATTGTGTGTGTGTGAGTTAAGCTCCATTGTCGAAAATGAATGGTTGTTATAATATGAAAATCCATGGTTCTTTGATTTAGTTTTTATATTATGAATTGAAAGATATTACTAAGTACTTTATAATGCACAACAATCACTCATGGTAGATGATATGAATGTTTAATTAGTTTAGGGTGGTTGAGATGGCTTCGATTGCTAAAATGTAACCCATTTTTCATTAGAATATGACTTTGAGAGAGTAGATCGAGTAATTTTGTAGGGACCATAAAAGAAAAAATATATATCTTATGCAAGTGGACAAAAACACGCTCAAAACTTTTTAAGATTCCCCAAGATTAAGGAGATACTCAAGAAAAGAAATTGACCAATAGCTTCTTAACTTTTTGAAATAAAAGAGCAAACCTATTATGAGCTTGAAACTCGTGTTTGGTAAAGATAAACAGTCCTAAAATGGGATTGATCATGGTGATAGACATAGATTAAACAACATAATTAGGGTGGATTAAACCACACTAAGAACTCCATAAGAGAGAGAGAAAGAGATTGCACACTCAACACTCAATTCTATTGCATATCACAAATTAACCATACAATGACATAGGCCTTCTAGCCTTATCCCACTTTACACATCATCATCCATGTGGCAACTCCTTTTTCACTCTTTTGGTCAACACTCACACACCATTCAATATTACATGTGGAATTCTTATCTTGCCACAATATTCTACACCTCTAGGGTGCTTTCCCACATACACACAACACCACGATTACATCTCTCAACACTCCCTCTTAATCGAGGTGTTCCACAACTTATCCATCACCCATACCAATGTAGCATTGCACAACTGCACTCGCTACCTCTCAACACTCCCCCTCAATGATACATTGGAGTGTCCATCAACTATGGCTAGATGCATCTAGTCCGCTAGCATGTGTCTACATGGGCGTGTGCCGTATCTACCTGCTGTCCTACATGGGCGTGTGCCGTATCTACCTGCTAACGTAGACACCAAGTTTGTTTGAGCACGCATGCTCGGGAAAAACCACCCTCATCCTTTTGAACCATCTTCGTGGTTGGGAAAGGCATCAACCCGTGCACACCACTACCATAATCCATTTTGAGATCCGTGATCTCAGGCAAGGCACCCCTATGTGATGAGCCAAATCGCTCTCACAACTTGTCTCAAAATCCATCGAGATAGCACACATGCATTCACTTTTGAGCCTCTAGGTGGGCTCGGGCAGAGAACCCTCATACCAATGGATGAAGATGTTTTGGCTTTTTTTTTAATCGTTTTGAGCTTCAAGCCCGGGTACGGTTACTCTTCTCATACATGGAAAAAATAAAAAAATACAACGAAGCCGAACCCTGTGTGTGAATAGACCCTTAAGTTCATTTATAACAAGGCATTTTTTTAAAAAAAAAGAAATGAAATTTTTATTCTTCATCTCTGCACCGACGACTGTGAGAAAACAGTGCGCCGAATCGGCCGCGCACGGCCCCACATCTACAAGTTACGTGCCGAATCGGCTACGACCTTGTTACGCTGCTGTTTTCCTTTTGCAGACCTAGATTCCCCAATGCATCTTGCATAGCTGGACTCTAGCTATCCAGCTTTGGTACTGTGCATGCCAATTCTACAATGTGGACCCACACTGCAACACAGCGCTGTAGATTTGTTGGCAGCCTTATTACCTCTATGCCATTCCTTTTTCTTTCTGCACTGGGACTCGCTTCATGGTCATCTTCTTCTTCACCATCTACTTTACCTACTATTCTCTAAGCTTTTATGAAAAGCTTACACTACTATGGCTCATCCTACTGCGTCCTTCTCTGGCTCCATTTCTCTAGCACATAATGTGCTAACTCATGCTACCTGATGCTGCTTCTGCAGCCTTTCAGTGCCATAGACAAAGCTTGTCAAGCTTTCTTCTAAGATGTTGTACTTGCCATAGTTGGGATCACATCTAGGTCTTCTTCCTTACCACAACCTGCTGTACATACTGTGCAAGCTATACGAGCTTTAATGGCAAACTCTTGCTACTGCCCTTTAATTTTGCACCAACAATACTTCATAGACAGCTTGCTAAGCTTCCATTTGCAAGCTTTTCACTTCTTTTACGCTGCTTCCGCATTGGCGCTACCTCCTTCAATGGTGGCTTTCAAGCTTTCTTTCTATGTTCTTGCTTGAAATTGAAGCTTCCAAGTTTCCACTACAGACTCCCACCTTTGCCAATGACTATCTTTGTCTTCAACCATGTAACTTATTCTTGCTACTGTTGATTTGCCATCGTAATTAATTTTCCAGCCAATAATATGGCCATCATAAGCTCCCATGCTGAGCGCTAAGTTCTCTATGTATGCAGCTCCACTTAGCTACAATGCTTTGCCTCCTTGATCTCTTGCATGAGGTCTTGACCATCTACATGGCCTTTGAAAGCACATGCTCTTCCATTTGCAGGCATTAACTTCCATCATGTTTCTCCCAATGAGAAACCCGCTTAGGTGCAATTGTGAGAGACTCCAATGGCCTTCACCAATGATGCTTATCATTGTTACCATATTATAGTAGTGATGTGTGTGAACACACTTAGGACCGCCGGGGCACTTTTTCCCTCACTAGGAGGTTTTTTCCCCCGTGCATTGTATATACGCCCATTATCTTCTAGGGCTTGTTATCTTTCATTTTTGGCACTCATAATACACTACTGTGTTGTGCTCAAGCTTCCTCATCTTCTTGAAGTTGTGTGTGCATTCCTGCAACCCTAATTCCAACAATTGGTATCAGAGCAGGCTTCCTCCTCCCGGGCAGCATCACCGGCACCTGCCGCTTCATCTCCTCCGATTGCAACGAGGTTTCACGAGCGTCTGCAGGTTAGTATATGCCGTGGGATAGCCCGTAGGGCTAGTTTTTTTCAGAATTTTGATCTGAGGTCATTTCGCCCTCCGTTTTTGCATTCCAAGTACTGCGCAGGCAAAATCGTCCTACTGTGCAGATTTTCTGTCAAGATTAAAATCTGCAGGACAGGTGCCCATTCGTCTGTTTTGGGCTGTGCTATATAGCACAGGTCGATTTTATACAGGTTTACCTCTTGCAGACAGCATTTACATCTAGTAGTACAGTCATTGGCCATGGCTGACAACAATGATGTATTCCGCATGTTGGCTGCTGAGGATAAGTTGGATGGCACCAACTATCCATTGTGGGCATATATGATGCGACATGTATTGGTAGCAAAGGGGTTATGGAACATTGTGCAGGGTATTGATGCACGTCCTATTGTGGCTGGGAATGCTGCAAACACATCAGAAACAGGTACTGTTGATGATGGTGCAGGCACAAGTGCTGTTGCAGCTGTTCGAGAACCACCACTTTCAGCAGAGCAGATTCGTTGGGATGGTAGAGATGCGCAGGCTCATGCCTTGATTGCGCTGTCTGTCAAACGTACCATTATCCCACATATTCGCTCCTGCAGGACTTCTAAGGATGCTTGGGATGTACTTGCCACATTGTATCAGGCAAGAAATGAGGCTCGTGTTGCTTATCTCCGAAAACAGTTGGAGAATGAGCATATGAACGAAGGTGATTCTATGGATAGCTTTTTGACAAAGATCAAGGATTTCAAAGAGCAGCTCATTTCTGCAGATGAAATCCTGTCAGACAGTTCACTTGTGCAGACTGTTTTGAATGGTCTACCAGATTCTTATCAGGGTTTTGCTTCCACTCTTCGCTTGATGATGAAAGGCAATCCCAATGCCTTATCATTTGAGGAGTTAGTTTCTGTTTTGCTGCAAGAAGACCAGTCAAGGCAAAACAGGAATATTATGCGTGTCGCAGATCAAGCTTTCGGTGCTAGTCAGAGAAGCGGGAAAGGTAAAGCTGGCTTTTCTTCTAGTAAGCAGAAATCTGCAAATGCTGCGCAACCAAAGAAGGAAGACAAAGATGAGAAGAAGGGTGACAAACAGAAGACATTTTGCAAGTACTGTAAGGGAAATGATCATGTCATCAAAGCGTGTCCTAAGCTGGCTGCGAAAGAGGCTAAGAAGAAAGAGGTTGGTATGGCTGTTGCAGATGCCTCTCCTTCTAACAATGAATCTGCTAATGTTGTGCTAGATACAGAATGGGCATTCAATGCGCAGTGCAGTTATGACCCATCTTTGCATGACACATGTATGTCTGCAGTAGATTCAGATGTATGGTACTTTGACAGTGGTGCCACTAAGCATATCACCTCGCAGCGCAGTTTATTCACTTTCCTTGAGTCTGCTCCCACAGGGAATACTGTCACTTGTGCCAATAACTCCTCTTATCCCGTTAAAGGAGTTGGACAGATTGTGCTGAATGTTGCAAATGGCAACACCTTTACACTTTTTGATGCATTGTATGTGCCAGGGATCAAAAAGAATCTGCTGTCAGTCTCCGCATTTGCCAAAACAGGTTTGGTTGTAAAATTTGTGGATGACAGATGTACTGTTCATGATCTCTCTTGTGGTGACATCATTGTAGCATCTGGTTCACTATGTCGAGGGCTGTATAAGCTCAATATGGATGGCAAATGTGTAGAGGATTCAGCATGTGCTATTATGGATACGCAGGCTATTTCAAATGCAAAACTGTGGCATGCACGTTTTGGTCATCTGAATTTTGCAAGTTTGCTGCGCCTGCAGAAATCTGAAATGGTGTCTTCTTTGCCTAAGCTTGAGGCACCTGTCAAGCATGTTTGTGAGGGCTGCATATTGGGTAAAATGCAGCGTGCTTCCTTTCCCAAAGATGGATCAGTGAGAGCTGAACGCAGATTGCAGCTTGTTCACAGTGATGTTTGTGGTCCCATGCAAACTCCATCATTTGGAAACTACCTTTACTTCGTGACTTTCATTGATGATTTTACCAGGCATGCATGGGTATATCCTTTGAAGGCAAAGTCCGAAGTGTTTTTGTGCTTCAAACAGTTTTTGGTTATGGCTGAAAATGTGTCAGAAAGTAAGATGGGCACCCTCCGTTCAGATCGAGGGGGGGAGTATATGTCTTCAGAATTTAATGCATTTCTGGCTGAGCGTGGGATAAAACACCAATGTACAGTGCCGTATACACCACAGCAAAATGGTGTGGCTGAGAGAAAAAACAGGTCTCTCATGGAAATGGCAAGATGTATGGTTAAGAGTCAAAGTCTACCACATGGTTTTTGGCTTGAGGCTGTCATGTGTGCCACTTATGTACTAAACAGGTGTCCCACCAAAGCATTACAGGTTGTCACTCCATATGAGGCATGGCATGGCCGCAAGCCATCTGTTGGCCATTTACGTGTTTTTGGTTGCCTGGCATATGCATTAGTGCCTGTGCAACATCGCAGAAAATTGGATGACAAAGCTGTCAAATGTATTTTTGTTGGATATAGTGCTGAGAGCAAAGGCTATCGTTTGTATCATCCACAGACAAAGCGCATTTTGGTTAGCCGTGATGTTGTATTTGTGGAAGATGCAGTTCAGCCCTTGGTTTCATGTACTAAGGAGACAGATATCAGCTCACGTGATGTCTATGATACATTGTTGCCTCTTTTCAGTGGTGCACAGTCAAGTGCAATACCTCATGAGGCAGTTTTTCAGCCTATGCAGGTTTTAAATGATGGCACAGATCAGCCTATATCTGATGCAGATGTGCATGATGCACTTGAGGATGAGAGACAAGAGATTGAGGGCTCTAGGAATATGCCTAGATGGCTGGTGCAGACTTTGCGTGACAGCAAGTTGGATGCCCCTTTGTCTAGTCGCACTCGTTCTGGCTCTCATGGTGCCTCTTATGCGTCAGATTGTTATGCATTGGCTGTTTCTAGTATGTGCGATGAAAGTGAGCCTGTTTCATTTGATGAGGCACAAAGTTCAGAAAATTGGATGGCTGCTATGCAAGCAGAATACGATGCTATTATGAAGAATGGTACATGGTCTTTATGTGACTTGCCCCCTGGCAAGAAGGCCATTGGCACTAAGTGGGTATACAAATTGAAGCGTAAGCCTGATGGCACAGTGGATCGCCATAAGGCTAGGCTTGTTGCAAAAGGTTATGCTCAAGAGAAGGGCATTGATTTTGATGAGACTTTTGCTCCCACATGTCGTATGACCACTGTTCGTAGCATCTGTGCATTAGCAGCTCATAATGGTTGGAATGTACATCAGCTGGACATAAAGACTGCGTTCTTAAATGGAGATTTGCATGAGGAGGTGTATGTATCGCAGCCTCGTGGTTTTGTTCAAAGAGGGCAGGAAAACAAAGTGTGCAGGTTAAAAAAGGCTTTATATGGTTTAAAGCAAGCTCCACGAGCTTGGTATGAAAAAATACATGCATATTTGACTGCACATGCGTTTCAGAATAGTCCAACAGAAAGCACTTTGTATGCTAAACGTGTGGATGGTGTACATCTAATCATTGCTCTCTATGTCGATGACATGCTGCTCACAGGACCAAATGAGAGTCATATTGCTGATTTTAAGGCTGATTTGAATGCCTCTTTTGAGATGTCAGATTTGGGGCATTTGCATCATTATTTGGGGATACAATTTAAGCAGTGTGATGGAGGTATTGCTTTGTGTCAGACAAAGTATATTGAAACATTGTTGCGGAGATTTGGCCTTGAAGACTGCAAGCCTATTGCTACTCCAATGGAGACAAGTTTGAAGTTGAGTCTTCATGATGCTGGAGATCACTTTGATGTCACACTCTATCAGACAGCTGTTGGTTGCCTCATTTATGTATGCATTACGAGGCCAGACATTCAGTTTGCAGTCTCACAGGTGAGCAGATTTATGCATAGTCCAGACATTAAGCATTGGCAGGCAGTGAAGCGTATCTTTCGCTATTTGAGTGGTACTCGGCATCTTGGGTTGTTTTATCCCAAGGGGGGATCATTGCCGCCAGATTTACATGCTTTTTCAGATTCTGACTGGGCTGGTTGTTATGACACACGCGTGTCCACGAGTGGTTTTTGCTTCATGCTTGGAAGCTCATGCATATCATGGTTGAGCAAGAAGCAGCCTACTGTGGCCACTTCTAGTTGTGAAGCTGAGTACAGGGCAGCTTTCACAGCTACGGTTGAGTGTGTGTGGCTCAGACGCCTTATGGCTGATTTGGGTGTTGGGCAGCCATCTGCCACCACCATCTTCACTGACAGTCAGAGCGCATTGGCAGTTGCGCGGAACCCAGTGTTCCATGCTCGTACGAAGCACATTGAGGTGCACTACCATTATGTCAGGGAGAGACTCTCTGCAGGAGAGATCAGTTTGGCTTATGTGCCAACACAGGATAACCTTGCAGACCTTTTCACAAAGGCTCTGCCTCGTGAGAAGTTCGAAGCTTTTCGCAAAGCTTTGGGCTTACTCCCTTTTGTGGATTCGTCCACATAGCTAGACACTTCCCTATACATGAGTGCTAGCTCTTGTTCACCGCATCACTCCAGGGGGGATTTGTTACCATATTATAGTAGTGATGTGTGTGAACACACTTAGGACCGCCGGGGCACTTTTTCCCTCACTAGGAGGTTTTTTCCCCCGTGCATTGTATATACGCCCATTATCTTCTAGGGCTTGTTATCTTTCATTTTTGGCACTCATAATACACTACTGTGTTGTGCTCAAGCTTCCTCATCTTCTTGAAGTTGTGTGTGCATTCCTGCAACCCTAATTCCAACAATCATCCTTGAGCAACATTCACGAGTGCATCCTCTACTTGATGCACATACATGGACTTCCAAATGAGCCGAAACTTGTTTGCCCATAGTAAAGCAACCATGCACCTTCTCCCCATCCCCGCAAGCAAAGAACCGTGGGATTCACCATCCCATCACAAAGCAACCCTTCCAACTTGAGCAAATCCATGCTCAACCAAAACTAAAATGAGGCAAAAACTTCACAAATTACTTCCACAAACTTCTTGGTAGCTTCCTTGTTGACAGTGAAGACTCCATAGCCTTCATACTTGATGAAAATCCTTATTTTGGATTCTTTGATGATGAGCAGGCTTTCCATGTTACAAAAATCCCATTTGCAACACAGCTTCTATGCAACCTCCTTTTTACAAATCTCCTCAAACTTGAGAATGGCAGCTCCAAATCTCTCTCAAATCCTCACAAATGCAAATCCAAATAATAATATGAGTGTGCATAAATTTTTTTTCATAATAAACTAAAAGTGATGCTTAATCAAATGAACACAACCAAGAAATCTATACATAACTATTCACCATGACCAAGAGCCCACCCAAGCTCTGATACCATGTTAAACAATCCTAAAATGGGATTGATCATGGTGATAGACATAGATTAAGCAACATAATTAGGGTGGATTAAACCACACTAAGAACTCCATAAGAGAGAGAGAGAGAGAGAGAGAGAGAGATTGCACACTCAACACTCAATTCTATTGCATATCACAAATGAACCATACAATGATATAGGTCTTCTAGCCTTATCCCACTTTACACATCATCATCCATGTGGCAACTCCTTTTCCACTCTTTTGGTCAACACTCACACACCATTTTTCCCACATACACACAACACCACGATTACATCTCTCAACACTCCATCTTAATCGAGGTGTTCCACAACTTATCCATCACCCATATCAATGTAGCATTGCACAACTACACTCGCTACCTCTCAACACTCCCCCTCAATGATACATTGGAGTGTCCATCAACTATGGCTAGAAGCATCTAGTCCGCTAGTATGTGTCTACATGGGCGTGTGCCGTATCTACCAGCTGACGTAGACACCAAGTTTGTTTGAGTACGCATGCTCGGGCAAAACCACCCTCATCCTTTTGAACCATCTTCATGGTCGGGAAAGGCATCAACCCGTGCACACCACTACCATAATCCATTTTGAGATCCGTGATCTCAGGCAAGGCACCCCTATGATGAGCCAAATCGCTCTCACAACTTGTCTCAAAATCCATCTCGAGACACCACACATGCATTCACTTTTGAGCCTCTAGGTGGGCTCGGGCAGAGAACCCTCATACCAATGGATGAAGATGTTTTGGCTTTTTTTTTATCATTTTGAGCTTCAAGCTCGGGTACGGTTACCCTTCTCATACATGGAAAAAATAAAAAAAATACAACGAAGCCAAACCCTGTGTGTGAATAGGCCCTTAAGTTCATTTATAAGAAGGCATTTTCAAAAAAAAAAAGAAATGAAATTTTAATTCTTCATCTCCACACGGACGACTGTGAGAAAACAGTGAGCTGAATTGGCCGAGGACGGCCCCACATCTACAAGTTACGTGCGGAATCGGCTAAATACGTGCTTTGTGACCTTGTTGCACTGCTGTTTTCCTTTTGGAGACCTAGATTCCCAAAGACATCTTGCATAGCCGGACTCTAGCTATCCAGCTTTGGTACTGTGCATGCCAATTCTACAACGCGGACCCACACTACAACACAGCGCTGTAGATTTGTTGGCAGCCTTATTACCTCTATGCCATTCCTTTTTCTTTCTGCACGTTCTCTATGTATGCAGCTCCACTTAGCTGCAATGCTTTGCCTCCTTGATCTCTTGCATGAGGTCTTGACCATCTACATGGCCTTTGAAAGCACATGCTCTTCCATTTGCAGGCATTAAGGGTGATTCCATCATGTTTCTCCCAATGAGAAACCCTCTTAGGTGCAATTGTGAGAGACTCCAATGGCCTTCACCAATGATGCTTATCATCCTTGAGCAACATTCACGAGTGCATCCTCTACTTGATGCACATACATGGACTTCCAAATGAGCCGAAACTTGTTTGCCCATAGTAAAGCAACCATGCACCTTCTCCCCATCTTTACCCGCAAGCAAAGAACCGTGGGATTCACCATCCCATCACAAAGCAACCCTTCCAACTTGAGCAAATCCATGCTCAACCAAAACTCATGCATGCTCGGGCAAAACCACCCTCATCCTTTTGAACCATCTTCGTGGTCGGGAAAGGGATCAACCCGTACACACCACTACCATAATCCATTTTGAGATCCGTGATCTCAGGCAAGGCACCCCTATGATGAGCCAAATTGCTCTCACAACTTGTCTCAAAATCCATCGAGACACCACACATGCATTCATTAGGTGGGCTCGGGCAGAGAACCCTCATACCAATGGATGAAGATGTTTTGGCTTTTTTTTTATCATTTTGAGCTTCAAGCCCGGGTACGGTTACCCTTCTCATACATGGAAAAAATAAAAAAATACAATGAAGCCGAACCCTGTGTGTGAATAGACCCTTAAGTTCATTTATAAGAAGGCATTTTCAAAAAAAAAGAAATGAAATTTTAATTCTTCATCTCTGCACCGACGACTGCGAGAAAACAGTGCGCCGAATTGGCCGAGCACGGCCCCACACCTACAAGTTACGTGCCGAATCGGCTACATACGTGCTTTCTGACCTTTTGCGCTGCTGTTTTCCTTTTGCACACCTAGATTCCCAAACGCATCTTGCATAGCTGGACTCTAGCTATCCAGCTTTGGTACTGTGCATGCCAATTCTACAACGCGGACCCACATTGCAACACAGCGCTGTAGATTTGTTGGCAGCCTTATTACCTCTATGCCATTCCTTTTTCTTTCTGCACTGGGACCCGCTTCATGGTCATCTTCTTCTTCACCATCTACTATACCTACTATTCTCTAAGCTTTTATGGAAAGCTTACACTACTATGGCTCATCCTGCTGCGTCCTTCTCTGGCTCCATTTCGCTAGCACATAATGTGCTAACTCATGTTACCTGATGCTGCTTGTGCAGCCTTTCAGTGCCATAGACAAAGCTTGTCAAGCTTTCTTCTAAGATGTTGTACTTGCCATAGTTGGGACCACATCTAGGTCTTCTTCCTTACCACAACCTGTTGTACATACTGTGCAAGCTCATACGAGCTTTAATGGCAAACTCTTGTTACTGTCCTATAACTTTGCACCAACAATACTTCATAGGAAGCTTGCTAAGCTTCCATTTGCAAGCTTTTCACTTCTTTTACGCTGCTTCCACATTGGCGCTACCTCCTTCAATGGTGGCTTTCAAGCTTTCTTTCTATGTTTTTGCTTGAAATTGAAGCTTCCAAGTTTCCACTACAGACTCCCACCTTTGCCAATGACTATCTTTGTCTTCAACCATGTAGCTTATCCTTGCTACTGTTGATTTTCCATCGTAATTAATTTTCCTTCCAATAATATGGCCATCATAAGCTCCCATGCTGAGCGCTAAGTTCTCTATGTATGCAGCTCCACTTAGCTGCAATGCTTTGCCTCCTTGATCTCTTGCATAAGGTCTTGACCATCTACATGGCCTTTGAAAGCACATGCTCTTCCGTTTGCAGGCATTAAGGGTGCTTCCATCATGTTTCTCCCAATGAGAAACCCTCTTAGGTGCAATTGTGAGAGACTCCAATGGCCTTCACCAATGATGCTTATCATCCTTGAGCAACATTCACGAGTGCATCCTCTACTGATGCACATACATGGACTTGCAAATAAGCCGAAACTTGTTTGCCCATAGTAAAGCAACCATGCACCTTCTCCCCATCTTTACCCGCCGCAAGCAAAGAACCGTGGGATTCACCATCCCATCACAAAGCAACCCTTCCAACTTGAGCAAATCCATGCTCAACCAAAACTAAAATGAGGCAAAAACTTCACAAATTACTTCCACAAACTTCTTGGTAGCTTCCTTGTTGACAGTGAAGACTCCATATAGCCTTCATACTTGATGAAAATCCTTATTTTGGCTTCTTTGATGATGAGCAGGCTTTCCATGTTACAAAAATCCCATTTGCAACACAGCTTCTATGCAACCTCCTTTTTACAAATCTCCTCTCAAACTTGAGAATGGCAGCTCCAAATCTCTCTCAAATCCTCACAAATGCAAATCCAAATGATAATATGAGTGTGCATAAATTTTTTTTCATAATAAACTGAAAGTGATGCTTAATCAAATGAACACAACCAAGAAATCTATACATAAATCACCATGACCAAGAGCCCACCCAAGCTCTGATACCATGTTAAACAATCCTAAAATGGGATTGATCATGGTGATAGACATAGATTAATCAACATAATTAGGGTGGATTAAACCACACTAAGAACTCCATAAGAGAGAGAGAGAGAGAGAGAGAGAGAGAGAGAGAGAGAGAGAGATTGCACACTCAACACTCAATTCTATTGCATATCACAAATAAACCATACAATGATATAGGTCTTCTAGCCTTATCCCACTTTACACATCATCATCCATGTGGCAACTCCTTTTCCACTCTTTTGGTCAACACTCACGCACCATTCAATATTACATGTGGCATTTTTATCCTTCCACAATATCTTGCACCTCTAGGGTGCTTTCCCACATACACACAACACCATGATTACATCTCTCAACACTCCCTCTTAATCGAGGTGTTCCACAACTTATCCATCACCCATATCAATGTAGCATTGCACAACTGCACTCGCTACCTCTCAACACTCCCCCTCAATGATACATTGGAGTGTCCATCAACTATGGCTAGATGCATCTAGTCCGCTAGCATGTGTCTACATGGGCGTGGGCTGTATCTACCTGCTGTTGACGTAGACACCAAGTTTGTTTCAGCACGCATGCTCGGGCAAAACCACCCTCATCCTTTTGAACCATCTTCGTGGTCGGGAAAGTCATCAACCCGTGCAAACCACTACCATAATCCATTTTGAGATCCGTGATCTCAGGCAAGGCACCCCTATGATGAGCCAAATCACTCTCACAACTTGTCTCAAAATCCATCTCGACACACCACATATGCATTCACTTTTGAGCCTCTAGGTGGGCTCGGGCAGAGAACCCTTATACCAATGGATGAAGATGTTTTGGCTTTTTTTTTATCATTTTGAGCTTCAAGCCCGGGTACGGTTACCCTTCTCATACATGGAAAAAATAAAAAAATACAACAAAGCCGAACCCTGTGTGTGAATAGACCCTTAAGTTCATTTATAAGAAGGCATTTTCAAAAAAAAAGAAATGAAATTTTAATTCTTCATCTCTGCACCGACGACTGCGAGAAAACAGTGCACCGAATTGGCCGAGCACGGCCCCACATCTACAAGTTACGTGCCGAATCGGCTACATACGTGCTTTGTGACCTTGTTGCGCTACTATTTTTCTTTTACACACCTAGATTCCCAAACGCATCTTGCATAGCTGGACTCTAGCAGTCCAGCTTTGGTACTGTGCATGCCAATTCTACAACGTGGACCCACACTGCAACACAGTGCTATAGATTTGTTGGCAGCCTTATTACCTCTATGCCATTCCTTTTTCTTTCTACACTGGGACCCGCTTCATGGTCATCTTCTTCTTCACCATCTACTATACCTACTATTCTCTAAGCTTTTATGGAAAGCTTACACTACTATGGCTCATCCTGCTGTGCGTCCTTCTCTGGCTCCATTTCTCTAGCACATAATGTGCTAACTCATGTTACCTGATGCTGCTTCTGCAGCCTTTCAGTGCCATAGACAAAGCTTGTCAAGCTTTCTTCTAAGATGTTGTACTTGCCATAGTTGGGACCACATCTAGGTCTTCTTCCTTACCACAACCTGTTGTACATACTGTGCAAGGTCATACGAGCTTTAATGGCAAACTCTTGTTACTGTCCTTTAATTTTGCACCAACAATACTTCATAGGAAGCTTGCTAAGCTTCCATTTGCAATCTTTTCACTTCTTTTACGCTGCTTCCACATTGGCGCTACCTCCTTCAATGGTGGCTTTCAAGTTTTCTTTCTATGTTCTTGCTTGAAATTGAAGCTTCTAAGTTTCCACTACAGACTCCCACCTTTGCCAATGACTATCTTTGTCTTCAACCATGTAGCTTATCCTTGCTACTGTTGATTTGTTATCGTAATTAATTTTCCTTCCAATAATATGGCCATCATAAGCTCCCATTGTAAAGCAACCATGCACCTTCTCCCCATCTTTACCCGCAAGCAAAGAACCGTGGGATTCACCATCCCATCACAAAGCAACCCTTCCAACTTGAGCAAATCCATGCTCAACCAAAACTAAAATGAGGCAAAAACTTCACAAATTACTTCCACAAACTTCTTGGTAGCTTCCTTGTTGACAGTGAAGACTCCATAGCCTTCATACTTGATGAAAATCCTTATTTTGGCTTCTTTGATGATGAGCAGGCTTTCCTTGTTGATAGTGAAGACTCCATAGCCTTCATACTTGATAAAAATCCTTATTTTGGCTTCTTTGATGATGAGCAGGCTTTCCATGTTACAAAAATCCCATTTGCAACACAGCTTCTATGCAACCTCCTTTTTACAAATCTCCTCACAAACTTGAGAATGGCAGCTCCAAATCTCTCTCAAATCCTCACAAATGCAAATCCAAATGATAATATGAGTGTGCATAAATTTTTTTTCATAATAAACTGAAAGTGATGCTTAATCAAATGAACACAACCAAGAAATCTATACATAAATATTCACCATGACCAAGAGCCCACCCAAGCTCTGATACCATGTTAAACAATCCTAAAATGGGATTGATCATGGTGATAGACATAGATTAAGCAACATAATTAGGGTGGATTAAACCACACTAAGGACTCCATAAGAGAGAGAGAGAGAGATTGCACACTCAACACCCTATTGCATATCACAAATGAACCATACAATGATATAGGTCTTCTAGCCTTATCCCACTTTACACATCATCATCCATGTGGCAACTCCTTTTCCACTCTTTTGGTCAACACTCACACACCATTCAATATTACATGTGGAATTCTTATCTTGCCACAATATTCTACACCTCTAGGGTGCTTTCCCACATACACACAACACCACGATTACATCTCTCAACACTCCCTCTTAATCGAGGTGCTCCACAACTTATCCATCACCCATATCAATGTAGCATTGCACAACTGCACTCGCTACCTCTCAACACTCCCCCTCAATGATACATTGGAGTGTCCATCAACTATGGCTAGATGCATCTAGTCCGCTAGCATGTGTCTACATGGGCGTGTGCCGTATCTACCAGCTACTACTGACGTAGACACCAAGTTTGTTTAAGCACGCATGCTCGGGCAAAACCACCCTCATCCTTTTGAACCATCTTCGTGGTCGGGAAAGGCATCAACCCATGCACACCACTACCATAATCCATTTTCAGATCCGTGATCTCAAGCAAGGCACCCCTATGATGAGCCAAATTGCTCTCACAACTTGTCTCAAAATCCATCAAGACACCACACATGCATTCACTTTTGAGCCTCTAGGTGGGCTCAGGCAGAGAACCCTCATACCAATGGATGAAGATGTTTTGGCTTTTTTTTAATCATTTTGAGCTTCAAGCCCAGGTACGGTTACCCTTCTCATACATGGAAAAAATAAAACAATACAACGAAGCCGAACCCTGTGTGTGAATAGACCCTTAAGTTCATTTATAAGAAGGCATTTTCAAAAAAAAAGAAATGAAATTTTAATTCTTCATCTTTGCACGGACGACTGTGAGAAAACAGTGCACCGAATTGGCCGAGCACGGCCCCAGATCTACAAGTTACGTGCCGAATCGGCTACATACGTGCTTTGTGACCTTGTTGTGCTGTTGTTTTCCTTTTGCAGACCTAGATTCCCAAACGCATCTTGCATAGCTGGACTCTAGCTATCCACCAGCTTTGGTAATGTGCATGCCAATTCTACAACGCGGACCCACAGTGCAACACAACGCTGTAGATTTGTTGGCAGCCTTATTACCTCTATGCCATTCCTTTTTCTTTCTGCACTGGGACCCGCTTCATGGTCATCTTCTTCTTCACCATCTACTATACCTACTATTCTCTAAGCTTTTATGGAAAGCTTACACTACTATGGCTCATCCTGCTGCGTCCTTCTCTGGCTCCATTTCTCTAGCACATAATGTGCTAACTCATGTCACCTGATGCTGCTTCTGCAGCCTTTCAGTGCCATAGACAAAGCTTGTCAAGCTTTCTTCTAAGATGTTGTACTTGCCATAGTTGGGACCACATCTAGGTCTTCTTCCTTACCACAACCTGTTGTACATACTGTGCAAGCTCATACGAGCTTTAATGGCAAACTCTTGTTAGTGTCCTTTAATTTTGCACCAACAATACTTCATAGGAAGCTTGCTAAGCTTCCATTTGCAAGCTTTTCACTTCTTTTACGCTGCTTCCACATTGGCGCTACCTCCTTCAATGGTGGCTTTCAAGCTTTCTTTCTATGTTCTTGCTTGAAATTGAAGCTTCCAAGTTTCCACTACAGACTCCCACCTTTGCCAATGACTATCTTTGTCTTCAACCATGTAGCTTATCCTTGCTACTGTTGATTTGTTATCGTAATTAATTTTCCTTCCAATAATATGGCCATCATAAGCTCCCATTCTGAGCGCTAAGTTCTCTATGTATGCAGCTCCACTTAGCTGCAATGCTTTGCCTCCTTGATCTCTTGCATGAGGTCTTGACCATCTATGTATGCAGCTCCACTTAGCTGCAATGCTTTGCCTCCTTCATCTCTTGCATGAGGTCTATGTATGCAGCTCCACTTAGTTGCAATGCTTTGCCTCCTTGATCTCTTGCATGAGGTCTTGACCATCTACATGGCCTTTGAAAGCACATGCTCTTCCATTTGCAGGCATTAAGGGTGCTTCCATCATGTTTCTCCCAATGAGAAACCCTCTTAGGTGCAATTGTGAGAGACTCCAATGGCCTTCACCAATGATGCTTATCATCCTTGAGCAACATTCACGAGTGCATCCTCTACTTGATGCACATACATGGACTTCCAAATAAGCCGAAACTTGTTTGCCCATAGTAAAGCAAGCATGCTTATCATCCTTCAGCAACATTCACGAGTGCATCCTCTACTTGATGCACATACATGGACTTCCAAATAAGCCGAAACTTGTTTGCCCATAGTAAAGCAACCATGCACCTTCTCCCCATCTTTACCCGCAAGCAAGAACCGTGGGATTCACCATCCCATCACAAAGCAACCCTTCCAACTTGAGTAAATCCATGCTCAACCAAAACTAAAATGAGGCAAAAACTTCACAAATTACTTCCACAAACTTCTTGGTAGCTTCCTTGTTGACAGTGAAGACTCCATAGCCTTCATACTTGATGAAAATCCTTATTTTGGCTTCTTTGATGATGAGCAGGCTTTCCATGTTACAAAAATCCCATTTGCAACACAGCTTCTATGCAACCTCCTTTTTACAAATCTCCTCTCGAACTTGAGAATGGCAGCTCCAAATCTCTCTCAAATCCTCACAAATGCAAATCCAAATGATAATATGAGTGTGCATAAATTTTTTTTCATAATAAACTGAAAGTGATGCTTAATCAAATGAACACAACCAAGAAATCTATACATAACTATTCACCATGACCAAGAGCCCACCCAAGCTCTGATACCATGTTAAACAATCCTAAAATGGGATTGATCATGGTGATAGACATAGATTAAGCTACATAAATAGGGTGGATTAAACCACACTAAGAACTCCATAAGAGAGAGAGAGAGAGAGAGAGAGAGAGAGAGAGAGAGAGAGATTGCACACTCAACACTCAATTCTATTGCATATCACAAATGAACCATACAATGATATAGGTCTTCTAGCCTTATCCCACTTTACACATCATCATCCATGTGGCAACTCCTTTTCCACTCTTTTGGTCAACACTCACACACCATTCAATATTACATGTGGCATTTTTATCCTTCCACAATATCTTGCACCTCTAGGGTGCTTTCCCACATACACACAACACCATGATTACATCTCTCAACACTCCCTCTTAATTGAGGTGTTCCACAACTTATCCATCACCCATATCAATGTAGCATTGCACAACTGCACTCGCTACCTCTCAACACTCCCCCTCAATGATACATTGGCGTGTCCATCAACTATGGCTAGATGCATCTAGTCCGCTAGCATGTGTCTACATGGGCGTGGGCCGTATCTACCTGCTGTTGACGTAGACACCAAGTTTGTTTCAGCACGCATGCTCGGGCAAAACCACCCTCATCCTTTTGAACCATCTTCGTGGTCGGGAAAGGCATCATCCCGTGCACACCACTACCATAATCCATTTTGAGATCCGTGATCTCAGGCAAGGCACCCCTATGATGAGCCAAATCGCTCTCACAACTTGTCTCAAAATCCATCTCGAGACACCACACATGCATTCACTTTTGAGCCTCTAGGTGGACTCGGGCAGAGAACCCTCATACCAATGGATGAAGATGTTTTGGCTTTTTTTTTATCATTTTGAGCTTCAAGCCCGGGTACGGTTACCCTTCTCATACATGGAAAAAATAAAAAATACAACGAAGCTGAACCCTGTGTGTGAATAGACCCTTAAGTTCATTTATAAGAAGGCATTTTCAAAAAAAAAAAGAAATGAAATTTTAATTCTTTATCTCTGCACAGAAGACTGTTAAAAAACAGTGCGCTGAACTGGCCGAGCACGGCCCCACATCTACAAGTTACGTGTCGAATCGGCTACATACGTGCTTTGTGACCTTGTTGCGCTGATGTTTAGCTTTTGCAGACCTAGATTCCCAAACGCATCTTACATAGCCGGACTCTAGCTATCCAGCTTTGGTATTGTGCATGCCAATTCTACAACGCGGACCCACACTGCAACACAGCGCTGTAGATTTGTTGGCAGCCTTATTACCTCTATGCCATTCCTTTTTCTTTCTGCACTGGGACCCGCTTCATGGTCAGCTTCTTCTTCACCATCTACTATACCTACTATTCTCTAAGCTTTTATGGAAAGCTTACACTACTATGGCTCATCCTACTGCGTCCTTCTCTGGCTCCATTTCTCTAGCACATAATGTGCTAACTCATGTTACCTGATGTTGCTTCTGCAGCCTTTCAGTGCCATAGACAAAGCTTGTCAAGCTTTCTTCTAAGATGTTGTACTTGCCATAGTTGGGACCACATCTAGGTCTTCTTCCTTACCACAACCTGCTGTACATACTGTGCAAGCTCATACGAGCTTTAATGGCAAACTCTTGTTACTGTCCTTTAATTTTGCACCAACAATACTTCATAGGAAGCTTGCTAAGCTTCCATTTGCAAGCTTTTCACTTCTTTTACGCTGCTTCCACATTGGCGCTACCTCCTTCAATGGTGGCTTTCAAGCTTTCTTTCTATGTTCTTGCTTGAAATTGAAGCTTCCACGTTTCCACTACAGACTCCCACCTTTGCCAATGACTATCTTTGTCTTCAACCATGTAGCTTATCCTTGCTACTGTTGATTTTCCATCATAATTAATTTTCCTTCCAATAATATGGCCATCATAAGCTCCCATGTTGAGCGCTAAGTTCTCTATGTATGCAGCTCCACTTAGCTGCAATGCTTTGCCTCCTTGATCTCTTGCATAAGGTCTTGACCATCTACATGGCCTTTGAAAGCACATGCTCTTCCATTTGCAGGCATTAAGGGTGCTTCCGTCATGTTTCTCCCAATGAGAAACCCTCTTAGGTGCAATTGTGAGAGACTCCAATGGCCTTCACCAATGATGCTTATCATCCTTGAGCAACATTCACGAGTGCATCCTCTACTTGATGCACATACATGGACTTCCAAATGAGCCGAAACTTGTTTGCCCATAGCAAAGCAACCATGCACCTTCTCCCCATCTTTACCCGCAAGCAAAGAACCGTGGGATTCACCATCCCATCACAAAGCAACCCTTCCAACTTGAGCAAATCCATGCTCAACCAAAACTAAAATGAGGCAAAAACTTCACAAATTACTTCCACAAACTTCTTGGTAGCTTCCTTGTTGACAGTGAAGACTCCATAGCCTTCATACTTGATGAAAATCCTTATTTTGGCTTCTTTGATGATGAGCAGGCTTTCCATGTTACAAAAATCCCATTTGCAACACAGCTTCTATGCAACCTCCTTTTTACAAATCTCCTCTCAAACTTGAGAATGGCAGCTCCAAATCTCTCTCAAATCCTCACAAATGCAAATCCAAATGATAATATGAGTGTGCATAAATTTTTTTTCATAATAAACTGAAAGTGACGCTTAATCAAATGAACACAACCAAGAAATCTATACATAAATATTCACCATGACCAAGAGCCCACCCAAGAGCCCACCCAAGCTCTGATACCATGTTAAACAATCCTAAAATGGGATTGATCATGGTGATAGACATAGATTAAGCAACATAATTAGGGTGGATTAAACCACACTAAGAACTCCATAAGAGAGAGAGAGAGAGAGATTGCACACTCAACAGTCAATTCTATTGCATATCACAAATGAACTATACAATGATATAGGTCTTCTAGCCTTATCCCACTTTACACATCATCATCCATGTGGCAACTCCTTTTCCACTCTTTTGGTCACACACTCCCACCCCATTCAATATTACATGTGGAATTCTTATCTTGCCACAATATTCTACACCTCTAGGGTGCTTTCCCATACACACAACACCACGATTACATCTCTCAACACTCCCTCTTAATCGAGGTGTTCCACAACTTATCCATCACCCATATCAATGTAGCATTGCACAACTGCACTCGCTACCTCTCAACACTCCCCCTCAATGATGCATTGGAGTGTCCATCAACTATGGCTAGATGCATCTAGTCCGCTAGCATGTGTCTACATGGACGTGTGCCGTATCTACCAGCTCTGCTGACGTAGACACCAAGTTTGTTTGAGCATGCATGCTCGGGCAAAACCACCCTCATCCTTTTGAACCATCTTCATGGTCGGGAAAGGCATCAACCTGTGTACACCACTACCATAATCCATTTTGAGATCCGTGATCTCAAGCAAGGCACCCCTATGATGAGCCAAATCGCTCTCACAACTTGTCTCAAAATCCATCGAGACACCACACATGCATTCACTTTTGAGCCTCTAGGTGGGCTCGGGCAGAGAACCCTCATACCAATGGATGAAGATGTTTTTGCTTTTTTTTAATCATTTTGAGCTTCAAGTCCGGGTACCGTTGCCCTTCTCATACATGGAAAAAATAAAAAAATACAATGAAGCCGAACCCTATGTGTGAATAAACCCCTAAGTTCATTTATAATAAGGCATTTTCAAAAAAAAAAAGAAAGGAAATTTTAATTCTTCATCTCTGCACTGACGACTGTGAGAAAACAGTGCGCCGAATTGGCCGAGCACGGCCCCACATCTACAAGTTACGTGCTGAATCGGCTACATACGTGCTTTCTGACCTTGTTGCGCTGCTGTTTTCCTTTTGTTTGCAGACCTAGATTCCCAAACGCATCTTGCATAGCTGGACTCTAGCTATCCAGCTTTGGTACTGTGAATGCCAATTATACAACGCGGACCCACACTGCAACACAGCGCTGTAGATTTGTTGGCAGCCTTATTACCTCTATGCCATTCCTTTTTCTTTCTACACTGGGACCTGCTTCATGGTCATCTTCTTCTTCACCATCTACTATACCTACTATTCTCTAAGCTTTTATGGAAAGCTTACACTACTATGGCTCATCCTGTTGCGTCCTTCTCTGGCTCCATTTCTCTAGCACATAATGTGCTAACTCATGCTACCTGATGCTGCTTCTGTAGCCTTTCAGTGCCATAGACAAAGCTTGTCAAGCTTTCTTCTAAGATGTTGTACTTGCCATAGTTGGGACCACATCTAGGTCTTCTTCCTTACCACAACCTGTTGTACATACTGTGCAAGCTTATACGAGCTTTAATGGCAAACTCTTGTTACTGCCCTTTAATTTTGCACCAACAATACTTCATAGGAAGCTTTCTAAGCTTCAATTTGCAAGCTTTTCACTTCTTTTACGCTGCTTCCACATTGGCGCTACCTCCTTCAATGGTGGCTTTCAAGCTTTCTTTCTATGTTCTTGCTTGAAATTGAAGCTTCCAAGTTTCCACTACAGACTCCCACCCTTGCCAATGACTATCTTTGTCTTCAACCATGTAGCTTATCCTTACTACTGTTGATTTGCCATCGTAATTAATTTTCTAGCCAATAATATGGCCATCATAAGCTCCCATGCTGAGCGCTAAGTTCTCTATGTATGCAGCTCCACTTAGCTGCAATGCTTTGCCTCCTTGATCTCTTGCATGAGGTCTTGACCATCTACATGGCTTTTGAAAGCACATGCTCTTCCATTTGCAGGCATTAAGGGTGCTTCCATCATGTTTCTCCCAATGAGAAACCCTCTTAGGTGCAATTGTGAGAGACTCCAATGGCCTTCACCAAATGATGCTTATCATCCTTGAGCAACATTCACGAGGGCATCCTCTACTTGATGCACATACATGGACTTCCAAATAAGCCGAAACTTGTTTGCCCATAGTAAAGCAACCATGCACCTTCTCCCCATCTTTACCCGCAAGCAAAGAACCGTGGGATTCACCATCCCATCACAAAGCAACCCTTCCAACTTGAGCAAATCCATGCTCAACCAAAACTAAAATGAGGCAAAAACTTCACAAATTACTTCCACAAACTTCTTGGTAGCTTCCTTGTTGACAGTGAAGACTCCATAGCCTTCATACTTGATGAAAATCCTTATTTTGGCTTCTTTGATGATGAGCAGGCTTTCCATGTTACAAAAATCCCATTTGCAACACAGCTTCTATGCAACCTCCTTTTTACAAATCTTCTCTCGAACTTGAGAATGGCAGCTCCAAATCTCTCTCAAATCCTCACAAATGCAAATCCAAATGATAATATGAGTGTGCATAAATTTTTTTCATAATAAACTGAAAGTGATGCTTAATCAAATGAACACAACCAAGAAATCTATACATAAATATTCACCATGACCAAGAGCACCCAAGCTCTGATACCATGTTAAACAATCCTAAAATGGGATTGATCATGGTGATAGACATAGATTAAGCAACATAATTAGGGTGGATTAAACCACACTAAGAACTCCATAAGAGAGAGAGAGAGAGAGAGACATTGCACACTCAACACTCAATTCTATTGCATATCACAAATGAACCATACAATGATATAGGTCTTCTAGCCTTATCCCACTTTACACATCATCATCCATGTGGCAACTCCTTTCCACTCTTTTGGTCAACACTCACACACCATTCAATATTACATGTGGCATTTTTATCTTGCCACAATATCTTGCACCTCTAGGGTGCTTTCCCACATACACACAACACCATGATTACATCTCTCAACAATTAGGTGAGCATGCAAAGATTTGATTAGATTTTCTTTTTTTGAAATAGCTATCTTTTTACTGAATGCTGAAGATGAAAAATCCTAATGTTTCTATTGTTTGCTTAGTACTTGATCTTTGGCCTTGACAAGTTGGATATATATATATATATATATATATATATATATATAACTTTTTCATATTGTGATTTGGGTTAGTTTGCCTAGATGACTGTAGAGCAGACATTTTTCCTTCTAGAGCCATTTTGGTAGAGAAGTTGTTAGTCATGATTCATATGGAGGTGGATTCGAGTTGGCCACATGTCACTGTGGTGATTAGGTGGACAAGCATATCGGCATAGGTTCTTATTTGGCCATGATTATACAAATCAATTTTTTAAAGATAACTGATCTTATAATTCATGCATGATATTTTGTATGGTAATTGGGATTGTAGAGAATGTTCATACATTTGGCTTGTGGATGTTTCTTCCTTCACTCTTTTTTAAAAAAACTGATGAGAGTGGGTACTGAAAGTAGATGCCTATACCTCCTTAAACATGTACAATTTCGTGTTGGAGGGGACCTTTATCTCATTTGTCTTTGCGTGAGTCCTTGCCCTTAATTTCTACTTTAAAATTGATGGGGAACCACTTAGTCAAAACCACTAAGAGTACTCAAACACATCTTCCTCTTTGGAAGTTAGAAATGTAACTCCAATGTGACAATAGCAATCAATGCCATAAGAAACCATCCAAACTTGGCTACGATCTCCATCTCATGAGGTGGCTACACCACATGGCTTTCAATTAAAGATCCTCTCAAATTCATCAGAGAAGTCTAAATACCTCCTCAATTTTTTTGAAGTTTAGTAATAATTACAATGAAGTTTAGTAATAATTTTTTTGAAGTTTAGTAATAATTACAATGAAGTATGAAGAAAATTTTAATTCAAACTCTTCATTTAGATTCCTAAACATTGAGCTACACATGCTTAACGTATCCCTCGCAATACCCAAAAAAAAAACATTGGGCTACACATGCTTAAAGCTAGTCACAAAGTTTGGTGTAAAGTCACACATTTTTAACTATTATTTTTTTCCCAAGAGTGGGCTATTTGCAAAACTTGGTGTAAATTTACGAATTTTTAATTTATTTATTTTTTCAAGACTAACTACCCATTTGGATATTTCAAACTTATCCACCCTATCTAATTGTTCATATGATGATGTTTCATCTTGAACTACTTCCCCTACTCCCCCCAAAAAAAAAAAAAAAAAAACATAATCGTAGTGGTACATTCAAATGGATTGGACAAGCCACCCAAAGAAATATATCACACCTAATAACAAATAACACATTAAAAGATTTAAATAATATTCACAACCTTGAAAATGGACCATTGGTGACTCACAAAGCGATCAAGAAACGTGTTTCAATTGAATAAACTTTCATTTTCCAACAACCAGAAAGATATTGAATAAAGCAAACATAATGCTTTCCTTTTGTCTTGATTAAAATAACAACAAAAGTGCGATTATTGAAGCCACATGCCCCACATGAAAAAATATATATTATTCCGCTTAATTCTAACACTCCTGTATATTTTCCACATTCTTAGATTAACACTGGTATGTCAAAACACGTGGAAAAACGAAACCTCAACGGAAAGATTACCCATTCCTTCATCAATAAAGAATCAAATTACAACTTATATCTTACTCTTTGGGAGCTCTAAATAAATAAAGAATATAAAGGTTTTTTTTGGGTGGGGTTTAATTTACACTTGTATAGAGATGTTGGAGAGATCTATCCCTTCTAATGTCAAGTTTTGCATTCTATTTGTGATACTAAGCTTGGTTTCTTCATCATTTCTAGCTCCAATGAGCATACAAACCACCTCACGCATGGAGGGCCTTCCAAGGGGCAAGATGTTGGTGCACAAAAGGGAGATTTTCAGAACTATCATAATTTCTGCCAAAATGAACCTATCGTTCAAATCTAGCCTTGGGTCCAAAATATGGGTTAGCTCTTTTCGTGAATCCAGACAACTTCTCACCCACGTGACAAGGTCCCCACCTTGGTCTACCGATTGCACGGGTAGCCTTCCCGTGACAAGCTCTAATAATACCACCCCAAAGCTGTACACATCACACTTGCTTGTGATCTTCATAGTGTATGCATACTCTGCATGACAAAAACATATATATATATATATAATTAATTAATTAATTAATTAGAAGTCTAAGATCTCTCTCTCTCTCTCTCTATATATATATATATAATATTACTTAAACATCAGTAGTGTATGCATACTCTTAAAAAATTTTAAAAATACAATTAGAAGGCCTAAGAATCTCTATTTTTCTCTTTCTATATATATATAATTAAAAAATACAATCAGAAGTCTCCCTACCCCTCTCTCTCTCTCTCTATATATATATATATACATACACACATTGAAACATCACTACTCTGCATGACAAAAAAATAATAATTTTAATACAATTAGAAGGTCTAAGAATCCTTCTCTCTCTATATATATATATAATTACTTAAACATCACTAGTGTATGCATACTCGTGCATGACAATAAAAAATAAAAAATATACAATTAGAAATTAAAAAATAAAAAATACAATTCCCCTCTCTCTCTCTATATATATATATATATATATAATTACTTAATTTCGCTGGCTTTTCGCAGCATCACTTGATCCCCTAATAATATATACAGTCATCAAAATCGTCAGCCAACAACTTTTACAAACCAACCAAAAAAATGACTATCTTTTTCAAAACCCCAAGCGAGCGCTTTATCACTTCCATAATTTTTTGGACCTAATTTCAAATTTCCCACGAAGTACCCAAAAAATTGCTTGATAATTATGAACTCCAAATTTTTTATGATAACCTTTTTAAAAAGGAAGGTTAACCCGAAGAGTCCAAATTTGAGCCCACCCAAGAAAAAAACCAAAAAAAAAAAAAACAAAACTTACTTTCAAGCTTTACTAGTTTTCAAAGGAATCTTTTGAAAGCTAAGACCTTGGAAAGCCAGACTCACTTTTTCTTTTTCTCCTTGTAGTACAATTTGGGAAATAGTAAACAATCTTATCTATTGCGTTTTTAGGACCCCATGTGGACTGGTTTGAAAAGGTGGTGCAAGGTAGACGATAAAAACTGGCAGTGATGGAAACTATATAACTATATAATGTGGAGCCCTTCCCTTTTCATACACACCTTTCCATCCATAGAAAATCTGAAATGCCATATGCATTATTCTTGTATATTCTTCCCCTTTTTCCCTTTTTCCTTTTTCTTGTATGTCCATGGCATGATAGAAAGACACACATACCATGAATATACTAGAACCATGGCATGAACATCTTTCCATCAAGCCATGTACATGGCTAGATAGAAAGACTTACATGCAATGAATATACTAGAACCATGGTATAGACATCTATCTTTCGTGCCATGAACATGGCATTCTTTCATGCATATGGCATATGGCATGCATTTGGTATCCTCCTTCAGATGAGAATAGAGGCATGCCATGAACATGGCATGCATATAGGTGTCCATTAAAACACAGACATGAAAACTATGTATGTACATACACCTCTTTAAATGAACACTACATGCTACATACATTTGGAAGGCTGCATGCACATATGTACATGACTATTGATAGGAACACCACATGCAATGTGCATGTGGAAGCATTCATGCACATACATCTATTTAGATGAGCATTAGATGCAACATACATGTGGAAAGGTTCATGCACCTCTTTAGATGAACATTGCATGCAGCAAACATGTGGAAGGATTCATGCACACATATGCACCAACATGTATATACAAGGGGACACACAAGCGATGGAGACTTGCACATAATATCCATACTATTTTGTTCATCAATCCTCGCATCTCTCTCCACACTACGTTCAGCATAAACACACACAATGTCATGCACATGCATTCACATCCCTTGGAGAGATCCCACAATTGACATGTAAGTAGAAAAAAGCATGTATATCCTTGAGACTCACACAAACTCATGCACATCGGTACACACACGTATCTACTGAAGACGACTCGAGCACCTACATACACACCCCTTGAAAACATTGCACATCCAGAAACATATAAGAATTCAAGCCACATGAACAATCATGCACCAGCATACACACACTTTGAAAGCAACTTGCATGTAGAAAGTTATGTATGCAGTAGATACATGCATGCTGCATACACTCAATGAACCCCCGACACACACACACACACACACACACACAGAGAGAGAGCATACCAGGAGCAATGTAGCCATAGGATCCAGCAATGACAGACATGGACTTCGAGCACGGCACGTCCATCAGCTTAGCCAGCCCAAAATCGCCCACATGAGCTTTGAGGTTGTCGTCAAGAAGTATGTTGTTGCACTTGATGTCCCTGTGCACAATGGGGGGCTTGCAATCATGGTGAAGGTAAGAGAGGCCCTCAGCTGCCCCGAGGGCTATCTCATACCTCCTCTCCCAGTCAAGAACACAATTCTGCCAGTTGTGGTGTAAATGCTCCCCCAGGCTTCCCTGTGACATATACTCGTATAACAGCAAATTGCAATCCTGGTCATAGCAAAACCCATAGAGTTTAACTATGTTCCCATGCCTTATTTTGCCCAGTGTTGCTATCTCTGCATTAAAACTGTCCTCTAAAGCTGACCCTTCCCTTTGTGATGCCAGCTTCTTCACTGCTATCACATCCCCAGATGGTAGTTCTGCCTTGTACACTACCCCACATGCACCCCTCCCTATCATGTAACCCTCTGCAAAGTTGTCGGTAGCTTCTAGTATGTCATTGAAATTGAACCCCGGTGATGTAGCGAAGTAGGACTCTTCCACATACCTGTACTCATCATCCGAGTGTGCTCTTGCACGTGACCTTCGGCATGTTATGCAATAAGCCACCATGATTATCATCAAAAAAACTCCAACAATCACCCCTGCTACGATCCCTATTATGGCTTTGATAGGAACCCTCATGTAGGATTCCTCAAGGGCTGCATCACTAGCCTGAGGAAACGTGTAGTTTACGCCGCAAGGAGTTGAAAGAGGGCCTCCACACAGGCCCATGTTTCCATTGAAGTTGCTCACTGCCATGCTCTTAAAAGATGGCATGTCAGGTATAGGTCCTGTCAATCTGTTGTTGGATACATTAAACACAATCAAACTGGTCAAATTGACAAAAGACTCCGGGATCTCCCCTGTTAGCATGTTGTTATCCAGATACAAGTAGTTCAAATACTGAAGCTGCCCAAGTTCTTCTGGTATCTGGCCAGTGAGGTTGTTGTTTCTGAGGCTGAGATCATACTGCAGGGCAGTTAGCTGGCCTAGGGCGGCTGGTATGGTGCCGTTTAGGAAGTTGTATCCTAGATCAAGCTGTAGAAGGTGGGTCAAGTTGCTCAAACTGCTGGGTATGGAGCCTGTTAGCTTGTTGCCTGGAAGGATGAGAAAACCTAGTTGATACAGGTGAGAAAGGCCTGAAGGGATTGAGCCTGTTAAAGAATTGTTGCTTAAATCCAGCCTCAGAAGCCCTAAGCAATTTGCAAGCTCCACAGGAATACTCCCATCGAGGGCGTTCCCCGACGCTTGAAATAAGCCCATCTTGGAAAGGTTTCCAAGTTCTCTGGGTAGCTGCCCGGACAGGCGATTCCCAGATATTACAAGGTTTTGAAGATTCTTGAGGCTGCCCAATTCTGGTGGTATGCTGCCCACAAACTGGTTATGAGAGATATCCAGAAGGCTAAGGTCATTTAGTCTACTCAACTCCCAAGGGATCAACCCAGACAGCCCATTTAGATGGAGGTCTAGATATGTAAGAGAGTAACAACTCTTAACTCCATCAGGGATTTGCCCTGTAAGCATGTTAGAGCCCATGTTTAGTCTCTTTAATTGCCCATTAGAGCAGATATGCCCAGGTATGCCCCCACTGATATAATTGAAAGAAACATCCAACACGGTCAAGTTAGTACAGTAGCCAAACAGAGGGGGGAAGTTGCCTGTTAGACTGTTGTAGCCCAATTCCAGGAATTGAAGGTTTGGGAGGGACTGTAGTTGCCACGGGACCTTGCCGGTGAGGTTGTTGTAGGAAAGGTCCATCTTCCGAATGCTGGCCAGCCCGCCAAGCTGTGTAGGAATGCTTCCTATGAGCTCATTTTGAAACAACTGCAGAAGCCTCATGGCTTGCAAGTGGGCGAGGTCAATTGGGATTTCGCCCGTGAGATCATTCATGGAAAGGTCCAGCTCTACTATATCCGAGCAGTTCCCAAGCTGCCATGGAATGCTGCCATTCAAGCTGTTCCTATACAAGTAAAGGAGCTGCAGCCTCTGTAGATTGCCTAGCTCAGGTGGGATCTCTCCTGTCAACCCATCGTCATACAATGCCAATATCTGCAGATTGCTCAGGTTTCCGAGATGAGGCGGGATACCGCCCGATAGATCATTTCTCCACAAAGCAAGCGTGGTTAGGTTCTTCAACTCCCCAAGCTCCGGAGGGATTTCTCCTTGTAGCTTGTTCTGAGTCAGTCCCAGTATCTCTAGGCTATCACAGCCATGCAGCTCTGGCGGTATCGGCCCCGTCAGCTCATTGGCTCCAACTCTTAAAAGGGTAAGCTGCTTCAGGTTGCCCAAAGAGGCTGGGATTGAGCCTGTCAAGTTGTTGCTGAACATAGAAATCTGTCTCAGAGAGCTGAGGCCTCCCAGCTCATCTGGGATTGTGCCATTGAGGAAGTTGTCAAAAAGGGCAAGAACTTGGAGGCTCTGGAAGCTTCCCAACTCGATGGGGATGGTGCCCGAGAGCTGGTTTTGGCTGAGGTCCAAGAGTTGAAGTGTTTGGAGGCTTCCTAGCTCAAAGGGGATCGTACCTGTGAGCCCATTACTGCTGAGATCAAGTTCCTGCAAAGATAAGCAGTTGGCGAGGGATTTCGGGATTGTCCCGTAAAGCGAATTGGCTGATAGGTTGAGAATCTGCAGGTGTGTTAGCATGCCTATATCATCTGAAAGAATGCCGGTTAAATTGAGCCCAGAGAGATGCAAGCCTATGACCCTGCCTTCTGATGATGATGAGCATGAGACACCCACCCATTGGCATGGAGAAATGTCTGTTGCATTCCACCCATTAAGCGCAACGTGTCTGTGTAGGCTAAGACTCCACCTTAGCAAATATTGGCCATCATCAGAGAGAGCGCTAGAGAGTTGCAGAGAGGGTACCACTAATATGAATAATAATGATATTATTAATATGCTTGCACCTCTTTCATCAGCCCACATCCTCGCTTAACGCCAAGCTCAAGGGGCTCTGTAGCAGACAAATCAGGCATCTTTTAATGCGTAGTTGGTAAGAAAAAATACTAAAATTAGAAGAATTTGAGAATTAAATGCCCAACACTATGATAAAAATTGAGAAATAAATCGCAAGAACAAGCCTAAAACAATTAATTTTAATAAAAAACCAGGAAATTAATGGTAAGAAAGTGCCCAAAACGTGTGAAAACTCTCGAGGAAGTATGGCAAGAAAGTGCCCAAAACCAAACCAATGAAAATTTGAGAAATCAATGGCAAAATAAGATAAGTGAAAAACATATACCTTAAGCTAAGCAGAATTAAGGGACAAATGAGAAGAGAAATGCAAAGGAAGCAGCTTGTGTTAGGAGCAAGATGGCGTACCTTGCATCAGAAACTGCAGCAAATCCTCTGTTCAGGCTCTGCAGAGATCTGCAAAGGAAGCTCTGATAGCCTCTGTTCCTGGTAAGATGGGTGATATCCTATGTACACTATTCCATTGTGTTGTCAAGCTAGTACAATTTTTGCGTGCATACAGATGCAGAAGGATACTTTGCAACACAGTAAACCAACGCTCAGTGCGTCAGAGAGTGTCTGTGTGTGTGTGTGTGTGTGTGTTTTTGTGTGTGTGTGTGTGTGCGTGTTTTATCGCTCTGCATTAGAAAGCTCCATTTCAACTGAGTAAGACAACCCATTCCCCACCGTCCAAGAAAAATGAAATTTTGGGAAAAAAATCA
Source organism: Cibotium barometz (assembly GCF_041138505.1). Lineage (NCBI taxonomy): Eukaryota > Viridiplantae > Streptophyta > Polypodiopsida > Cyatheales > Cibotiaceae > Cibotium > Cibotium barometz. Next base: position 43,298,846 of record NC_141069.1, on the reverse strand, counting down.
ATTATTATCAGTTTGAAAAAGATGGGAGAAAAAAGAGCTCTTGCTTATGTAAGTCGAATTGTACTAGGAATCAAACGAGTTAGGTGTCTAGAACTTTGGCCTCAGCAAACCGAAAAACAAATACAGAAATTTTTGCAGGGTTTTCTTTAAGCTTAAATAATGCCAATAAAATCACCTACTGTCAAAAAAAATTCTGATTAAAACAATTTGGCAATTTTGTGGTGAAAAAAGTTGAAGAAAAAGCTGTAAAGATTCTATATTTTAAAAATCAACTCATATTTCATAAGATTTTCTTTGACAAAACATTAAATAGTAAAAAGGCCAGAAAACTTTTTTTTAAGGCAAAGTATAATTTTCCTTCTTTTTTTAAAAGAACGGAGACTTCTAATAGTTCTCCCAGTAAAATTTTAATCAATCTTTTTTACTATATTTATAAAATGCATGGATGGACGTGAAAAAAGAAAATCGGCTCGTCACCAAGTCAAAAAGAAAAAACACGTGTGAGATGACGTCACCAGAGCGGCCCACCTACGCGTACGTACCAGCACCCAGTATCAAAAACCAGAAATAAATAAAAATATATATTATAGTATTATCTAAAATGAATATAGTATAAATATTAATGGCGGTAACATTTGCTATGTTTTCTTTACCTAACATTTTCCCTAATCACATTCTCAGACCCATTCATTGCTTGGAAATAACATATTTTTCGACCAATCAAAATAAGGACAACTTTTCAATCTATCTGGTTTGTGTTTCCGAAACCCCTAATATATGTCGGTTTTATAACTAAAATATGTGAAAAATGGGCTTTTTAAAATCTCAACCAATTTTTCTTTATTTTGGCCGATACAAAGCTGCTTTTTTGGAGCAATGGACACATTGTTGGCATTACCCCATTTGTGAAAAGTGGAGACCTCACAACAACATTTTCCCTAAACACATTCTTAGACCTATTGTCGACATTACCCCACTTGTGATGAAAAGGGGAGATCTCACATGCCTGTCTATAAAGACCCTTGGTGAAAATGGTTTGTACCCCACTCTCCAAAAGCGTCTTTGAATTATCATTATCATGGCATTACTATCTTATCCAAAGCTCAAACTCACCCCTTAGCGTGAGAATTTCACTTGTCAAATTTTGAGCTTTTTCAAAAGCATGCCCAAGTTTCTATCATGTAGTGCATAGTCACATTTACATTGATTGAACCAAATTAACCAAACAAAGAATGCCTTGTATTTTTTTTAAACAACACAAAAGACTAATGTCTCAAAGTGTCCCTCTCGATCTTGCCTGCCACACAATTTCAATAAGTCACTCAACTCACGAGGTGGTGTGTGTGTGTGTGGGATTGGGAGACTAAATCATGTGAGCTATCTCAACCCAACTTGATCATATCTTCTCCACACCTCATGTGTCTCTTGCCTTTAAGATTTAGGCTTTATGTCACCTTCTCACTTTTTTTTGGGGATCAATAATTATATATATATATAGTAAACCAACAAAAAACCTTTACATCAAAATATCTTACCCCTACATCTGTTTATACAAAACATTTACAGTTTCATATCCTATTCAGGAGATCACAAATTAGTGCCCATCTCTCATCCTCAAAAACAAAGGAAGATTTCTCCCATGAGATCTAATATCCAAGCTGAATACAAGCTTCCATTAAGCTTTCGGTTGTGCACCCTTTGGGTGACTGCTCCTCCAAAACCTCACCCTTCTTGGACCACACTTTATAAATGGTGACCTTAAGAAAGAAAAATAATTGGAAATACAAATTTTGTTGAATCAACTATTATTTTGAATGTGTTTTATAAATAATTCCTTATAATATATTTGTATCAATTATCTGCACCACCTTATTAATTATCTACGCCACCTTGTGTACTACTATTATTCATGCAAAGACCTAAACATGGAATTTTGGGATGAGCTATTCACTCTTTTAAAGTTTTGCATTTATTTCACTTGAGAAAGAAATTATTTGTTTATGTATATAATTGTTCCAACACATGCAAAATACTCGTAGGACAAATTGAGCTTTTGGAGTATCTTTTGAATTTGACTTAAGGAGCAAACTTCAAGTAAATAATTTCAATTTAAGCTAGTAGTTGTTGAATTATGCATCATCTTGACAAAGGGGTGGGAGTTTGGATCTAGGAATTACAATGACCAAAGTCCAAAGCATTACTTCGAATAAACTTTTCAACTTCATGAGGCCAAATTGGAAAAGCATTTCAATGCTTCTTTTTTACTTTGTCTTTGAATTTATCAATAAATTTAAGTCTTTCTTATTGTTATCTCTTTGTATACTCCCTCATATTTGTTGATTTTAGTACCTTGCTAACTAAGTGAGAGGAAGAGAAGAGAGAGAGTTTAGCATCTTGAGTCTTCCTTTCCTTAGTAAACTTGCAAATTTTTAGAAGAATCTCAAAGCTACGAAGTTTTTGAGGCAAAGGGTAAGAATCCATGGGGTTCTATAGAACTACTAATCTTTAATATGGAATCCCTAAGGCTCTATAGAAGTAATAATCTTGACAGTCTTTTTTTTTAAATTCTTGGATGAGCCGAGAAGGTAACAACCTGGCAAGACCAAAAAAAGAAGAAGTGATAATCTTGAATATGGAATCAACACCCATTTCCATTTAGGTTCATGTATTTACATTTATGCAATTTGGACTAAATTAATACATTGTGATCTTGAGTTTCGAACATGTTTGTTTATATAATATTGAGCATAAAATAGCAATAGAACATGATGTCTTTAAATGCTACATAGATCAACGTAAGACAAAACTCTAATAAGATATTATACTTTTCTTGATTCTATGCGCTTGAATAAGCATTCAAGACCTTTGTTTTCTTGTATAGAGGAAACATTATCATATGCCCTTGTTTTCTTGTATATGAAAAGAAAACTCTAATAACATATTATACTTTTCTTAATTCTATGCTACATGAGCTTTGAATCTCGTTGTTTGAATAAGCATTCAAGTCCTTTGTTTTCTTGTATATAGGAAATATTATCATATGCTCATAGTGTCAAGTGCTAATTTTAATAACCAATATTTCTTTTTAAGTGTGGGAGGCATTTGAGATGTGTGCTTTAAGAAAGCTATATACTAGCAAAGTAACATAGAACACACCAAGTTGATGTTGAAGAATCTACTCTCCCAATTCAAAATATGGAGAAGAAACTCTCCCAATTCAACGCATGGAAGGGTAATTATACTTTCTATTAGGAATTACATGTTTTTAGCATAATATTCTATTTTTTGGTGAGTAATTATTGGATAGCCTATTTGATTGTCTTCATAGAATGTATCTTGATGTGTGTGTGTGTGTGTGTGTGTATATATGTATGTATGTATGTATGTATGTACACACACACACATACACACAGATGGAACACATATTATGGTTACATATTTTGGCATTGATGTTTTTGGAAGGCTAAGGCCTCAAACCTTTGTACATGTAACATACCAAATAGTATATCTACTTTTACTATGCCCAAGACTTGATAGTTGTAGCTTGCTATATTTTTGGAAGAGCTTTTATATTCAAAAACTCAAAAGCTATTATGCTTTATTTGGAGTTATCTTTTTGAAAAGCAAGCTTTTAATATATATAAATATTGATTAAGTGGTACAACAAGCCACACTCATCCAAGGGAGATTCAAACTAATATTGTGTCAATGGTGATCTCTTTCTTATTTTCAAGATCTCTTGTTTATTTTATTTTGTTTGTGTAAGGTTGATGCTCTTAATTTGTTGCTCTAATTTTTGTCTTAAATCTTTGGGGACCACTCAAGGAGAAGAATTTTTAGATAAAAATTAAAAAGTAAATTTTTACTCAAGTATTTGGGGCAAAAGAGGCCAAGGAGTTTATTTTTAGCAAATATTAAGGCTTCAACAAAGCAAGGAATAATTGCATGGGAAGAGGCAAAAGGGTTGAGGCACTTAAAAAGTACTTGTGAAGTGGAAAGGTTAAGCTACATGTTTTGTTTTTGACCATTGGACAATAGTAAAAGAATCTTTGACCATTTAGACAAAGCTTCATCTTCACAACCTGATCAAAACCAGTCCAAACCTGAATTTCCTTTTTAAAAAAATAATTTTAAAAAAACTGAATTGCTTGTCTTCTCTACGTACTTACTGCCGCTCGTTGTTACTTATTCTCTTCGTTGTTGCGCTACCTAACAATTGTCGCTTTTATTTACCACACAAGCTTTGCTTTGTTAAAGGTTAAAAATCTTTGTTATATGAAAGCTTTTTAAAAAACTATATATAGAGCCTATACCTTATAAGCGTTAAAGCGTCTATAAGGTTTACTATTTAAAGCTATAAAAGCTTTAAGCTTTCTCCTTTAAAAAAGGTTTATACCTCAAAAGCTATTAACGCTATAAGGTTTACGATTTAAAGCTTTAAGCTTTCTCCTTTAAAAAGGTTTATACCTCAAAAGCTATTAACGCTTCAAAGATTTCAACTTTACAAGATTTACATTACAACTCCTTAAAGCTATGATTTAGTCTTTTAAATCATAGCTTGCACAAAAAAAGAGCCCCACATAAGGCTTCAAAGCTTAAAAATCTACAAGCAATTTTTTTATTATTATCAAAACCCCCTTTCGTGGCACAAGAACTGTTGAGAAATGCAATGTGTGAGGGTGCAACATGTGTAGAGCGAGGGGAGGAGCATGCACATTAGACTAAGGGTCCTAGTTCAAAGGTTTAAATGTATGGTCACTTGTAAAAGGTGGAGTTAATTGTCTAAAAGTAGGCACATGGCAAGTACAAGGGTGCACATGTAGTGTGAACATTTATAGACACATGGATGGCATAAGGTAGCATACCTAGTGTGATTTGGGAGCTCCATGAGAGCGATAAAATGATGTACTCTTAGCTCATTTGGGAGCTTGATTTGCACAATGAGATTAGTTCTTTGTTTGTGATTATCTCCTAGCCTAGTTTATCTTGTATTAATCCATTTTTATTCTCTCTTAGTCATGATGGTTATTTGCTATAATCCACCATAGCCCATCATAGCACTAGTAGTAGTTCCGCTTGGGCCTTGAAAGCAAAAAGGGGCTCGAGCATCCCTCAAGGAGAGGTGGACCAATCCTTGTCGAAGGCATAGCAAGTCCAAGAGAGAGAAGGCAACTGCTCTAAAGAATGGCAAAGCAACAAGCAAGTGAACACACGAGCAAGATGTGGCACTACAATTAGCTGTGAAAACCAAGTGAAGAAGAAAGTCTTGCTATTTGCTGAGGTTGAGAAAAAGGCCCAGAAGACTACCAAGGCTAGAAAGAAAGCCCCACTAGCAAGAAGCTTGCAGGCGGAGAAGAGATTTCCACTGCCAAGGAAGGCATCTAGCATAATAAGGTTGGGAAGCTTCAATAGTGCAACTTGGCCACAAAGCGTGCATAGAAGAGGAATGCGGTATCTTGAACAAATTGTCCATGAAGGCGGGGAAACCATGATTATTGAGTTGCAAAGCAAGGGCGTGAAGAATTTCTAGACCTAAGCAGCAGCATGACTGAGGCTCAACTTGATAGCTCGACGACGATCATCTAGCACGACGCCACATCACTCGCTTGATTCCTGAAACCTGAGCCTCTAAAATTCTAAGGTTTGATGGAAAGTGTCCCAAATAAGAGGCAGTTCACATAGCATTTCCATTATTGACTTTGCATATCCCACGTGTTTGAGTGGTTCACCATTTAAAATTTAAATCTTTCTTGTACAGAGATTAGACACTGACCTTGAGTGATACCTAAGTATTAAGACCTCCTCAAAACTGTAAATGACATGAGAGCTATAAAATGATGTACTCTTGTCTCATTTCTCATTCCTCATTCGAGAGCTTGATTTGCAATGAGATTAGTTCTTTGTTTGTGATTATCTATTAGCTTAGTTTATCTTATATTATTCTATTTTTATTCTCTCTTAATCATGATGGTTATTTGCTATAATCCACCATAGCCCGGCCTAGATCCATGAATTTTTACAAGAACAAGAGAAAATTCAAAGGATTTAGCAAAGGATTACTTTTTGGAGAAAGGGTTCAAGGGTAATTTGAGCATCGAAGTTCTCCACCTTTTAGGCTTCTCGACATCTTTTACAAGACCACTTACAAAAATTTTGATACTTGATATAGAGAGTTTACATATAGTGAACTCCCCGAGGTCAACAATGGTATATGCTTCGCCAACTTGACAAAGAGACTATATAGGTGTATGTGGACAAGTTTTAGCAAATTCTCATCCAACTTCAAGTCATTTGAAAGAGTGAGATCGAAGGACCAAAAGCACAAATTTATTGTTGGATTAAAGCCTACTTTTAGAGCAAAGATCAACATGTCTTAACCTCATTCTCTCTCCATGGCGATCTCTTTGGCTTACAATTGTAAGTGAACGAATGGAATTCCAAGGGACAACAAACCACATCTATATAGGTGTATGTGGACAAGTTTTAGCAAATTCTCATCCAACTTCAAGTCATTGAAAGAGTGAGATCGAAGGACCAAAAGCACAAATTTATTGTCGGATTAAAGCCTACTTTTAGAGCAAAGATCAACATGTTTTAACCTCATTCTCTCTCCATGGCGATCTCTTTGGCTTACAATTGTAAGTGAAAGAATGGAATTCCAAGGGACAACAAACCACCTCAAGATTCTAATACTAACAAATTTAAAAAGTTTGTTCCTTTTCCTAATTTTGATAGGTATACTAATGATACCAAAGGTGTTATGCACAACAACAACAATAATAGTGGTGCTAACAAACAATAGCAACAACAAGTGCGATGACAAAGAAAAAGTAGGATTTTGTAACTAGAAATGTGACCTTCCTACAAATGTCGAAAAAAAGGTCATATCGCACACCCAATTTCTTAGAAAGAAGAAGCAATTAGTTGCATGAGTGAAACATGAGGATTACGACTTCTCTCTCAAGCAAGAATGTAATTCCGAACATGAGAATATTTCTGATCATCCAAGTATGCCTAAACCTATTATAAAGAAAGAAAACTTAATTCTATGGAGACCAACCCTCTACTAAAGTTAGCTCCTAGATTTTATGGACCTTTCAAGATTACTGAAAAAATAAATGCATTTAAGTTAGAGCTACCCTCCTCCAATTGGCATATCTATAATTGCTTTCACTAGTCTTTTAAGACCTTTTAAAGGACCTCTACCTTGTCATCATATTAGAATAACCTCTTGAATTAGTAGATGAAAAAGAACATCTTGTCCCTGAGTCTCTTAGTATTGACCATGAGACCAGCACTACACGCACAAGCAACACTTATATTAAGTATCTTGTGACTTTCGAGAATCATCCTAATGAAGATGCTAGATGGATGCTAGAAAAGTTCTTCCATTATCACCCAAAACCTCTTCTACTCATACCATCCATGCAATTGAGTTCAATTTCAACCCACGCAAGAGGGAATGTTAGTTATAACCTCTATGGGGACACCCATTATTTATGGGGATATTTTATTTTTGGATGCGCCTTATATTTATATGATGATTAATGTGCTTAATCAGCTATGTGCGCTGGTTGTTGAGATTTGTGGTGCCATTAAAGGCAAGGTATGAGTAGAGGACCAAGATTGAGAGAATGCAACTACATCACACTTGGACGTTATCCCACATGAGCACATTTGTAAGAGGTGTACGTTCCTCATATAAAAGGGGTCATTTTCAAGCAAAAAACACAATCTGCTCTCAAGTCTTTCTGTGAGTACAAGTTTCCATCTTATAACCTAATTGAACTTGAGTCAAGCTTGATTAGCTTAATTAGTTCATCATTATGTTTGTAATTAGGCTACACCCACAATAGGATTAGGGTTTCTTAGTCATCATAATTAGGGGCTTCATTAGGTAACATCCATAGCCATCATCTAGGGAACCAATGATTCTTAACACGGTATCAGAACCTCCCCTTCTCCTTGAGCTTCTCATTAGCATCATTTACACTAATCACACTACTAGTGTCCTTAATCTAATCTTATATTCTTCTTCCATTTGTGGCCAATCTTGCAAGGCTCCATTCACTCCATTAGCTTAACCATAGCACTCATTAACACCTTCTTAGCCTTAACACTACTGAGTGAACGACTTGTATTAGTGTTCTCATAGTAGTGCAAGTGTCATGTTTCTCTTTGCATTCTTGTCTCCTCTGCGTTGTGTTTCATTATATCTATCTTTTGTATTTGCCTGAGGAGTGAGGATTTGAGACATATTGTCTAGAGAGAGCCCATCACTTAGTAGTGTGCCGGGCAACCAAACTCTCGAAACTTGGGGTTCTCATTAGCTCAATCGTATTCTGTGTTCTCTCTATATGCTAAGCTCACCCTCATTTTCTATGTCATCTCTCTATGCCCAATACACGCTCCCATGGTAGTTCTACTAGATCCATCTAAGATTCATCTCTCCATACGGAGCCATAGTCGAAAGAAGGTCAACTACATACCACCTAGGGATTCTATTCCACCTCTTCCTATGGGGTAGCCAACCTTGGTAACCCCACCCTAAGTAATAATGTTGGAGGCCAAGACAAACCTCCTGCTCCAATCATTCCTCCTGGTGCAAAATCCCTTCCCATAGTGTTGGGTTGGGTCAACGTTAAGCTTCCTACATTTAAAGGAGCATCCACGGAGGATGTGGATGACCACATCCGACGGTTCATTTCCATCCGTAAGAGCTGAGGCCTTGTGTGGGAGGATGCCTTATTAGTACTCTTTCTGTCCACTCTATAAGGCTCTATGGATAAATGGTTCAGCCAAGTTCCAGCTGACCACTTTGCTGACTGGGCCACTCTTAAGACACTTTCCTTCGCACCTTCTTACCTAGCAACTACAAGGATTGCATCCTCTGAAATCTGGGGAAGCTACAACTACTGCCAAGAGAGAGAGAGTGTCGAAACTAATGACTTGGACTATAGTGCTGATGGATTATCTTCCAACTTACCCTAGCAACTTCATAGTGTATCAATGGGTGATACGAACCTTACCTAGGCCCACCCAACAAAAGATCGGAAAGAGTTAGCTCATACCAACCACACTGTTGGAATTTTAGGAGCTCGCTTCTCAACTTGAGAATATGCAACTTATGTTTGAGGGTGATCTCAGATCTGTTCGTCCAGTAGTTACGCAATCAGACGACCCAGTGGATTAGTTGAAGTGGGAGCTAGAGGCTCTCAAGGTGAGCCAGAAATCCTTGAGCAAGGAAAGTACCCTACTTCAACTCAAGAGGGAGATTGAAGAACTAAAGAGTCAACAAGAGGCTAAGAAGGTCCCGTGATGTGCTCTATGTCAATCACCATCCAAGAATGCCCCAAGAGGAGGTACTTCTCTTTATGTGAGAAGGGAGGACACGATGACAAAGAGTGCTACTACCTCAAAGGGTTCCATAAGCTCCCTCATCAAACTTCTCATTCTACCTTGGCAGCCCCCAACCTTGCCCATATATGCCTTAGCTACCATAGATGTTCCCCAAACCTTCCGTGCTGCTACTCCTCCGCCTTGCTACCATAGATGTTCCCCAAACCTTCCGTGCTGCTACTCCTCTGCCTTGCCAGCCTACCCCTTAGGTGACCTACCTCCCCCCAATCCTCTTGCACTAGTTACTAAAGCATCAGCCCCCATGACCCATCCTCCTCGCCCTCCCCAACCCCACAGCAACAATTGTCATGTCCTCTACTATAGATGTGGAAAATACAGTCATTACCAAAGCCACTAGCCCCTTTCTGAAGGTGCTCCGCCCTCTAAACATTGGCCTGATGCCAAAGATCATTATACCCAGGACTACCCCCGACAAAGGGCCTCCACTTCTTCCGAATTCACATTTCTAATTTCGACTACCCACTTGGTCTTTGTCGACACCCTCTATCGGCTTGCCCTCCTCCTTCTCCCAGCCTTGGTGTGTCCGTAACACCAACAACATCCACTAATGAGGATCCACCATCTACCATCGTGGTCACTCAATGTGATCATTCCTTCTTACAATCTTTCCAGGATTTCCATAACCTACCTTATGTGTGTCAGACCAACCACCTTCCATTCCACATCCAAAACCACTACTTCCACCTTTCTCTGTGGAGGCTCTCCTGAAGGCCAATACACTATCAGTAAACCTCCTCGATCTTCTTTAACTTAGACCTACCATTAGATAGTGTCTCAATACATTGCTGGAGAAACTCCATGATATGCTAACACATTATAGTGGGTTCCCACTTCCTACAGATGTTGTCAGCTGCATGGGTATCAACCACACCAGCCCGTCCCTTACTGAATACTGGAGCCCCAAACTCTTTGTGGAGATTTAGGGTACCCAACTTTTTGGGGAAATAGTCGACAGTGGCTCTGGGTGAACCTCATGCCAGAATTCACACTCCATTCTGTTGGCCTCAAGGTGAGGCGATCGACCAACTTTTGTGTTTGGATGGCAGACCAATGGGAGGTGAACCCCATCGGGCCTGGTGGAAAATGTTACTATCATTATCTAGGGGATTCCATTCCTCCTAGACTTTGTGGCGATCCAACTTTCTGAACCCTAGCTTCGAAAGACGCGTGTTCTGCACGATTAGGGTTCTGATCGATTATGGATTCCTGAAGAGCATGGTCCTCAAGAACTCAAACTGGAGGAAGGTTTGGATCAAGGAATCCGTGGTGCCACAGTAGCCCCCACATCTTCTATACGACCCCTTCACCTCGTCGGCATCCTAGCTCAACCATGACGAAGGTATCATCTCTCACTGTGATGAGTCAGAACTCGTTGACTAGCTCCAAGCAGTGGAAAGCCTCATATCTTGCAAGGTACGGAGAGCCCCAAAAAGGAGGGTCCAACAAGCCCTCCCAAGTCTCTAACTTGGGAGGACCCATATCCGACTCGAGCCAAGCCTCACTACACGAGGAAGAAATTTCCTCTAGTCGCCACCTCTGCCAAAGTCCCAACCGTCGAAGGTTCCCCTACCCTCCCAACCCTCACTTCCTTGCCGACCTCAGTGTTCCTCCTGGCACCCTTCACTGGTCCACTCAACCCCGTGCTATGCATGCCTAGTTCCCCCCTTATGCTTTGCACCATCTATCCCATTTTCCCTCAATTTCATCTCAGCCATCCTCAACCTTACCTCCTCTTCTACCCACACCATAAGGGCCAACCGTTAACCTCCTTCCTCTTCTACCCACTCTAAAAGCGCCGAATGTGAATCTCCTTCCACTTCTCCCCATACCATCACAAACATCCTTCCACCTCGGCCACAACCTCCCCTTTCTCGTGCCTCATCCATTGACCCTCCCCTTGGCTCATTAGAAAATCCCATCACTCATTGGACAAACCCCTTCTCCTTGCCTCGTGAGCCGACTTCCCCCCTTCGACTCCTCCGAAAGTTAGCCCCTTTCCACCATCCACCCTTTCACATTGTCTGAATCTCCTTCCGACATATTCAGCTTCAAGCTCTATGTTCTCACTCACCACCTCTCCTTCTTTAGCTCTTTACCATCTCTATCTTCTAGTCGGCCCTCAACCTTCAACACCGTAGTGTTAGTCACTCTTGGTGCAGATGTTGAGTTCAAAAATTTCCCACAATACCAACTGTGGACTAATGCAGACACACCAATATGCCCCCCTTGTATTAGTACTAATAATGGTTCAGTTAGGTCATCCACATGTCTATAATATCTTGGAGCAACACCTTGACACTTGTTTGGTTGTCCAAATCACACTTTTCTGTGGTCTGGCACACTTTAGCTTCTACTCACGGAAATTCAGTACATGTCCATGTGTGGAAGGCAGCTGAATATGCTATCTTCTCATGTAATTCTCATTTTGTCTCTATTTTTTGCTATCGTCTCTCTTTCCAGTTGTGTGTCCCATGGCGGACTTCCTTCCCACCCCTCTCTGAGATTCAGTGGTAACTCCATTTTCTTTCCCTCCAATTCAGTGGTACATGTAGCTTCTCTCCTCTCTCTATCTCCTTCAGATTCTCTAGTACATCCCTCTCCTTCGTCTCCGATTCTGTAGCCACAATGTAATCTCTATCCTTCTTCTCGGTGCCTCTAAACCTCTTACATCCTCCACTTTGACTCCTCTACTGCATGCTTTGGACTCCTCTCTCTGCTTCCTCCCCTCTGAATCTTCTCTTTGCTTCCTTCCTTCCTCCCCTCTGAATCTTCTCTTTGCTTCCTTCCTTCTAACTCCTCCCTTCTGCTTCCTTCCTTCCTCCCCTCTGAATCTTCTCTTTGCTTCCTTCCTTCTAACTCCTCCCTTCTGCTTCCTCTTTCTAATTCTTCCCCTCTTATTCCCTTTGTCTATTCTGTCTCACCTGATTCCTTCCCTCTCTGACTCCTCCCCTTGACTCCTCCCCTTGACTTCTCCCTTCTGATTCCTCCCTTACGAATCCTCCTATCTGCCTCCTCTCTCTGCTTTCTCTTGCCTGAATTCTCTCACTTGACTCTTCTCTTTGCTTCCTTCCTTTTGATTCCTCCCTTCTGCTTCCTCTTTGTGATTCTTCCCCTCTGATTTCTTTCGTTTGATTCATCTTGCCTGACTCCTTCCGTCTGACTCTCTCCCCTTGATTCCTCTATCCTAACCTCTCCCTTTTGATTCCTCCCTTCTAACTTCTCATGGTTGCCTCCTCTCTTTGCTTCCTCTGACTTGAATCCTCTCACCCGACTCTTCTTTCTACTTCCTTTCCTTCTGACTCCTCCCTTCTACTTCCTCTTTCTAATTCTTCCCCCTTTGATTCCTTTGGTCTGATTCGTCTCATGTAACTCCTCCCGTCTGACTCCTTTAGTCTGATTCGTCTCGTGTAACTCCTTTCGTCTGACTCCTCCCCTTGATTCCTCTATGCTAACCTCTCTCTTCTGATTTCTCTTTTCTGATTCCTTCCTTTTGGCTCCTCATGTCTGCCTCCTCTCTTTGCTTCCTCTCGCCTACTTCCTCTCTCCTAACTCTTCTCTTTTCTTCCTTCCTTTTGACTCCTCAAATCTATTTCCTTCCTTTTGACTCCATAGTTCTGCTTTCTCTTTTGGAATCCTCCACTCTGATTCCTCTCACACCTGACTCCTCTTTGATTCCTTCCTTCTGACTCCTCAGCTTTGCTTCCTTCTTTTTAACTCCTCGGTTTTTTTTCCTCCTTCTGACTCCTCCACTCTAGTTACTCTTGCCTTACTCCTCCACTCTGATTCCTCTCACCTTACTCCTCTTCTTTGATTCCTCCCCTCTGCCTCTTCTTCTTTTGACTTCTCTACTTCCTATGACTTCTCTGATTAGTATGACTCCCCTGCCTCCACTACCTCATCTAACTCCACTTCCTCAACTAAAGAATAAAATGGCCATGTTACTTTCTTGGCCAGGTTTACCCAAGGATAATCACCGGCTCACAATTTTATCTGACAAGTGCTTCTAATTCGATAGCATCTGACCGCTTTCTTTTAGGTCAACTAAAGAATAAAATGGCCATGTTACTTTCTTGGCCAGGTTTATTCAAGGATAATCATCGGCTCACAATTTTATCTGACAAGTGCTTCTAATTTCGATAGCATCTGACTGCTTTCTTTCACGTTAGTTGATTAGACTGGCTCTTGTGCTGACATGCGTTCCTTGTCGTAGCCACTTCTTTTCTTCTTTCCTCACTCTTTCCTCACCAAGTACAATGAGAACTCTAGTGGTGGGCAACAAGGGTGATCATAGTGGGCCAACTCAGTAGAACCAGTCGATGTTGCACCAACACAACACTGACACTAGCCACCGCCACACTGCCACTCTAACGGCATCTTCCAAATATAGCAGATGTCACTGATGCCACACTGACACTCCATCTCCACCACGCCAAGGGCACCTCTGGAGATAGCAGATGCCACCTACTTATATATATATATATATGTATGTATGTATGTATGTATGTATGTATGTATGTATGTATGTATGTATGTATGTATCCAGCTTGTCAAGGCCAAAGATCAAGTGCTACTAAGCAAACAATAGAAACATTAGGATTTTTCATCTTCAGCAATACAAAGATTGCTTTTTCCAAAAAATAAAATCCAATCAAATCTTTGCATGCTTATCCAATATGTTTATCTTTTCCAAACATGAGTTTTGAACCCATAATAGGTTTGCCCTTTTATTTCAAAAAGTTAATTTCTTTTCTTGAATATCTCCTAAACCCTGGGGAATCTTAAAAAGTTTTGAGGGCATATTTGCCCACTTACATAAGATATATATTCCTTCTTCTGTGGTCCCCAAATTACTCCATCTACTCTCTCAAAGTCCTATTCTAATGAAAAATGGATTACATTTTGGCATTTGAAGCGGCCATCTTAACCACCCTAACTAATAAAACATTCATATCAACCATGAGTGATTGTTGTGCATTATAAAGTACTTAGTAATATCTTTCAATTCATAATATAACAACCAAATCAAAGAACCATGGATTTTCATAATATAACAACCATTCATTTTTTACAATGGAGCTTAACTCATACACATACAATGCTCAATGAGAAGAACACAAGGGTGTAAAGTTTAAGGGAGAATAACTAGCTCAAAGGGGAGAGAGATGAATCTCTCTACATTAGGGGAAATTCGGGCTCCAAATGGGCCCTATAAGGGCTTTCTCTCTCCTCCTTGAATCTTGAAAAAGTGCAAAAATAATATTATTGTATCAGTTTTCTCTCTCTTCTTTTCGAATCTAAATTCACCTTTTTTCATATTTTCTGAAGAGATTCAATGCTTATTTTATTCTAATGTTCTTAAATTCTACGTAACTTCAACCACTACGAGTGGAAATTCATAAATGTGAAAAGCTAGTACTCTATAAAGTAAGAAAAAAAGTACGAGGATATTTCTGACATATGTAACTATGCAACTATATTTTGACATAAGTACATGGAATTAGAAGATGTTGATTGGAAATAGGGACATTTTTTAAAAGAACTCGAATATATCTTCGAAAGTGAACTTAGTATTATGGAGGTATTATGCAAAGTTCTTTTTTTTCTGTGCAATTAAACACGTTTAAGTTCTATTCTAGTGTATTTTCATGAAGTTATGGTGGTTTTCATTGGGCGAGTTTTCCTAATTCAATAGCCACTCTTCTCCATTTGAATTTCCCTCCATTCAAATCTTCAATCTCTCAAGGAAGCCTCTAAGCTTTCACTTGAATCTCCTCTTTCCTCACATACTATTTATGCATGGACAACAATGAAGAGAAATTTGGCTTTTTGGTGCCTTTAAGTGGAACCAAAAAGTCATATTTT
This sequence comes from Cibotium barometz, assembly GCF_041138505.1. Taxonomy (NCBI): domain Eukaryota; kingdom Viridiplantae; phylum Streptophyta; class Polypodiopsida; order Cyatheales; family Cibotiaceae; genus Cibotium; species Cibotium barometz. The sequence goes on along the minus strand of NC_141069.1, from coordinate 43,283,564 downwards.
CCTTCATTGATTTTATATACTCGACTATTTTGCTACCAAGAAGTGTTGCCATAGTGCTCAATGGAGGTATGGCATTAATTTTTATGCTATTTGAAATGCAAGTGTCTAAAATTAATGATAATGTTTTATTACACCGTATATTTTTGCAATGAAAGGAGTTAGTTGCAATTTCAATATTGTTTTGTGGTATGTAGAACATCAGAGATAATTTTAAGAAGCGATGTATACATGTGGACCTGGACGATGAGTATGCTCCTCTCTATAAGAGAACAGAGGCTTCTAAGGTCAACCATTATGTAATGCAACAAGCCAAGGAATTAGGGAGAAAGCATGTTGATATATGGGTGGAAGGATCAATTTACCCACATGATCCCTTGACCCAACAACCACCTAAATTTTGAGGCCTAGCTTCTTTGATTAAATATGTTTGCGAGGGCGATGCTGGCTTGCTTGGTTACACAACAAGGCTTGATAGTCAGGGGCAAAGCATTTGGATATCGTCACAAAGGATGCTAATGATGAAGGAAGCTCATATCAAGCAGTTAAATGCTCGACTGTCTAACAAGGTGAATGAATACAAATGAGTTGGTAGAAGTTGTTTATGCTCAGCATTTGCAAAACCATGAATTGGATCAAAAAGCAAAGGATATAGAGGCCAAGAACAATAAATTAGAAGGGGTGTTAGAGAAGACAGTCAAACATGGGCCCACCTCTAATTTAGATGCATGTGAATGAGTAAAAGAACAAAGACCACTTACTGCAGTGTCAAAAAATAGTGGAAACTACAAATGCCGTATACACGCCGAGACTGATAAGATGGAGAATCTTAAACAAGACAGTGGAGTACTCTCAAAATTCTTCTCAAGACAGATGGTGAAGTCTACACTTTCTCATTCAAAGTTCAAAACAATTAGTGATGATCTCGTGTATGCATGATTGCAAGATGTGAAGAATGCATTTATTGCAAAATTGAAGCTCAAGGTATTTGTGAAAATTGGTTTAAATAGAGAATCCTATGCAATGATCTAGAGACAAATAGATGTAGGTTTTAAGTCCATGCTACAAAACAAAAGGGTAACTCCGTTGCCATGCCGTACAATGTCAGAAAAGCAAGGCAACAATTGAATAACAATGTCCTTGAACTCATTGTTTGGTGAGTCGAAAGACATAGTTCACTCACATCTATACAAGAATTGTGCTAAAGAAGTGACCTTTGATCTGAATCTGAACAACAATTTTGTCTTGGATGTGTGCAAATTACAAGCTGCAATAGTGAAGTTCTATGATATATATGTTCAAGAATGTGGTGGCACACTGAAATTTGTAATAAAACTTGATGAGAGTGAAATTATAAAGAATTAAAAGATAGAAAGAGTAAGTTTGACATTGATGAATAGGGCATTGGATCCTTCCATAAAGCCAGGAGATCCTCAGTACTTTAGTGTTCAATCTAAAAATGAAATTTGGTGGCTCGCAGCATTTGAGGTTCCAAAAGAGGACCATGAGATCCTAAAGATGTTTTCAATCTAATAGAGATTCCTACTATGGTTCAACGTCAAAAAACAGGTGAAATTCTACATGTGGATGGTTGACTACTCAAAGGAATGGCATCTTGCAGGTGATCTAAAGACACTAAAGTGCATGTTTGGTGTCTCAAATGCTACAAATGTAGAGTTCTCTTGCTTGTATTGCATGCGCTCAAGGAAAAAGGGTAAGAATGGAAAAAAGGTGTGGAATATGAATACTGGGAAGGATGGTGCACCAACTCGTGATTAGTTCATATGGGATGGCAGAATAATGTTTAGGGTGGATCTAAAGTGGGACCCTATATACTTGACATTCCTTTAACACGAGTCCATCCTTGTACACTACATGCCGTTTGTAGAATTGTGAAAAAAATGGTTTATGAATATATATGTTTTGCATATAAGATGCAACCATATATGAATATAGATGTTTTGCATATAAGGTGCATGATTGGGCCTTAGATCATGTGTATGTACATAGGGATTCGCAAATCTTAAAGATTGATCTGAGAACATGGAAAGCACACCCTATGGAAGGGCAATTGTTTGGTAACGATTCAATCACAATGGAACAGACCACCTCTGTACAAATATGTCTTTACTCACACATACCACTTAAGATAAGCTCATACATGCACTCATTTGAAAAGAAGTCCTTTCATAAAAGAAAAACATATAATCTTTTCACAAAAGAAAAACATAAAGAAGTCCTTTCATAAAAGAAAAACATATAATCTTTTCATAAAAGAATAACATTAAGAAGTCCTTTAATAAAAGAAAATATATAATCTTTTTGTTTATGCATATATCACATATCACATGTAACACATCAGTGCCACATCATCAACATAAATCTCCTCCCCCCACCACGACCATGATCCCTAGACCAAAACGATAGACACCAATGAGCCCAATACTTTTCAATCACTTGATAACTAGAGGAGCCCTATATGTCTCACATCCACCTCAACAGAAGTGCCAAATAATCATAGGAGTTGATTCTGTTAGTCGTCACCTATCCCAAAATCCCAAACACTTCATGTACTACATCAAGAGCCACGTATATCTAGTACAAACACACATACTTAGCCACCATCAAGCACTACCCTGTCATTTTACTCTAGAGCTTGCTTTTTGTCCATCACACCAATTCTCAATTTACACATTTATGTGCATAACATCTCAATTCAATCATAATTAATATCAATTTAATCATAATTAATATCAATTTAATCGCAATTAATATCAAAAAGCAAATAAAATTATCCTATCCTACCCAAGGCTCAATCTCATAATTTTTGGGTACTCAATTATCAAAATATAGTGCTTTACTCCTCAATCTAAAATTTATCCTAAGGTAAAATCAGTAACCTGATGCAACTCCTATGGTCAAATAATTTTCTATTTCTAAGGGTATGGATAGAGAATATTATTTTCTCAAAAATTAATATAATCCTATATTTTAAATCACTTTCAAGCCTTAGAATTAATAGAATATGCTTCTAGTTGATTTAATTAATTTTATGCATAATATTTATGTAGAGTTTATTCTTAATTATTCACTTTAGACCAATCAAAAGAAAGATAAATACTAGAAAAGATCAAAACTAAGATGTAGATGTAAACTCTATCTTTTGGCCTAGTTTTGGGGGCTTAACAAGGGCATGCACCACTTTCTATAATCCCACAATTTTTTGCACCCTCCTCCTAGGTACTGCTGCAATACTCAATTGGACAAGATCTAGGCACTTTGAAAGAGGTATAAGTGCTAGAAAGTGATCGTACTAGCTTGGGACATGTGCCATGCACTAAAAACTATGAAATGGACTCCTCTAATCGCTAGAATAAAATTCATGGATTTCTCAAGGACAGAGGGGGTGCTTATACTTATTAGGAGGGGATGGGGTATTTCTCAAGGAGAAGAGGGGATATTTATACTTGAAAAGGTTGGTTGAGCATCTACATGCTCCTAGTCCCATTTGAGTTAATGTCAAGCCATACCTATCTTGCAAACCATAGAAATTGGATTCTAAACTCAACCTTAAACTTACATGCATACACTTTATCTAAAGTGAACTAATAAAAAATATATGGCTCTTGTCTTGTATAAACCACATACCACCAACAAAATACCATGGGTAGAAAACTACCAACCCAAACCCACCTTGTTTTTGGCCAGACCATTATTTTCTAAACCTTAGGAGAATTATCCTTCCTAGTTAAATAAATTAAGGTGCGCACACACATATTGGTGCATATCAATTAATTTTTCCAACACAGAGGAGCCTTGCAATATTTAGCCCTAATATTTTTAATTAATATTAAAATTTAACTTAATAATTTATTTTCTCTTTCTTAATTAATTTTATCATTTTACTTTTTGACCCAAATTAATTGCATGTGTACACATTAATGTGCACATGTGCACCCACCAAGGGGTCATTCTTATTTATTTTGACACAAAAACCTTGAATTTTTTTTGAAAGATGATTTTTTTCATTTTAATATATTTATTTGTACATTTTCTAAAAATGAACACAATTATTTTCCATAATCAATTAAACTTTACAACTTAGTAAGAGGGATCTTTACGAGATTGTTGCTGTAAGTGCAAAAGTTATTGCAAGTTCTGTTTGGATTACATAATATCTTATTTGGTGTAGGTAAAAGTTACTAGAGGTAACAATATTTGGTAGTGTATCCCAGATTTTGAGCAAGAAGCCCAAGCATAGAAGTTCAAGGTGACAAACTTCTTCATGGTGGTAAAAGGATATTGGGAATTTACAAGTGCAGGTGATGAGAAGAAACTAGAGTTTCCTTACAATAATCCCACTCCACAATAGGTATGCACCTTTAAATTATGGCATGAGAAGGCCAACAAGGTTATATATTGGATCTCTATTAGTGTGTCGGATTATACAAAGGCCATATACAAGATGTAGAGACACATGGGATACCTTGGTTAAGTTATATAGCACAAGTACCAAGCTAGAAAGATGCAATTAAAGTAGGAGATGCATAATGTGTCAAGGGGAAATTTATGTATAAGTGATTACTCATTGAAGGTGAAAGGGATTACAAATGCTCTTTGCTCTATGAAGCACCAGTTGATGATTATGACTTGGTACCATAGCTACACTCAATGGGCTTGGAAAATATCATACCATGTTTTGGACTCATATCAGAGCTTGAGAAAACTTTCCTAACTTTCATCTGTTTTGATTAGTGTTGAGGAGATGAATGTTGGGAGCTAATCATCCTCCAATAATATACAAGAGCATGCCTTCTTCTCTTATATGGGTAGAGGTAGAGGGTAAATCTTCATGTAGAGGTCGACCCAGCCGATATGGAAATAGGAATTATGGACAACAACAACATGATTTCAATTCGTTAACAGGTTGAAGAGGCCAATCTAGAGGTAGGGGAGCTAGAGAGGTGAGGTGGATGGTAAAGAAATCAGAACGTAAATAGCATAGAGAGTGCTATTATTGTGGCAAACAAGGGCATATAGTAAAGGACTACTATAAAAAGGAGAATGACATAGAAAGTGAGAAGTTGCAAGAAGGGAACCACAATCTTTAAGTGAACACACTAAAGATAGAAGCTCAGGGAGTTAACCTAAAAATATTTAAGTATAGCACATGAGTTCAAGTGAAGGGGTTTTTTAATTTAAAAATTTAAGGTGAATTTATAGAAATACATTTACAGAAAGGGTTTTTTAATCAATTTAAAAAAAAACCCATAAGTCCATAAAGAAAAAGGGGTCATTTCATTCATGAAAAATTCATAGGTAAGGGCTTTTTTAAATACCCCTTGAATGCACGTGATACATAGGGTTTCTTAGTAGTGCACCCCCCGGGATAGAAGTGAGCATCTATTTAGTGATATAGCAATGCTTAGTTCCACGATTGTAGATATATCGATTTCAAATGATGTATAATATATTGATTTTGGTACATCTAGCCACATGACCATCCATGAGATAGGTGGTTTAGAGAATTGAGGGATATGGACAAACCATGTTGTAGAAACAAGTGATGATACAACGTAACCTATGAATGTTGGGAAATTCCCCTTGCCTCTTGTTGATGTGCTTTTCATGTGCTGAACATAATAAAGAACCTAATTTATGTTGGGAAAATGATTGAGCAGGTTCTGCAAGTGAGGTTTAACCATCATGATATAATGTAGAATATTTCAATAACTAGTGCTGCTTGATATAATTAGATGTAAACATGCCTGAAGTGAATTATAAAATTTTTGCACATGGTATAGGTGTGATTGTAAACATTGATATTTGGCATTAGTACATTGGACATATCAATTTATTCAATGGTTAAAGAATATGTAGGTGTAAAGTTTTTTTATAGGTTTACCAAAGTTCAAAGTGGATGGAATGCATAAAGTGTGGGAAGCGTGCCAATTGGGCAAGCAGGCTAAGTAAGCATTTTTATATTGCTAATCATGTAAATCAAAGACCTTTGGATGTGGTACATTCTAATGTTTGGGGAACAACAACGATAACATTAGCACTAGTTCGATAGCTCAACAAGACATAAATATGTCTTTTTAGAGGGGTTTGCTACAAAACTCATATTTTGTGAATGGGGGCAGTATTTTAGCATTTCTCTTCTAAGGCATGTCTTCATTAATGAAAAAAACCTTAGAAAATTATTAAAATGATAAAAATAACCTTAAATATAATTGATAAGTCACCATCAGTAGAGGTATATCCAGCACTATAATCCAAATAGGTTACAAATTTACAAAGTAGGTTCCTACATGCAAGAAAAAAATGATCTCGACTCATTATAGATTTCTCCTAAACCTTACATTGTATTTAAGAGATGAAAGATAGATTTTCCATGACAAAAAAATTTATTGCATTAATAATTAATTCAATTAAATTTACTTCTTAGAATCTCTTTTTAGTTGTTAAGTCTTTGGCACGCAAAATATGACAATAGTGTGAGCTTATATGGTGATTTACTTTAGTTATACTAATAAATCAATGTCTCCACTAAAGTAATTGGTCAAGAATATATATCTAAACATATTACATAAAATTGTTGACAGCCAATCAGCCCATTTGGCCACTGCCCAGACTTCTTCCCTTTTTTAACAAACTTATTATAGGCTAAGGCTTCTTGTTTTTTGTAACAACCTTGTAACGGCCACTTGCAAACGAGTAGTACCTGACTGGATGTACCTGACTGGATGTAAGAAGAAAAAGGGGGAAACTCTTCATGTGATGTTATGCGAGATAGGAGATCAGTAGATGTCAAATTGATGTATTGTTGAGAGTATGAGCTAATATTCAAGAATGTCTTCTAGGCTGGTCTCTTTGCCTTGACTCTATTTTTTACTACATAGTTCTATCTACTTAGTGTTAATTAAATGCATGTGTGTGTGTTAACTCCTATCTGAAAACATGAAAGATCTTTAAAACATGAAGGATCTAGGAACTAACATGTGCTTAGTCATGATTAACTCCCCTAAGCATGAGTAGTTGGTAGTCATCAACACGGGGCATTGGCTTGTCGCATTAGGCACATTTGAGATAGTCGTTGCTCTCTAGGAGCCGACTAGGTGGTCTCAAACCCCTGAAGTGTTGGGTCTTGACTGGACAACGACACTTTTGGTGATCCTGCTGGGGAATGATATGCCAGGAGAAGGGGAGTAGCAAGGTAGGGATTAGTTTGGCATAGGATCTAGTGGGGGTAGATCATGAGAGAAAGGGTGCCCATCATGGTGTCAAGTTCATATAGGAGTTCATTAGACAATGCATGGGGAATGAAGGAAGTTCAGCAGAGCAATGCCGTACCGTCTTGTAGGCAATCGGAGGTCTCAAGAAGTGAAGGGGAACTGTATTGTTCAAGAAGATTTTTTGAAGGGATTCCGCACCAGCAGCAAGATCAAGAACAATAGAATTAACTACCTTTGACAAATCAAGAGGGAGAGGAAGAACACCAGGAGCGGCAAAATAGGAGGCATGGAAATTAAGAAGAAGAAGAACCAGTGGTCTTCAAGGAAGAATGTCTTTAAAATATCCAAAGTTCAAGGACAAAAGTGAGAAGGATCCATACGCTCATGTCTTTACCTTCAAGACCACCTTCTTGGTGGCCAAAAGATCCCCATTGCCACAAAAGATAGAGTACTTTGCAACACCCTACGTGGAAAGGCCACTAGCTGGCATGCTTAGTATGGTGAGCTGGATCACTTTCAGACATTTGATGAACTGAAGAAAGCTTTCTTGAAAAGATTTTGAAAAGATAAGACCACCACTGAGGTACTAGAAAAGTTGCAAAGGTTGAGTGAGAAGAAGAGGCCAACAGAAGACTATGCAATAGAATTGAGAGCATCATTAATGCATCTAGATTAGCCAAACAAACTTGCAACAATAGCCAAGCTGCTGAGTTAGTGGTTCATGAGAGGATTGAGGGAGAAGCTCCGACAACAGTAGCCTCTTATGATTTGGAGACCCTTACCTTTAAACAAGTGGTAGCAAGAGCAACCAAAGCTGAAGGGATCTTGAAGCAGACAAGCAAACACCCCAAGAAGAAAAAGAAAGGATCTAACAAAAGGAAAAAGAAGTAAGAAGACTTTTGACTTGGATTCTAGTGAAAGACACCTTGGAATTAGACACCAGTCAAGATTCGGATGCCGAAGAGTGGAAGCCTTGGAAGAAGAAAGGCAAGAAGCAGTCATGAAGTAGGTGTGAAGCAAGCAGTGGATGTTCAAAAAGAACTAAAGGTCACCCTAGCCAAGCTTTCTAGAGAACACACAGGATCTGGATTGAGATCATTTCGGACGTGTCGTAAATAACAAAGTGTAACAACAAGGGTCATACGAAAGAAGAGTGTGAGATGAAACCCACACAACAGCCATGTGATATCTACAACAATAACAGAAACCTCACCACCCACTGATACATGCTTTTACAACACTTAGAATAGGAATCCAAGAGTGGTGGAAAGGTCAAGAAAATGACAAGCAAGAATGCTGATTCGGAACAAAAGTAGAAGCTAGAACAGTGGGTAGGCCCCAACAGAGGGTTTGAGAGAAAATCACCAAGTTTATGTAGAGTGCACAAGGGATGGTGTGGACAATGCAGGAAAGCCTGCTCCTAAATGAGCATGCTAACATGGATCTGGACAAGACAAGTCTAGTTAGGAAAAAGGAAGACATTACAACAGGCACAAGAAGCCACTAGTAGGCAATGTTAAGATGACTGAAGAAGAGATGCAAAAGTGCCAACTGGAGCCCATTATAGCCTAGAGCAGTAAAAGCATCTTGCAAAAGAAAATGGAAAGGAATCCGGTGAAAATCTGGATAGGAAAACTGCGAAGGTCAGGAAAAAGAAAGAGAAGCCAAGGGGGAAGAAGAAAAAGTGAACAGAGAACAAAATATGCCCAGTCACAAAGTAAGGAGCAGCAACCCCAACAAGGAGGAATATTACTAGTGGGAGGATCTTAGCAAGATGAAGCTAAACATAACATAAAGTTGGTGCAAACTCTTGTTCAGGAAATGGAGAATTCGACTGCATAATGTAGAAATGTGGAAACAGTACAAGACTATGACGTAGCCATTCTAGAAGTGACCATAAAAATAAGAGGGTAGATGGTGTCATGATTCATCTCGGATGGAGGATCTAGAGTGAATATAATATCAAACAAAACCTAACAAAGAAGCTAGGAATTACAGATATGCAACTTGCTCCGTTCTAGATGCGGATGGCTGATCAAAGAATGGTTCGGGGCTGGTTGGAATCATCAAGAGAGAGGAAATTGAGATGGCACAATGTATGCTCACTACCGTATTTATAGTCCTAAACATGACTAAGATCTCAGGTGCATATCCCATGTTGTTGGGAAGATCGTGGCTCAGAAGTGGAAGAATCAAACACGACTAGGAAACGGACAAGATTACAATTTGGAGAGGAAAAAAGAAGGCATGCATCTCGATTGCAAGGAAGGACAAGTTAAGTCTGGCTAGTTGACTGTTGCATGCAGAAGACCTAAACTACTTGGAAGGGGTGGAAGATGACGAGGAAGAGCACATCTTGAGGGAGAATCCGGACTTGCCACTCTTCGAAGTAGACATAGAGTGGATTGTCTAGAGGTACGATCCAAAAGTCCTGATCACACAACTTGAGGTGATAATGAATAAAGCAAATTAAAAAGAAGATGAAGAAGACAATCAGGACATGGTAGCAAAGATGCAGGAAGAGCAAGAGAAGGCCATGTTCACTCTTAAGCAGGAAAAAGAAGACAAACTAAAAAAGACATAATATCATATTACAGGAAGATAAGCTTGAGCAGATAAACCTAGGAGATGATCAAGAGCCTAGAACAATCAAGGTTAATGCAAAATTGAGTCAAGAATTTAGAGAAAAACTCTTGGAGCTGTTGAGATCCTATAAGGATGTATTTGCATGGAAGTACTTTGACATGAAAGGAATTGATACCAACTTTTATCAGCACAAGATCAATTTGAAGGAGGATGCAATTCTTATAAGGCAGAGTAGGTACAAGATGAATCCTAACTATACCAAGCAAGTCATAGAAGAAATAGATAAGCTATTGAGAGTGGGATTCATCTACCTGATTGATAGAGTAGAATGGCTATCACCCATAGTCATCGTCCCCTAGAAGAATGGGAAGTTGTGAGTCTGTATAGACTACAAAAAATTGAATGCCTCCACCATATCGGATCAATTTCCTCTACCATTCATAGATTCACTAACTACTGGATGTTGTAGAAAGACATGAGCTATACTCACTTCTGGATGGATTCAGTGGGTACAACCAAGTGCGTATGGCTCTCAAGGATAAGGAGAAAAAAGCCTTTGTAAACTAAATGGGGGGCTTTCACCTCCAATGTGATGATCTTCGAGCTGAAGAATGCTCCAGCCACATTTTAAAGAATGGTACAAGAAATATTCTATGAATATTTGACCACCTTCATGAGAGTTTTTGTAGATGACTTCAATGTGTTTGGAAGAAAAGAAGACCACATGAAGCACCTGATGATGTGTCTAGAGAAATGTAGAGCAGCCAAGCTAAGTATCAACCTAGCTAAGTGTGCCTTTGCAGTCACGAGCGGATCTCTATTGGGGCACATAGTGTCTGCACAAGGGTTGGCAGTGGACCTGGAAAAAGTCAAGATCATAGTAAAGCTACAACCGCCCAAGAATACCAAGGAGTTAGCCAAATTCCTTGTATTGTTCAAGTGTCACAACAAGTTCATGAGGTTCCTGGAAAACGTGGCAATACCCCTGTATATATTTTGACTGTGTCTAGTCATCAGGAGCCTTTCAGGAAGCATTCCACAATCTGAAATGGATGATGTCATCAACACCAATTCTCTAGCAACCAAATTTTGAATTGGTATTCCATGTGTTCGTGGATGCTTTTGACTTTGCCATAGGAAGTGTTTTAATGCAAGAGTCACATGAAGGTTGGTTCCGATTGATATATTATGCAAGAAAAATATTGTCAAAGCAAGAGATAAATTATTCTGCCAATCAAGAAATTCAGGCATTATCTATTGAGTAATGTTTTTGAATTTCATGTGGACCATAAGGCACTCTTGTATATAGTGAACAAGCTAGATTTAGTAGGAAAATTAGCCAAATGGATGTTATTGCTACAAGAGTTTGAGTTCACCATCAAGCACATCCTAGGAAACAAACATGTAGTGGGAGATTTCCTATCCAACTGGAGTCAAGAGAAACTCCAAATGGGGAGGAGGATGATTTCCCAGATGGTCACCTCTCTATTATAGATGGGGAGAGACCAAGTTGGTATGATGAGATGCTGAAGTTCCTTTTCGAGTTATCTTTTCAGAAGTACATGTCCAGAGATTAGAGGAAAAAGCTGACTCTTTGGAGCAAGTTGTTCCTGGTGGTGGTAGGACAATTATATAAGATGGACATAGAACAAATTCTGAGGTGTGTTCCTGCGCATAAACAACAAGCTTTGCAGGGGATCAGTGGAGGCCACTTTTTCGAAGAAATTATGAGAAGTAAAATATTCAAAGTAGGATTGTGGTGGCCAAAAACATTGAAACATGCCCACATGTTTGAAAAGAAGTGTGACATGTGGCAAAGGCTAGGACAGCCAAATGATTCAGACAAAATGCCTCACATCCCGATACTACCATTTGAGCCATTCTAGAAATGGGGTCTGGACTTTGTAGGGCCATTCAAGCTAGAAGCTCAAAGAATAGGAAACAAGTATATACTGGTGGCTATAAATTATTGCACAAAGTGGGTAGAAGAAAAAGCTTTGAAAGATTGTAAGGCATTGTTAGTGGGAGAAAGTGTCTATATGAAACTATCATGACAAGATTCGGATGCCTAATTGATATAGTCAACGATGATCAAGGAAGCCACTTCCTCAATGAAGTGATGATGAAGAGCAACACATGATTATGTATAAGAAATCGACAGCCTACTATCCACAAGCTAATGGTTAGGCGGCGGAGTCCACGAATAGAATCCTGAAAGGAATTCTGGTCAAGATAGTCAATGAGAACAGGATAGATTGAGACACAAAGTTACATTTTGCATTATGGGCATTCAGGACAGCTTACAAGAATGCAATAAGTCTTTTGCCATTTAGCATGGTGTATAGGCTGGAAGCAGTTGTGCCCATGGAATTCCTCAGGATAGCCATGGTAGAGAGATTTTCTCTAGAAGAGTCAGAAGTACATAGAATCGAGCAACTTCTTTACAACTGGATGAAGAGAGACTGCATAGTGCAGGGACAACTGAGATTGTGCGGAAAAGAAATCTCCAAGTGGATTAGAACACAAAATTTAAAATCTTTGAGAAAGGAGACGCAGACTTGTTATTCTGCTCAAGAATGGAACCTCACGAAAGATGAAGGTGCGATGGACGGGGCCATTGAGAATCATCAGGAAAATGGGAACGGGAACCTTTGAGATGGCAAGCCTAGATAGAGAAAGGTTAAAGAAACCAGTGAATGGATATAGGCTAAAGCCTTACCGTGGAAGGATGCCAGAACAGGAAGAAAGCCAAGCAAGAGAAGCATGTCCAAATCTGGAAAGCATCCAAGGAGTATAATTTGAATCCAATAAGGATCAGGAACGAGAAGTGGGACATGATTCTAGAAAGAGCAAAAAGGGAAAAGCATAAAATCAAAAAATAGAAAGTGTCAGTGTAAATATGATTTCAATATGTATAGAAAGCGAGGAGCCAGCTGGCAAAACTGCATGGAGGTGGCAGGAAAATCGATGTTGTTGCCCTGTAAGAGGGTGCATGGATGGAAAGGGAACGGCATCACATCAAGTTCTCCCCACCACTACCTGACCATAAATGACCTTGTGGCTTGTCCAATAGGCACTGATTAAAAAAATTTGACAAGAATTGGAAAAAGTCATAGAAATATCAAGAAATTATGGCTGTACCAAGCAGAGGCGTGTGCCATGACAATGGTCGGGAGACACTCGCACTTTCTCACTCGAATGCATAGTTTGCATGTTTCTATTGTGCAAACATTGTATTCCCCACTCTCCGCTTCACTGCACTACTTGCCCTCTCCTTGCTAAGCTTTGTTGTAATCCCTCTCTCACCCTACCCTAGCTATCTGTTTCTATTGTGCAAACATTGTATTCCCCACTCTCCGCTTCACTGCACTACTTGCCCTCTCCTTGCTAAGCTTTGTTGTAATCCCTCTCTCACCCTACCCTAGCTATCTGTTACTTTGACATGATGGTGGAGTTTGAATACTGTTGTCCACTCTATACAAGGAAGTAGACAAACATGGAGAGTGGGTGGAAAAGGTGGGCTTGAAGGAGTTCACAAAGCTACTATGGGAGGAGCTTCAACATAATTCAAGGCAAGAGAACAGCTAGAATAGCTCCAACGTTCCAACATCATCACACTGCTCTTAGGAGAAGAGGGAATTCAATCCCTTGTATGTGGCAGAGGTATTCTGCATGGCAACAAAAGGCGAAGTTGAAATCAAAGCAGCAGAAGATGATGAACTCAAGGTAGAATTCGGCCTATTGGAGGGGAAAGCCAAAGAATACAAGATAACTAGAATTGCTAATGAGGACAGGCAGAAGAAAATGAGGTTTGTGGTAGAGATGGTAAACCTCACCCACAAACCATTCAGAAAGACATTTGGCATGGTGAAGGCTACAGAAGCAGGCAGCACAAGGGTAACATGGGCAAAAGTGCTCTACCATAATCTCATGGAGTAGATTGGGAAGCTCACGGCCAAACACAAAGACAAAAATTGGGCTGTCTCTTGACATGCTTTTCAAAGGAAAGGTTCAACTAGGAGTAGAGAAGGAAAAGGAGGAGGGCTCAAAGGAGAGTTCCTTTGGAAAATCTAAAAGCTCAAAGCCCTCTGGAAGGACTTAGGAAATGGCCACCTTGAAAGAAAATGGAAATAATGATGTATTTTTGGTGGATCAAAGCATATGTACGCCATTACCAGTGGATGATTAAGAATATGATTAAGATGAGATTAAGCTAATCACCCAAATCCATTGTTTCCAAGATGGAACTTGAAGGCAAATGGTTGCCTCAATGACCATGATGCATGAAGTATATTTTCATCAATGAAGAGTGCCATGAGAGATGTGAGAGGTCTTACTGATTGTATGAAAGCAACGGCAGTGTCTAGCTCACTTGCATGAAGTGTAGGCATGTAGTGATATACATGATGATGATGATATGCAATGGGTTGGTACACATCATGCTGAAGCATGAGCTTATTACTCCTTAAATCTTCCCTTAATGAGATCAAGCAAGTACAATGAAGTTCAAAACCCTAAAACACTAAAAAATGAGCATGTGAAAATGATGTAACTTTGTGCACCAAAATCTCAATGATGCCTAAGGATTTTTTCAATGTGGAGCTAGGGAAAGATTTAGAAGTGGGTTAACCATAAACTCAAGATTAGTAATAATAATTAGTGCTTAATCTTAAGATTACCAAAACTACTTTCTATGAGTACCACAGAACTGAAACTAGTTTTGCTGGTGACAATTTTACGTGATTTTGACCACACAGGCGTGTTCGTAGCATTGGAAAACCCCTCGGAATGTTGTACCACAGAACTGAAACTAGTTTTGCTGGTGACAATTTTACGTGATTCTGACCACACAGGCGTGTTCGTGGCATTGGAAAACCCCTCGGAATGTTCTCTTGAGCTTTGATTTGGTTGGAGTAGCATGTATTTAACATTTAAAGAGATTCTGACTAGATTTGGGTGAAACACAGAATACATCGGCTTGTGTGCGATGTAGACCCCGTGAGCTGGCGATGGAGATCGCCATGACTTGATGATGAGCCCCCTCAAAGGGTTTGATGAATGGTGAAGTGGTTTAGGAGCATCGATGCTTTCTTCAGCTGGGGGTGGAGCTTGCCTATGGAGAAGAGAGAAGATTAGTGCTTATAATTATGATTAGGGGCTAATGAGGTGAATAAAACACTTGATGATGGGCTAAGACATGAGAGGCATGGATTTGGAGCTCTGATACCATGAAAGAAAATGGAAATAATGATGTATTTATGGTGGATCAAAGCATATGTATGCCATTACTAGTGGATGATTAAGAATATGATTAAGATGAGATTAAGCTAATCACACAAGCATGAAGAGGGTATGAATCAAAACACATGAACTGATTTGTCATTCCCAAAGATTCCTTTTTATAGGCCAAGAGTACATCCTTGAATATAGGAGATGGCTTGATTTTAGGAGAGATGGAGAGGAATGTGGAGAGGTGGAGTGATTGTAGGAGAGGTGGAGTGAATGTAGATGGGCACTGCCCTCATTTTTCTCCTTGATTCTCTATAGAGGAGGGCGCCTTCTTTTCACCTCTTTGTCTAGATTCTTGTGCCTTTTACAATGCTGAAGTTGCATGGATAATAACCTTTGGACCTTGGGCTTTAATCTTGGCTTTATGTTTGGATTATTTCCAACACACCTCTCAGGAGAGGGCAAGAAGAGGTTGTTTGAATTCGAGAAGAAGAAGTTCAGCACCAAGAAAGGAAAAATCTTTAAAGGGGTTCCAGCGGAGGAATTGAGGTTCCAAGCGGCCAGCAAAAGAAGGAGGATCTGGCTTGGCAAATCTGTGTTGTTGTCCCAAAAGTTGGAACAGAAAGCAATAGGAGGCCCCGAAGTTGCTGAGCTAGTCCAATTTTCCGAAATCTATAGAGATCAACTGGGTGCAGGCATCTTTGAACTAACTGCAAAGATGCATGAATGATGGGCTCTCAACAAGGAGATGACCAAGCTGCAGTCTATCATTAAGGAAAAGGATGCTGTATGTGCCGAGAGTATAAAGGTCGTGCAAGACCTTAAAATCCAATAAGAGCCATTGCCAAGAAGAGCTGTGTAGAAGAAGAGCAAAAGCTATCCAAGTAGATGACCTTCGAAAGAGGCAACTTAATAAGCTATAATATGCCAAGAAAAGGCTGAAACAAGAGGTGGATGAGATGAAGAAAAACATGGACAAAAAGGACCAGGAAGCCCTACAGATGCAGGATGCAGGATGATTTGAACAAGGCCATAGAAAGGCAAGCAAGAGTGGAAGCACAGGTCACCCTGATCTGAGAGATGCACTTGAGGATCATTAATAGATGTCCATAACAGGCCAGACAAGGATAAAGTGGAATTGGTGAAGGCAGAGGCACGCCTGGTAGTACTGGATGCCAAGGAGCATCCAGGAGTTTATGAACTAGAGACGAGCATCCAGGAGTTTATGAATTGGAGACGGACAATTCCCATATGCATCCATAATTCCAACTTCACAACAATCTTTAATGCCCAAAAACATTATTGTACTAAGATTAGCCAACCTTTGTAGTAGGTACTTAATTCATGTGCAACAAATAGATATAGCAGTAAGAATGCTACACCAAGAGTTGAGGAGGAGTCAAGGGAGATATCGCGATGGTAGAGCATCTTGATTCAAATGCTTGGGCATGAGTCCAACTAGTATCCTTATTAAATGAAGTAAAACTAGCATAAGTCAATTCTAATTGTCTCTAAGATGACATGATGCATCCCAATTCCACCCTTTCGTATTATGTTATCACCAAATAAAATTAAAAAACAATTGAAATTTGGGCTAGCCATGAAATTAATGATAGATATTTTGGCCATTTTAGTTATAGAACCAATTGACATATAGATTTTTTAAAGAACTGGTCAAGGTAAACCCAAACTTTCTTTTTTTCTAGCAACGGCATAAACAGGGACCTACAATGAGTTAAAAAATAAAATCAATTAATTAATTGGAGGAAAGTTATTAAAGAATTATTTCTTACGACTGGAAGCGTCTGCTTTTTATGCAAAACTCTAAACTCTTATACATCATCATGATTAGATGCAGCCCTTGGTATTGCCCTCTCTTCCTCCTACTCGATCTCTCATCTACCGACATTGACATGCCTCACCCAAAATATCAGATCACAGCTTGTGTGCCGAGACGGGGCCATACAATTCGCTTTCCTACAAGCATGCTCTTCGTTTGTTATTACTATGTTGAGGCCCTAGCTATACAATGGTCTACTGTTAAGCACAAGGGGCTATGCGATGATCTATTGCTAAGCACGAGGAAGAAAGAAAAGAAGCTGAAGGATCCATCAAAACCTCCACCCAAACTCTGAGGAGGAGCACCTAAAAAGGTTCATGCTTTTTAGTTCAAAAGCGGCACCATGATCAAGTCTACCAACACAATGAAAAAAGAATAGAGGGTAACATAGGCGACACACCTAATGATTCATTACTCTCATTCCATCAACACACACCAAGTATAGAATCTCCATAGCTTTCCTTGATTGTCTTTTACAAAACATAGCACACTACATACAAGAGAGAGCAAGACACACATACAAGAGAGAGCAAGACACAAGAGAGAGATGGATGGTTGAATTTTCTTCTATCTTCTTCTCTTCTCTACGACCATATAGCTTTCAAGGTTAGAAGCTTTTCATTATATTAGAAGCTTCAATCAAGAGCTTGGAAGCTAGAGCAAACCACAACACCAGTAAAGGTGCAAGTCGGTAGTTCAGAAATCAATGCTAACTTTTCCCCCTTGAGCTATTGTGCATACTCTGAAGCTTACTTGAGCTATGGTATGGTGTTGAACACCAAATATTAAATCCCATTTACTTGCTAGACATTGAGCTAGAGGTGAGTACTATAACCGAAAGCGTGGCTTGCAAACTTGTAAATATAAGAACAGAGGAGCTTTTTAACTGTCAAGAGTACAAGTCATGTAAGGTTGCATATGGACATGAACATGATGTATGGAGATGAGCTTGTGTGAAGTATATTCTTGATGTTTGAGAGCTTGAAGGATTTGTAGAGAAAAGCCTTAGTGTGTGACAGTAAAATAGAGTGCAATTCTTGGACATATTTGAGAAATGTGATGTATGTGAAGCAATTCCAAGTGAATCATATGATATGCATGAGTGATGTATGCATGTATCTACATATGTGAGTGAGCTCATTGTGAGCATGGAGAACTGTTTTGAATGTGTTTCTTAGAATTTGTGAGCGGCGCCAACAAGTGTGTTTCATCTTGAGCAAACAGTGGTTTGAGTCTCAGATTTTGTTGCCATAAAAATTATGGGATGTGTGGACAGCATTGGTGATCAAGCACATGTATGCATGAGTGTTTGAGTTGATTGGTTGGTGTACTCAGTGAAGATTGTGCATAGAAATATGAGTGATGGTCCATATAAGATTGTTGGGGAAAAGCTTAATAGAAACAACTTCCGGATTTGGAAGTAGTGTTGCATGACAAACTTCTTGAAAGGCAAAGGGCTTTGAAATTTGGTGACACGTGAGGAGATGGAGCCAAGGGTTCTAGCAGTTAATGCAACTCTAGCTCAACTTACATCACATAGGAACTTGACAAAAAGAGCATTCAAAGTGTTGAATTACTTCTCGATTTGTGTGATATATGGAATGTTATGCCATATCTAGGATACAAACAATCCCAAGGTTACATAGGATACATTGGTGTAGTTGTATGATACAACTACTCAACCAAAGAAGATGTAGTTAAAACAAAAGATACACAGTGTGACATGAAATAACATGAATATAAATGACTATGTGCAGGAGATTAAAGGATCTTCAGATGCACTTGCATCTATTGGTGCACCTATGGAAGATGATGATTTGGCTGCCATTACATTGAATGGTACGGGCAAAGACTAGAAGGCATTTAAAACCTTTATCAAGGTCAAAGGTGGTTATTTGTTAAGGAAAACATACTACCTTACCCCACAAGAGGGAAAGATAAGAGAAGAGAGATGCATGCAAGGGTCGATTCCAGAGAGTCGCACTTGGCCAATCCTAAGAGAGCTAACTCCTCGCGATGTGAAGCCGCTAGGGTCTCACTCCACCTCTTCTTGTGTCACCCAAGAAGAGATCCAAAGGCTAGGTAGAAAGCAAGAAGGAAAGAAGCTATGGAGAGCTCAACCTTTCACCTCATGCAACTAGCATGCAAAAGGGACTTGGTAGATAGCAAAAACAGGGTAGAGAAGAAGAGAAAGGTGAACATTACCATCCCTAATTACATACACCGACAATCAAACATGCAAGCAAGCAAGAACATAGGCTAACATGTATCCACAAGCTCAAGTGAGAGAGAGAGAAGAGGCAAGCTCAAATAAGACAAATGGGATTGTCCCTTTTCATATTCCATAAAATGACTTATATACAAGAGCTCATAGTTACAATGTCCGGCCGCCCATTTGAGGGCCCAAAACTAGTCTTCCTAGTTTCTCTAGCTCTATGTACAACTATTCCTCTCATGATCGGCATTACATAAGTCGTAAGCTTGGTCATCCTAGGTCTCATATATAATAAGCCCATTGCAGAGTTACAAAAGATAGATTACAAAGAGTATAGCCACACAAAATGTAATGCTAACAGGAGTGGTTAACATACCCCCCCTCCCTAATGCAGGTTCATCCTCAAAGCTGGTCGGATCTATTTGTAGTAGATCAAATACGTTCGGATGAATTCTCAACGTGAGGTTGGACCAGGGGGATCAGTGGAAGACCTTGTAGCTTTTCTAGAAGGTGGTCTCCATCATATCTTTGAAGCTCTACAGGCGCCAGCAAGCAGGCATCCACATGATACGCTCATAGTAGCCAAAAATCTACTTCAGGGTGGGTCCTTTGTTGATGTCAAAGGCCAAACCATGTGCACCTTCAAAGTAGTGGTCTTTTGTTGATGTCAAAGGCCAAACCATGTGCACCTTCAAAGTAGTGGTCCCAATCTGGAGGAAATGAATCCAATACCATGATGATGATCAAGTTGCAGAAGCAAATTGTCGTGATCATGGCTGGGTCTGGGACTTAGCCGTTCGGCGGCGGGATGAAATCGTTGAAGTGCCAGATCATGGTCTCTTCAGTTCACGGTTGCTGCGCAGATGAAGGATCGAACCAAGGAAAGTTGTATTTCAGCTTAGGGTTTTGCTACTGTTCCTCATCAAAAACATTCCATGTCCACTTTCTTCGTATCGGGAGGTAGTCCGCGGGATGATGCAAAGTGCGTGAGGCACGTTGCAGTACATCTCCCAGATGAAAGGCTTGAAGAGGAAAGGGCACCTCTAGGCCGGCTGCTCACCCATGAGTTTAAACATAATGGAGTGAGCAGCAGTGGCCAGTGGTATCCTCCATGTGTTCTTGGGGGTTTTTGTGCCGCCACCACTGGTGATGCTTGGCGGCATCAAGGTGAGGACACAGGACATGGATGTCCATGCGGTTTGTGATGCCGGTGATGGGGTCCACCTAGAGTTGTCGACCAAGAAGGATGGCAATTGCCTACTCAAACTCCATACGGTCAAGGGGGTCTTGCCAGTTGAGAGGGTTGTCGACCTCCTCACACTCCAAAGGTGGCGGCGGTGGAATCTCTCCCTCTTCAAGGTTTTGGGTGGAGGACTGTTGTGTCGGCGACGACGGGGGTGGTGTTAAGATTCAAGCTCGATGTCAGCTTGTGCTAGTTGCACTATGTGCTGGCATGTTAGGTAGTAACATGTGTGAGACATAAATGACCGCGTCTAGCTGGTCATAGTGCGTGGACATTAGCTAGGGTTAGCAGTGTGTGGACACAACACATGTAGTGTGTTGTAGATTATGGATTATGGCTTTATGCATTGTGTGAGAATGTAAGATTCCTCCCCCATCCCCTCAAGATGTCCAGTTTCTCCCCCTGTAATCAATCCCCTTTTCAGAATAATAACAGATCTTGTTTCTATCTGTTTTGGCCTAGACAGAGAAAATGTTCTAGAGAGAGGTAATTCAGTTTCTAGATATCTTTGGATGGAAAAAATATCCCTTCTTATTAAAATGATTTCCCTTGAAACAGAAATTCAAAAAGAACTTTCCAGTGTACAATTGGAGTAAATTGAAAATAGGTAAAAAGGACCTTAGCTTGAGGGTCCAGATTTTCTGAAAATTTTGGATTAAGGTTCCTATGGACCAATAAGATTAATCCAAATGTAGGGAGGAGATAAATTGAATAAAAAAGAGAAATCTCCCAAAAATGAGTAAATACTCACATAAGATGAAGAGTTGACTAAGGACAAGGTTATTAGTTAAAAAAGAAGAGATATTTAGAGGAAATGATGCATTTTTGACACCTCAGTGTGGGGAATTCCCCTCATGAAGGAGGTGCCTATTTCACATGTGTGGATGAGTTTTAAACTCACAAATAATGAGATTTTTTCATCTCTCCTCTCTCCTGTTTCAACTAGAACCAAAAAGTAAGCTAAACTGACCTAAAAATGGTCAAAAAGTGACCAAACTGATCTGAAAAATTCTAGAATTAGTTTGCTTGGTTAGAGGCTCACTTTTTTCTATAAATAGAAGCCTCCCTCTATGTAAAGGTTAATAGCGTTTTATACACTGTTACTCTACTCCTCCCTAGAGCCAAAAACATTGAATTCATTGATAATTCACTTGTTTTTTACTATTTCCTCTACAAAGAATTGGTGGCCACTCTTGATCCAAGAAAGAGTAGAACCCTCAATCCCTCAAGCCAAAGGATAGCTCACAAAACTCCATGTAAGTTAGAAATTCTACTTTTTTCTAATTCTATTCTATGGTTTTATGATTTCTTGCTTCTTTTAAATTGAAATTGGATGTTATGCCTTGATGGAAAGGCTTCCCCCTTCTCTTCATTGAATTCAGCCCTTCTTGATCCAAGATGTGTAATCAAATAAATAGAGTTAAACTTTTCGTATTGTTTTCTCTTAAAAAAATGGAAATTGATTAAACTAGAGTGCTAAATTCATCTTGGGGTAAATTCTAAGTAGATTTAGAGTGTAAAAATTGAAAAATGGTCAGCCATACAAAGGAGGTTATGGTAAAGTTTTCTTAAATTTTTTGAAAATAAGTTTTATCTTTATGTTATTCAAAAAGAGTAATCCCCTCCGTTTGTGTATTCTAAAAGTGTTATTTTCATTCTATGCATAGAAAGATGCATATTGGAAATATTTTTATTGTAAAAGCATTATTTTCATTAGAATTAATTTCTATGCATAAAAAGATGCATATTGGAAATACTTTTATTGTAAAAGTGTTATTTTCATTACAATTAATTTCTATGCATAGAAAGATGCATATTGGAAATATTTTTATGGTAAAAGTGTTATTTTCATTAGAATTAATTTCTATGTATAGAAAGATACAAATTGGAAATATTTTTATCGTAAAAGCATTATTTTCATTAGAATTAATTTCTATGCATAGAAAGATGCATATTGAAAATATTTTTTATTGTAAAAGTGTTATTTTCATTAGAATTAATTTCTATGCATAGAAAGATGCATATTGAAAATTCTTTTATTATAAAAGTGTTGTTTTCATTTAATTTTGATTTTATGCATAGAAAGATGCATAAAGGAATTTATTTTTATTTCAAAAGAGTTATTCTCATTAATTTTGATTTTATGCATAGAAAGATGCATAAAGGAATTTATTTTTATGTCAAAACAGTTATTCTCATTAATTTTGATTTTATGCATAGAAAGATGCATAAAGGAATTTATTTTTATGTCAAAACAGTTATTCTCATTAATTTTGATTTTATGCATAGAAAGATGCATAAAGATATTTATTTTTATTTCAAAAGAGTTATTCTCATTAAATTTTATTTTATGCATAGAAAGATGCATAAAGGATTTATTTTTATTTCAAAAGTGTTATTTTTCTTAAAATTAAATTTATGTATAAATAAATATATAAAAGGATTTTTATAAAAGTGTTATTCCCACTGAAGTTAATTTTTATAAAAGAATGAATGGATGGATAGATGTGATGTGAAATTTCCTTAAAATTGAATTTATGCATAAATAAATGTATAAAAGGATTTTTATAAAAGTGTTATTCCCACTAAAGTTGATTTTTATAAAAGAATGAATGGATGGATAGATGTGATGTGAATCAGATAAATGTGAATGAATGGATGGATACATGTGATGTGAATCAGATAAATGTGAATGAATGGATGGATAGATGTGATGTGAATCAGATAAATGTGAATAAATGGATGGATAGATGTGATGTGAATAGAAGTGATGAGATGTCATGTGAATCAGGATGTAAATGAATGATATGGGATGGATGTGGATGTATGTGAAAGGATAGAAGTGGATGTATATGAAAGAATGGATGTGGATGTATGTATGTGAAAGGATGGATGTAGATGTAAGTGAAAGAATGGATGTGGATGTATGTATGTGAAAGGATGGATGTAGATGTAAGTGAAAGGATGGATGTAGATGTGTATGTGATAAGTATGGATGTGGATGTATGTGGAAGAATATATGTGGATGTGAATGTGATGAATATGAACGAGAATAGAGGCGATGAGATGTGATGTAAATTGGGATAGATATGAATGATAAGGGATGTGAATAAATGATATGGGATGTGAATGAATGTGGATGGATGTAGATGTAAGTGAAAGGATAGATGTGGATGTGTATGTGATAAGTATGGATGTGGATGTATGTGGAAGAATATATGTGGATGTGAATGTGATGAATATGAACGAGAATAGAGGCGATGAGATGTGATGTAAATTGGATAGATATGAATGATAAGGGATGTGAATAAATGATATGGGATGTGAATGAATGTGATGGCATGTGAGTCAAGATGTGAATGAATGATATGGGATGGATGTGGATGTATGTGAAAGGATGGATGTGGATGTATGTGAAGAATGGAAGTGGATGTATATGAAAGAATGGATGTGGATGTATGTATTGTTGAGAAAATGTGGTGCTCATGATAGATCAAGTGTGTGGAGGAAAAGAGCTCACAAAATACAAGAACAATATCTTGCTTATTAAGTTGTTTATGCATACAACTAGGCCTTGCTCAATATACAAAATGCCTCATGGCTCCACCTTTAAATAGGTGAGCTAGTGGACCTTAAGTCCATTCACTCACACCCTTCTCTTCCCCTACTACATAACCTTAGTCCCTTAATACCCCCCCTCAATACCAACTATGAAAGAATGGAATAGGTGATATTGGACATAGGATGCCTTTATAACATTAGGCATACAAGGTTTTTGACCTATTCTACACCACAAGGGGTTCTAATCAACCAAGCTCTAGATACCATGTTGAGAAAACGTGGTGCTCATGATAGATCAAGTGTGTGGAGGAAAAGAGCTCACAAAATACAAGAACAATATCTTGCTTATTAAGTTGTTTATGCATACAAATAGGCCTTGCTCAATATACAAAATGCCTCATGGCTCCACCTTTAAATAGGTGAGCTAGTGGACCTTAAGTCCATTCACACTCACACCCTTCTCTTCCCCTTCTACATAACCTTAGTCCCTTAATATGTATGTGAAAGGATGGATGTAGATGTAGGTGAAAGGATAGATGTGGATGTGGATGTGATAAGTATGGATGTGGATGTATGTGGAAGAATATATGTGCATGTGAATGTGATGAATATGAACGAGAATAGAGGTGATGAGATATGATGTAAATTGGATAGATATGAATGATAAGGGATGTGAATAAATGATATGGGATGTGAATGAATGTGATGGCATGTGAGTCAAGATGTGAATGAATGTGATAGCCTGTGAATTGGGATGTGAATTAATGTGATGACATGTGAGTCAGGATGTGAATGAATGATAAGGGATGTGAATGAATGTGATAGCCTGTGAATTGGGATGTGAATGAATGTGATGGCATGTGAGTCAGGATGTGAATGAATGATAAGGGATGTGAATGAATGTGATAGCCCTATGAATCGGGATGTGAATGAATGATAAGGGATGTGAATGAATGTGATGGCATGTGAATTGGGATGAGAATGAATGGTATGAGATGTGAATGGATGTGATGTCATGTGAATCGCAATGTGAATGAATGATATGGGATGTGAATGGATGTGATGGGATGTGAATCGGGATAGATGTGAATGAATGTGATGTGGTCTGAATGAGATGTGTTGTGAATGAATGTGATGTGATGTGAATGAGATATGATGTGAGTGAATGTGATGTGGTCTGAATAAGATGTGATGTGAGTGAATGTGATGTGGTCTGAATGAGATGTGACGTAAAATAAGTGAATGTGATGTAAAATAAGTGAATGTGATGTGGTCTGAATGAGATGTGATGTGAGTGAATGTGATGTGGACTGAATGGATGAGATGTGAATGAATGTGATGTGATGAGATGTGGATATGGGTAAATGCGAGTGGATGAGATGTGAATAATGTGATGAGATGTGGATATGGGTAAATGCGAGTGGATGAGATGTGATGTGATGAGATGTAGATATGGATAAATGCGAGTGGATGAGATGTGATGAGATGTGGATATGGGTAAATGCGAGTGGATGAGATGTGATGAGATGTGGATATGGGTAAATGCGAGTGGATGAGATCTGATGAGGATATTTGAGGAAAGAAGTGATGAGATGTGGATGGATGAGATCTAATGAGGATATTTGAGGAAAGAAGTGATGAGATAAAAAATGATATGATTGGATGAGAATGAGAATTTATATGAAATAAATGTGGATTAAGTAATGTTGATTAATGTGGAAAGACGAGAGTTTGTTATAGAAATTGTATGTATGACCCTATTTTTAAATGATTGTTTTATGTCAAGAATGCTGGGGAAGCATTTTGACCATCTTGTGAATCCACTGCTAGCACCCTTGAATTCGTTGCGCGGTGGGGATAGGGATTTTACAGCTGGTATCTAGCCATTTAGCTAAAGTGGATCAACCGAGAAGCCAAGAATGTCATAAATTTATGAAGAAGCAGTAAAAGGTTGGAATTGTGTGATGAAACTTATACAAGTTGATATTCAGAATGAAATTCCTAAATTGATAATTGGGTCTTCAGATGGAGGTACTGCAATTATATAATCCTTGACTTGCTTGAGGCCTAGACATGTGGTATTTTCCTTATAGTTCCAAGGACCGTGACTACCCGTATATACCGAGGGTATAAATGTAGCTCTTTACTGGTAGTATATACGAGTAAATCTAAGATCTTGAAATTATAAGCTAAAATGCTATCCAGATGATGAATTCGAATGTGATTGATATGATTTTAAAATTTTGATTGAGAACTAATGAGTTGAATTAGATTCTGATTGAAAAAAAAATGATGATTCTTGAATTTTTGGTTGAAAAGAGATAAACTGGGCAAAACCACAATGAGGATGAATGGGATGAGTCCCTGTGTTAATGTTCGTAAACTGGAATGATAATAATGACTTCAGCAAATC
Organism: Cibotium barometz; assembly: GCF_041138505.1. Lineage (NCBI taxonomy): Eukaryota > Viridiplantae > Streptophyta > Polypodiopsida > Cyatheales > Cibotiaceae > Cibotium > Cibotium barometz. The sequence continues at coordinate 43,257,245 of NC_141069.1, read as the reverse complement.
ACTATGAGATTAGTGCTACTGTTAACTCTTGACCCAGTGGATCAAGTTAAGGGATGGAAAATTAAAAATCTATAAAATTGAAATCCCCCATGGAGTACTGTTCAGATGGAAATTTCGGTCTAATAGACCATTGTTGTTTTAAAAATATGAATGATATGTTCTGAATGAATTATTATCTGATAATGTGAGTATCTTTATCCCATGATTCTGTGGGGAACCGACCTATCTAAAGAACCCCAGAATCAAATGAATCAAAAATCGGATTTGAATCATAAATAAAGGGACTTAACAAGATGTTTCGTATTGACAAGAACATGGATCGAGGTCATTCGTGGTAGAAATGATAACCCCCAACTCGATGAGGAAGAGCTCGACTTGGATGTTTGTAAAACTCTTCATAGTTCGCAGCCTGGACCTTTCAAGGGTGAAGGGGAATACTTTGGTGAGGCTGTGAAGAAGTGGATCGAAGTAATGGACGAGTACTTTGATGTCACTGGGTACAATGAGAAGAGCAAAATGGCTCTTGCAAGGCTAAAGATAGTAGAAACAACCAGAGTGGCATAGAGAAACCACTATGAGACAAACTGTATGGATTGGAATACCCAGACATGGAATGATCTCAAAATTTACCTAAGGATGAGATTTTGTCCTCCCGGATTTTTGGAAACAAAGATGAACGAATTCTTAGAGTTATCCCAGGGGAGCAGAACTATTGAAGTATATCACCGAGCGTTCGCTCTCCTCCTCAAATACTCGCCACCACTGAATGAAGAACGCTGATGGCCAGGTTCATTCGGGGGACTGAACGAACCTTTGAATATTTTGGTGAAGAACGCCAAGCCGGTTTCCATGGCCAAAGCAGTGCGGATGGCAAAGGATTTCTCCAAGGCCTTTGATGTCAAGGTCCTAGCAAAGCCAACACCATGACCTTTCAAAAGGTTTTTAGTTCTAGAAGGTGATTCCAACCTTCCACTGCCTAAGAGATATCAAGGTCAAGCCCAGGATATGGGAAGTTCTAGAATGGAAGAAATATCCTTTTCCTGAAACTCAATCCCCTGGAATTCAACTACAGAAATTCCACCCTTGAACAAGGGAGTGAAATGCGATAATTGTCAAGGATTTGGACATCGGAGTATGGATTGTCCAATTCCTTTTGGATCAAGGTTTTCAGGGTAGGGAAATTAGGGATCAAGATTCTAGACTCCAGCTCCTTCCTTCCAGAGTAATCAGGTTTCTATCCGATTAAATCAGGGAAATCCCAGAGGTAGACCCTCTAACCAACCCGCAGTTTCAAACCAATGTAATGCAAGACCTCTACCTCAAAATAGCGGAAGTCAAAGAGAGTTGTTTCCAAATCGGCCGTCCACTTCCAAGGCAGTAACGCTGGAAGTGAGTGAAGAAGAAGAAGAAGATGAAAGAGATCATACTCCACCTGCGATATGAGGACATCTCGCATTTTTTAAGTGGGGTAGGATGTAAGATTCCTTCCCTAGCCCCTCAAGATGTCCAGTTTCTCCCCTTGTAATCAATCCCCTTTTCAGAATAATAACAGATCTTGTTTTTATCTGTTTTGACCTAGAGAGAGAAAATATTCTAGAGAGAGGTAATTCAGTTTCTAGATATCTTTGGATGGAAAAATATCCCTTCTTATTAAAATGATTTCCCAAAAAAAAAATCAAAAAGAACTTTCCAGTGTACAATTGGAATAAATTGAAAATAGGTAAAAAGGACCTTAGCCTGAGGGTCCAGATTTTCTAAAAATTCTGGATTAAGGTTCCTATGGACCAATAAGATTAATCCAAATGTAGGGAGGAGATAAATTGAAGAAAAATAGAAAAATCTCCCAAAAATGAGTAAATACTCACATAAGATGAAGAGTTGACTAAGGACAAGGTTATAAGTTAAAAAAGAAGAGATATTTAGAGGAAATGATGCATTTTTGACACCTCGGTGTGGGAAATTTCCCTCATGAAGGAGGCGCCTATTTCCCCTCATGAAAGAGGCACCTATTTCACATGCGTGGATGAGTTTCAAACTCACAAATAAATGAGATATGTTTATCTCTCCTCTCTCTTGTTTCAACTAGAACCAAAAAGTAAGCTAAACTGACCTAAAAATGGTCAAAAAGTGACCAAACTGATCTGAAAAATTCTAGAATCAGTTTGCTTGGTTAGAGGCTCACTTTTTCCTATAAATAGAAGCCTCCCCCTTTGTAAAGGTTAATAGTGTTTTATGCACTGTTACTCTACTCCTCCCCATAGCCAAAAACATTGAATTCATTGATAATTCACTTGTTTTTTACTATTTCCTCTACAAAGAATTGGTGGCCACTCTTGATCCAAGCAAGAGTACAACCCTCAACCCCTCAAGCCAAAGGATAGCTCACAAAACTCCATGTAAGTTAGAAATTCTACTTTTTTCTAATTCTATTCTATGGTTTTATGATTTCTTGCTTCTTTTAAATTGAAATTGGATGTTATGCCTTAATGGAAAGGCTTCCCCCTTCTCTTCATTGAATTCAGCCCTTCTTTATCCAAGATGTGTAATCAAATAAATAGAGTTAAACTTTCCGTATTGTTTTCTCTTAAAAAATGGAAATTGATTAAACTAGAGTGCTAAATTCATCTTGGGGTAAATTCTAAGTAGATTTAGAGTGTAAAAATTGAAAAATGGTCAGCCATACAAAGGAGGTTATGGTAAAATTTTCTTAAATTTTGTGAAAATAAGTTTTATCTTTATGTTATTCAAAAAGATTAGCCCCCTCCGTTTGTGTATTCTAAAAGTGTTATTTTCATTCTATTCATAAAAAGATGCATATTGAAAATATTTTTATTGTAAAAGTGTTATTTTCATTAGAATTAATTTCTATGCATAGAAAGATGCATATTGGAAATATTTTTATTGTAAAAGTCTAAATTTCATTAGAATTAATTTCTATGCATAAAAAGATGCATATTGGAAATATTTTTATCGTAAAAGCATTATTTTCATTAGAATTAATTTCTATGCATAGAAAGATGCATATTGGAAATATTTTTATTGTAAAAGCGTTATTTTCATTAGAACTAATTTCTATGCATAGAAAGATGCATATTGGAAATTCTTTTTATTATAAAAGTGTTGTTTTCATTTAATTTTGATTTTATGCATAGAAAGATGCATGAAGAAATTTATTTTTATTTCAAAAGAGTTATTCTCATTAATTTTGATTTTATGCATAGAAAGATGCATAAAGGAATTTATTTTTATTTTAAAAGAGTTATTCTCATTAAATTTTATTTTATGCATAGAAAGTGTTATTTTTCTTAAAATTGAATTTATGCATAAATAGATGTATAAAAGGATTTTTATAAAAGTGTTATTCCCACTGAAGTTGATTTTTATAAAAGAATGAATGGATGGATAGATGTGATGTGAATCAGCTAATGTGAATATATGGATGGATAGATGTGATGTGAATAGAAGTGATGAGATGTCATGTGAATCAAGATGTAAATGAATGATATGGGATGGATGTGGATGTATGTGAAAGGATGGATGTGGATGTATGTATGTGAAAGGATGGATGTCGATGTAGGTGAAAGGATAGATGTGGATGTGTATGTGATAAGTATGGATGTGGATGTATGTGGAAGAATATATGTGGATGTGAATGTGATAAATATGAACGAGAATAGAGGCGATGAGATGTGATGAAAATTGGATAGATATGAATGATAAGGGATGTGAATAAATGATATGGGATGTGAATGAATGTGATGGCATGTGAGTCAGGATGTGAATGAATGATAAGGGATGTGAATGAAAGTGATAGCCTATGAATTGGGATGTGAAAATGAACGATAAGGGATGTGAATGAATGTGATGGCATGTGAGTCAGGATGTGAATGAATGATAAGGGATGTGAATGAATGTGATAGCCTGTGAATCGCGATGTGAATGAATGATAAGGGATATGAATGAATGTGATGGCATGTGAATCGGGATGAGAATGATTGGTATGGGATGTGAATGGGTGTGATGTCATGTGAATCGCGATGTGAATGAATGATATGGGATGTGAATCGAGATAGATGTGAATGAATGTGATGTGGTCTGAATGAGATGTGTTGTGAATGAATGTGGTGTGGTCTGAATGAGATGTGTTGTGAATGAATGTGGTGTGGTCTGAATGAGATGTGATGTGAGTGAATGTGATGTGGTCTGAATAAGATGTGATGTGAGTGAATGTGATGTGGTCTGAATGAGATGTGACGTGAGTGAATGTGATGTGGTCTGAATGAGATGTGACATGAGTGAATGTGATGTGGTCTGAATGAGATATGATGTGAGTGAATGTGATGTGGTCTGAATGGATGAGATGTGAATGAATGTGATGTGATGAGGTGTGGATATGGGTAAATGCGAGTGGATGAGATCTGATGAGGATATTTGAGGAAAGAAGTGATGAGATGAAAAATGATGTGATTGGATGAGAATGGGAATTTATATGAAATGAATGTGGATTAAGTAATTTTGATTAATGTGGAAAGACGAGAGTTCGTTTGTATTTATGACCTGTTTTTAAATGACTATTTTATGTCAATAATGCTGGGGAAGCATTTTGACCGCCTTGTGAATGAGGTCGTGGAGACCTAGTTGATAAAGTTGCAATAGCTGAGTGACGGAGAGTTAACGGAGGACATCTCACGTAGCAAGGTTGGTCGAGGTCTTGACCAGCCTCGGTTCGATCTAAATGGTGAGCTTCCGGTACGGTGGATGAGGGACCAAGGAAGAGGCCTATGAGTGAAGCGCTAGGTGATCTGCGAAGGATCCTAGAGGGTGCTGACCATACGGTGCTCGGGCTCTGGGTCACTGAAGATACCCACAAGTATGTCGGGGAAGATATTGAATAAGGAGTAAGAGTTGTTTTCTGAATTCGGGCATGGATTTGGTTGATTGACCTTGCTGGTCCTCAACAGATGAGTCCATGGCTCTTTTATACGGATCCGTTGTTTTGGTTGATCTTGCTGATCTTCAACGGAGATTCCATTTTGACATGTGAATATATTGCCGGTTACTATGAGCTAGGAACTATCGAAAAGGTCCCTGAGTGGATAGGTGGTGAGCGTTCTGGTTGCCAATGATGTCATAGGTACATTGATGAAGGAATGATTGGAAATAAGGATTTAACCTGAGATTTTGAGGATTATGATCAGTGACATAATGGTTTCATTAAATGATTGTTTTTAAAGATAGCTGATTTTGTGAAAAAGGCAATTTCATATTGGGTGTGTAAGTGGTGTGACTAGTTTTAAGTTTGCATGAATATCAAGGTAGGGGGGTTGGGAACTCTTTTCCCTGGTACCCGGGATAAAACCTAACCAAATTCCTAATTGGATCCCATCACTACAGTGGTTGGGCAGTTGGCTAACCCATGGGATTAGATAGGGTTAGGCTGGACTGATGGATCCCTAAAATGAGACTCAATTCTATGATGGTACGATAGATGAAGTAAATCCCGAATAAAAATTGTTCTATGGAAAAGAATCAATGGTTGTGCCTCTCAATGAGGAAAAAACATTGGTCTCTATGATCCAAGTGCAATCTTTTCCTTGATCTGAGTTTGATACTATGGGTTCGGTCAGATCAGTTCAGTTAGTTAAGGCTTTTGACTACGTTAGAGAAAAGTTATCCTGGAGGAATCGCCCGTGCTTTTCGTGCAAGGGAAGTTTTTCTTCAAAGTGTTTGGCAGCATAGCTTATATGCATGTGCCAAACGAGAGGAGGAAGTTGGATCCTAAGGCAGAAAAGTGCATTTTTGTTGGGTATGCACAGGATCGCAAGGCATATAAATGTCACAATCCACAAACTCGACAAGTGGTTATCTCACGAGATGTGGTGTTTGATGAACTTGTTAGTTGGTACAAGGCAAAGGATGAGGGTGTCATTGATTCTGTTGATGCTGATGTTCATGTGAACTTGCCACCCACAAGCAAGTTCTACTTCTATGTCTAGGCCAGCAGAGTTTGAGAGTAACACTATACGTCCATGGTCATCAGGACGCTTGAGACATGAGAGTGTGAGCACTGGGAGTAGTGCTGTGGATAAAGGGAAAAATAAGGTTGAAGGAATTGGCATTACAGGTTATGAGTCATCAAGGCAGGATAGACATGTGCCTCCACATGCTAGAGTGACAGGTGTTCAGAGTGATCCGCATGCATTGCGGAGATCCCAAAGGGTCAGGTATCCAGTTGACAGGATGACATATCATGACTTTGCTATGCATTACGCATATATGACCTCTTTGGTGAAGCATGTGGAACCTACATGCTATACAAAAACTATTGGGAAGCATGTATGGGAGAAGGCAATGGATGTTGAGATGGATGCATTGGTTCATAATGAAACTTGGGTGCCTTATCACAAGGCAAAAATGTCATTGGTTGCAAATGGGTTTATAAGGTGAAATGCAAATCATACGGTTCCATTGAGCACCATAAAGTGTGGTTGGTAGCTAAGGGTTATGCACAAACCCAAGGCTTGGACTATGATGAAACATTTAGTCCAGAGGCAAAGATGGGAACAGTGAGAGTAGTCATTGCTATGGCTGCAGTTGGGAAATGCATCAAATGGATGTGAAAAATGCATTTCTAAATGGTGATTTACAAGAGGAAGTTTATATGGCACAGCTAGAAGGATATGTACACCCGAGGTACCCCACTCATGTATGCAGATTAAGGAAAGCATTATATGGTTTGAAGCAAGCACCTCGTGCTTGGAGTGATAAGATAAGCCGATATCTTATCTCCCTTGGATTTCAGGTTTCTTCAGCAGATTCTTCACTCTATGTGAAGAAAACAGATCATGGGATTGTCTTGCTTGTCATCCATGTGGGTGACTTGATTGTCACAGGAGATCATGCTACAGATGTTATGCATATCAAGAAGGCATTGAGTGGGCAGTTTGATATGAAAGACTTGGGTGAATTGAGATATTTTCTTGGGATTGAAGTGATCAAAGACCATGCAGGGACATGGTTAGTGCAACGCCAATATACATTGGATATGTTGGCAAAATATGGGATGGCAGGGTGTAAGACAATGAGTACACCTTTGGAGCAGAATATGAAGCTGTGGGCTGATTTTGGTGAAGAGTTGGATGATCCATCTATGTATAGAAAGATGGTTGGCAGTCTTATTTACATGACTATCACATCCCGGATCTCAGTTATGCTGTGGGGCCAGTAAGCCAATTTATGCAAAGCCCCAGAAAACCTCATTTGGATGCAGTGAGATGCATTATGCACTATGTAAAGACCACTGCACATTATGGTCTTCTTTATGAGCATGGTAAAGGCTTGGATGTACACGGCTACATAGACGCAGATTGGGCAGGTAGCTCGTATGATGACAGGAGATCTACTAATGGTTATGCCTTTACATTTGGAAGTGCAGTGTGGTGAGTTGGAGCAGCAAGAAGCAACCTACTATTGCTTTATCTAGTACAGAGGTTGAATACAGGGGTGCAACCATTGCTACATGTGAAGGAGTATGGTTAAAGAGTCTCTTGGCTGATTTGGGTGAGCCTATTGATGGCAAGGTTGTCATTCATTGTGACAACATGAGCAGCATATAATTGGCCAAGAATCCAGTTTTTCATGCGCAGACCAAACATATAGAGGTCCACTATCATTTTATCAGAGAGAAAGTGGATGGTACAGTGGATTTGCAGTATGTGAAGACTGAAGGGAAGGTGGCCGACATCTTTACAAAGCCACTTATCAAGGAGAAGTTTGAGTACTTCCGTACTATGTTGGGAGTACATAGGATGAGCTTGAGGGAGAGTGTTGAGAGCTTTGATAGCCCAAGCTCATCTACAGCTTCATCTATGGCAGTACATCATGAGCTTGAGAGGGGCTGTTGAGATTCAAGCTCGATGTTAGCTTGTGCCAGTTGCACTATGTGCTAGCATGTTAGGTAGTAACATGTGTGAGACATAAATGACCGCGTCCAATTGGTCATAGTGTGTGGACATTAGCTAGGGTTAGCAGTGTGTGGACACAACACGTGTGTTGTAGATTATGGATTACGGCTTTATGCATTGTGTGAGAAGGGAGATGGTTTCCCTTTATGGTTAGGGTTTGATATTACATTAGGGTTTACTCCTGTGTGTGTGTCTCCTCTCCCTCTACCTGTTTTTCATCAAGTGGAGGGGTTGTCAAGGTGGAGGCTCCGGTGTGGTGAGGCTTGTGTCAAAGAGGGGTGGGGGTTTAGTGGAGGTGGATGGGATGTCGTGGAATGCAGTGTGCATTCCCAGCTAAAGGGATAAAAAGGGGGGTGAGGGTGGTCGGTGATGGAGGTGGGGTGGGAAAATGGATGGGTGGAGATGGTGGCGGTTGGCTGGTATGGGTGGAGATGGTGGGGGTTGGCTGGTATGGGTGGAAGAGCAACAGGGTGGTGGAGGGGGTGGTGGAGGAGAGGAAGATCTGGTGGTGGGGTAGACTACCCTGGCCCATCATCGCCACCACCATGGTCATCAGGGCCCGGCTTCGGTGGCATCCGCGGGGCTGTGTGCATGGAAGAAAGGGTCGGCGCGGTAGCTTCTTCGGAGGTGAGCTCGAGAGGGAAGGCGATGTGAGTGTCATCAAACTGGCAGATGCTAGTGGTGACCATGACTTGTAGTTGCTCGTGGCACATGTATTAGAGGATGAGAAGACCTTGGTAGAGTACAGGGGGAGAGTATCTGCACAGAGGGAGAGGTAGGCATTGCTAACCATGTGCCATCCGACATCCTGTAAATAATGTAATGCCCCTATAGAAATCTGGGAGGGGTAAGGATAGGGGCAGAGGCCGTCCGAAACAAAGAGGTCGATGAGCTTAGGAGGTTGGAAGGGAAGCCAAAGCAAAGCTGTTGGCACCAACCCTATCAAAATGGCTTGGAGATGAAGTTGGGGGAGCTCATAGAAATCATGGGGGTGGTGGAAGGAAAGAAGGCCTTGAAAAATTGTCCAAGTAAAGGTTGTGTTGGAGGAGGTTCAGCTGGATGCTTCGGAAGTGCAGGTCAATGAGTTGGTAGGCGGTTTGTGGGGGGAGTGTTAGGATGGGGAGCTCCGTGGTTATGTCCATTAGAGCATCCATCGAGGGTGCTAGAGGAGGGAGCAGAGGGGGTGGAAGGGGGCTATGCTGCCCGGGCTTCAGCTTCTCTTCCATCTAATGGATGTTAGCTTCTTAAATTTCCCTGTGTCTCAGAAAATCTCTCTAAGTCCAATCAAAAGGGAACTTCCTCTACAGCCTTGGCTCAATTCTGGGTGTCTTGGATGAGGTTCTCAACAACGACCGTCAATTCGTGGTTTGCCCGCTGAGAAGCTTCATGAGCCTGGTTGAGCTGCTGCTCTAGAGGTCGGTAATGCGGGCAAGGGCATGCCCAAGCTGTTGTGTCTACTCATCAATGTAAAGCAAGTTTGTCTGGTAGTACAGGTCTTCAAACACCTGGCGCTCCTATGCCTTAGCCAGCAGCATCTCTCTCTGTGAAACTTGCGCCACTTCTTGTTGACAATAGATGCAAACTGTCATCTGTGTGATAAGCTCTTTGGCCATATGTGAAAATCCCAATGCAAAGTTTGGCATGTCACCATGGGCCGTGAACACTTTCGGCGTAAGCATGTGGCTAGAGCGGAAACTTCCTAAGCACTCCCAACTGAGGGTGTTTACTATATTCTATTGGGCTACATGGGGGGGAGAAGGTCTAGCCTCTATGATGAATGAGGGGATATCGGTGAAGCGGTCTGGAGGTGGCATCTCAAATAGATTTCGGTTAAAGAATTCTTGCTTTTATTTCTCTTCCTCCTCCACGGCCCTTCTACTTGCTTTTGTAGCTCCTCTTGTGTAGAGCGTGGATTGGGTGGTGGAGGGACCTGTTCAATGGCTGATGGCTCTTGGTATTGCCTCTTTGTTGCTGGTGGGGAGTGAGGAGAAGTTGATATGGCAGAGGTAGAGATGTAATGGTAGCGTCAAGGCTACTAAGATGAATAGCACGGGGCAACTCCTCCCACACCCAGCCACGGAATAGAGTACCCATGTTAACAAGGTGGCCACTGCCAGTTTCCCCTGTGGGTTGGAACATACTGCATGCAACTCCCTAAAAAGGTAATTGGCCCAATTGACCATTTGGCCTTGGTGGACCCATGCAAATGTGGTCATGATGCACCTACTGAATCGATCGGTCCAACTTATGGTGAGCAAAAACTGCAAAGCCTTGGCTGGCATGATTAGATCCTGTTGAGTGATGTTGGCCCACTCCACAACACCATCTTTGTTTGGGCTACCTCTATATACTCCCCTGGTCAGCTTGGGTGTGTTGGTGAGCCACACATAGGGCTGGTCCATGTGGGGGAGTGCTAGGGCATCTCTTATAAGTTCCATTGAGCTAGACCCTGTGTCGTTGGTCGTCATTATCCAAAACTTTGCTTGTATGAGGATTGGTGTCATAGGTTTCTATAAAGTATAAGCTATTATAAAGGTCAAGGCCCCATGGCTCCAAAGTAGGCAGTTTGCCCAAGCCTAGCTGCTCCAGCTTCTGTACAACTGTAGAGTCAGAGGTAATCCCCCAGTGAAATATAGGAGCTTGTGTTCCGTTGTTCTTCATGGAGTGAGTGGACCGTGTGGCCATTAATTTGCTTCATAAGAGTCTCTCCCATATGAGATAACTACGTGGGGTGTCAGGCATACTCCTCAAATCGGCCTCTTGTCGGTCACTTTCTTATAATGGAGGTGTGATGGAGGACCTCACTAGAGGAGTCGGAAGTATCAGACATGGTGCTGGCTGGTAGGAGGGTGTAAGAGCTCAAGAGAAAATTTGGCAATAGTTTGGCTAGAGGAAGAGCTGAAAGTGAGGAAATGAGGGGGTGGGGCCCATATTTAAAGGTTGTGCAGAAGGGTATGGCCGTTGCATCTACAAGCGAACGGCCATGGTAGTTGAAACGAACGATTGGGCAACTAGGAAACAAGAGCAAATGGGCGCGGGCTTTTGAAATGGAGAAGAGAATGGGCGTTCGCTCATAAAATCAAAAAGGAATGGCCGTAGCAAACTCCGAACAGGCGGGGCCTTTGAATTTTTTCTTTCCCCTACTTTATAAAGTTGGCCTGCAATGAGTTGGTAGGGGGCCGCTTGTTTGATTAAGCGATGGGCGTGGTCTTTGTTGAGGAGGGGATGTACAGGTAAGCCATTGGCTAAGAAGTGTGCCACTTCCTCACTCCATTCGTGAATCAAGCATAGGTAGAATAAGGGGACGACTCGTAAATCATCATCTACTCCCACTGATGGTTCACCATTGGGGATCCTTGACATCATGTGGACCTATGCTAAAACATGTTGAGAGCCTTTCCTTATCATGACAGTGAAGTCAAACTTGAGCAATATAAGCAGCCACTTGGTGATTCTGTGTGTCATACAAGGCTTGTTTACCAGGTACAAAAGAGCTTGGTGTTCTACGAAGAAAACAAACTTAGTTTCCAAAAGATAATGGCAAGACTTCTTGATGGTGTAGACCATGGCTAGTCCTGTCGTGGTATAGTTTCTCTCCACTTCATTGAGTTGGCAACTGGCAAAGCTGATGGGAAAATCCATCTTGTGTTCTCCCACCAGCACACAGCCAATAGCAAAAGCTGAGGCATCAACGTGGACGTGACAATAATGTCCAAATTGGGGGGCCTGAGAATCGGAGCACTTGCCAAGTCTTCTTTAAGCATAGTGTAAGCCCTTTGGCATTCTTCAGTCTACTCAAAGATGATGAGGAGTCCATAAAGAGGTCGAGCAATATCAGTGTACATAAAAATGAATCGCTCGATAGCCCACATGTCCCATGAAGCGTTGGACTCCTTTGAAGTTAGTGGGTGGGGGCAAATCTGAGATGAGCTGCACTTTGCTGTCATCAGTAGAGATTCCTTTATTGGAGACAATATGTCCAAGGATCACACCATATCGAGCCCAAAATTGGCATTTTATTGGGTTCAACGAGATGCGGTACAACCTGCACTTTTCTAACACTTTGAGCAAACATGCAAGATGCTCCTTCCAAGAGGAATTGACACAAAGGTTATCCATGAAGAATTTAAGGAATTTCTGAAGATATTCCTTGTAAGCCATGCACATGAGACGTTGGAAGGTACCGAGGGATCGGTCAACCCAAAGGGCATAACACTGTATGCATATGTGTCCGATTTGGTGGCAAAGGTTGTTTTGTGATGGTCCTTTGGGATCGATCAACACGTGATTGTATCTAGAGAATCCATCAAGAAAGTTGTAGGATTCCTTTCTTGCTACTCGTTCTAGCACGTGTTATATGAAAGGTAAGAGATAATGCTCCCTAATCGTGGGGCAGCTGTCATGTGCATGTTTGCCCATGGACATTCTCTAGAGCTAGTCTAGAAGGGGCAGCCTAAAAAAGAGCATTAGAACCAAAAGTTGGAGCACAAAGTGCAGAAGTGGCAAGTTTGGACTTGGAGAAGGTTTTGGGTGCTGTCGGTTGGGACAAAGAGTTGTCGGTTGTACCAGAAGGCAAGACGGCTGCATGCGCTACATTTATGAATAAAACAAGCAAGTCGACTGGCCGAGGCCAGCTCTCCTTGTGTCCAAAGGGCCTATTTATAAATAGGCATGAAAGCTCATTGTGTTATTCATTCATTCCACTAGGGAATGGGTCCAAGTTTAGGACTGTTTTGGTGATTTACACCTTTTCAAGAAGGCAGCCTTTGGTTGTAGATTGTAGGTACCTTTTTGTACCATATGAATATACTGAATTTCCAACATATCTCTCTCTCTCTCTACTCTCCCTTCTGTCTATGTTTTTGCATCAGCATGTTCTCAGTAGTGTTTAGGGCTAAAAGAAGACCCCCAGAGCTTCTGCCTGTTACATTGGTATCAGAGCATCAGCCTCAGCAAGGCTAAACGCTATTTTAGTCCCATATGAAGGTGTATAGGTCCAAGGTATAGGAAAGTGCACGGATATGAAGCCCAAGGCAAGGAACACAAGATTGGGAAGAGCTCCCAAGAGGTTTGTTTTGGTGGTGTTCCACAAAGCTAAAGGGGATGGCAGTCCTGTGAGCCAGATAAGTTCTCGGGCAACGGTCCCAAGGGAGGATTATCCTCCAAGGGGTGATGTGAGAGTGCCAAACTCATTTCTCAGGAATGAAGAAACCAAGACAGTGTAAAGAGGCAGGGCAGGAAACGGATTAGGGTCTGGATGGAACAGATGCATAGATCTTATTCAGAGTCAGAGTGGTTTTGGAGATCGGGCGGCTAGGTTTTCAATTGAAAAGGTTGCCAAAGCTGGATGGATGATAGAGGGACTCCGGGAATAGAGTGGGATGATGACAGTCATCTAAGTACAGGTTGGAATCCCATCATCAAGTTTAGCAGAGGGGGATGTCATGTGCATGTTTGCCCATGGACATTCTCTAGAGCTAGTCTAGAAGGGGCAGTCAAAAAAAGAGCATTAGAACCAAAAGTTGGAGCACAAAGTGTAGAAGTGGCAAGTTTGGACTTGGAGAAGGTTTTGGGTGCTGTCGGCTAGGACAAAGAGTTCTTGGCTGTACCAGAAGGCAAGGCGGCTGCATGCACTTCATTTATGAATAAAACAAGCAAGTCGACCGGCCGACCAGCAGTCAGCCAGCTCTCCTTGTGTCCAAAGGGCCTATAAATAGGCATGAAAGCTCATTGTGTTATTCATTCATTCCACTAGGGAATGGGTCCAAGTTTAGGACTGTTTTGGTGATTTACACCTTTTCAAGAAGGCAGCCTTTGGTTGTAGATTGTAGGTACATTTTTTTTCCATATGAATATATTGAATTTCCAGCATATCTCTCTCTCTCTCTCTACTCTCCCTTCTATCTATGTTTTTGCATCAGCATGTTCTCAGTAGTGTTTAGGGCTAAAAGAAGACCCCCAAATCTTCTGCGCGTGTTACATCAGCATTGAATTTTTTAAGATTAACGCACACTCTGACTTTTCCATTCTTCTTGGGAACTATCACAATGGGTGATACCCATTCTGTATGCCAATTCTCATAGATGAATCCGGAATCAATAAGTCTGTCGATTTCTTCTCGCATACCATCTTGGAGTATTTTGGGTTCATCGGATAAGCCCGTTGTTTGACCGAGTGGCTCCATCAACCATTAAAATGGTGTGCTAGACTATTCAGGAGGAGGTACACCTTTCATGTCCGTGTACTTCCACGCAAAAAAATCCTAGAATTCTATCAAGAGAGCGATAAGCTTTGTCTCTTCTTCTGTAGAGAGATCTTATCCAATATATACCGGTCTCGGGTCCTCGCCAGGGCCTGCCAAATTTATTTCCTTGACCTTGGCTAGGCTTGACCATCATAAGAGGTCCCTAGTTGCCCACTATCAGACCTTTGAGCCAAATCATATTGGACAAATCATTCGGCCATCTAGAAGGTCTGAAAATGTTTAAGCACCTGTCTGGTCTCTTCGGCTTCAGCACTTTCTTCATCAACTAGCCTTTTGGCTTCTTTTTCAACCAGTGCTAACTTTTTGTTGCATGCTTTGTGTGCTGAGCGACAAAGCTTCTCTGATTCTGGTTTGGACTCGACGGGCCCTATTGGTTGTGGGATGGTAGTGTGGACCAGAAGAGAGTTATTGGCAAACTCCTTCTGCCACATTTCATTGAAGCGGTCATGTGCTTCCACCGCCCCAACATACTTGAGTCAATGGGTATCTGAATCGTCTGGGAAGATGTATCGTTTTGGCCCAGGGAATCCCTCAGTCCTATGAGTTCTATGGGAGTGTGCACCCCTTGATGGCTTTTTTCTAATAACTTATTAGGGTTCTTGGGTGGCAACATTGGGAAGGTATGCTGAACTAAGCATATATAGAGATGTAATCTCTTGCCCGTCTCTACCTCAGCAAACCTTGTGCTAGTGTGTCTAGGAAAAATGTCTAAGGTAGCAAGGATATGCATCCAGTTCTCAGAGTCTTCTAGCTCTGGAAGTGGTGCACACCCTTCACTAAAGTGTCTTATAGTACGTCTGACACAGATGGACTGTGGTGGATCGCGTTGTTGACAGAGTCCTCCTGCGAATGGTCTACCACTCATTGGGTGTACCTTTTACGTGCATAGATTGATCTTGAATGTTTGGTCCTTTCTTCTCCGAATGTATATGTGGTTGGTATCCCAATCATGGATCATTTTTTATTCTCTCATGAACGGTCTACCAACAAGGATTGCTGAAGTGCTCCAAGGGCCAGGACAGCCAAGGGGAAGGTGGATTGAAGATCAAGAATAGATCATCCACACGCTGAAGGTTTACAGCCAAGGGAAGACCTACAAATTTGAGTCTTTTTCTCATCATTCAATAAAGCAAATACACCATCCTTGGTGGGGGGCCTGACGTCCAAAAATCATCACCACAAAGGTGTGGTGGGGCAAGTAGTTCCAAGAATCTTAATTTTAAGATCCCTCAGTAAACCAATGGATCTAGTTGTGGCTCTATCATCGAGTTTAACCAACAATGTGGTGCCATTCAAGGCAGGTGCTCCCCATTTTTCCCGGCATTGTTTTGTAACAATGCTCACTCCTACTCCTCCATCCAAGATTGCTATAACTTGTAGGCCACCGAAGATTATCGGTAAAGCTGCATTGAGTTCGTCTCCTTTGAAGTATTGTTCGAGCTTATTCACTCAAATTCTTCTTCCTCAAATTCATTAGAGCTGTGTGGCTCCATAGATTCGTACATAGGCATCCTTCCATCCAATCCTTCAGATCATTCCATAAACTTGGGCTACCTTGGAGCAAGGTGTTGATAGAGATTTGGATCTGAGAAGAGAGGAAGGAGGAGAGACTTGCAATGTCTCTTGGAATGGGGGTTGTCCCACAAGGAAGGTTAGTTTGGCTTAGTCTTAAGCTCTTTGAGTGTAAGGGATGGGAACAGGGATTTCTGTGCTCGTTCTCCAGAGATGGTCATCCCCTAGGTTTCTAAGATATTCAGCCACCTTGTTTCCCTACTAGGGGGAGTAACTACTATAGTGGAAGCTGCTGCTGCTGCTAGCCTTTATGGGGGTGGATAGTCTAGGAGCTCTCCAAGATATACTTGAGCTTCTTCCACAGCAGGTCTCAGATTTGAGACCGATGGGCATGGTTCAAGATAGGCTGTAGGAGGCTCATCTTCCATTTGTGCTTGGCATTCCCATACCAACTCTTGGGCTGCCAAGAGTCTCTCTTTTTCCTCTATAGGGTTAGGATATTCAGTGAGCTTTTTTGATAGTTGGTGCATGTCGATAGGTTCCTTGGCTCGAGCGGCAGAGCATAGCAAGTCTTCTTCTTTAGATGAAGAAGTTGACGCATGAGTCGTCGTGCTGTCTTCCGAACCGCTTTTGATAACCACCTAGCTCTCACCCATGCCGATCTTTGTGGCTTTATTTCTTGAACGCCTAGTTGCTCAAGGGCACTAGCTTGGCCTTGGTCTCATGCGGTTGATGCCTCCGTTGCAGCATGAGTTGCAGCCCTCTGCCTGTTCTGCAGTCTAGTTACAGCGTTAAGTGGGACTGCTCTGACCAAGCCGTCTCTAACACTAAGCAAGTTAAGGCTGGTACTCAGATTTGCTTCATGAGCCCTTTCTGTTGTTCTAGGTCTTAGCAGACAATCCTTATACATGTGCTCAATAACACACCCAACACACATGGGAGTCAGGGCAGAAGCACCTACAGAGATACTCACCATCCCTTTCCTATTGGGACACTCAGCCACTTGGTGAGGTCTTGTGCAATCATAGTACTATATGGGTGGTCGTTTAACCATCCTGTTCATGTCTCTGGCCTATGGTATGGGGGCTTCTAAGTACACCCGGTACATTTGGTCTCCCTCCATAACATAGTGACTTAAGATTTGAGAGGGTGGGCTTGTTGGCTCTAGGGTTTCATAAGTGGGAACTTTTGGAGTCTCCCCCTCATTCACATCTTTGAAGATTTCAGTCAGAGTTAGCTAATGAACTAGTACAACTCTTGGCAGTGGGGATTGAGGTGGAAGAATCGAGGGTGGTAAGGGCATTTCGGGCACCCTAAGGATTCCTCTTTGGGCCACTTCTTAGCCAAGTTGAGGTGAGTTATGGAGTGCAGGTGCTAGCAAGGCCTGTGATTCCCTGGGGTTAGCAGGCAAAATGCATGAGAGGTAGAGCCTGAACTAAAGAAAATTTTTGATGATAGCAGTTAGAGACTTCATGATTGCTCCATTTTATGCAATATGTATGGTAGAGGCTAGGACGAGGTCTCAGATGATGTGGACACTCCGTGCTGATATGGTTAGCTTAACAGACCGTTCACCATACAAGCTCCCTCTTTGGATAGAGATGAGGGTTACCTCCTTATTCCTGACCTTGGATGGTTCTCCATTGTCGGGTCATTTGCTGCATTAATGCAGTGGCCAATTGCTCTACATGTTGTTCTAACTTGGAATCCCTACTTTTTCCATCACGCTTTATGCTGGTGGTCTTGAAGAAAGCTTTTGATGTGCCTTCATGGAGTTCTTGAGAACGTGTTCCCTTGAAATTGTCCTCAAAATCCATTGCACTCCTATAACATTGGTCAAAGGAGGTATGGCCCGAGGCATACGAGTTGTGTAAGGGCACATCATCAAGACCCTCTAGAAATCTCCCTATCAATCTTTTGTCAAAGAACTTATCTCTAGCACTACAACAACGTGAGTGGAGATATCTAACTCTATTAATGTAATCTCTGATAATTTCTCCTTCCATTCGTCTTACATTATGGCAGTTGCTCAACTGGGCTCCATCTGGTGCCTTGGTGAGAATATCCTACCTTGAAGGTATCTTTCAAGGCTTCAAAGGTGTCCTTTTCCTTAGCTTTCAAGGACCTAAACCATTGGCTTGCTTTGCCATCAAGGGTGAGGCCAAAGGCACTCACCTTGACTTGATCTTCTACATGGCCAAAGGCATCGCAAATCTGAATAAACATCTCCAAATGTGGGATCAGATCTCCTCTCCCATCAAATTTCATGTGATGAGTTTCGAGATGTTAGCGGATTTACTTAGTCTAATCTTAGTGCAAGTGCAGGTTGGTATTGGGGACGTGATCCCCGCAGAGGCAGCCACCCCCCTCCCTATTTCCATGGCTAATCTCAACATTTTTTATGGCAGCCCTGCCATGGAACAGGAGTAGTTTGAGAGAGAGTTGGTGGAAAAGCGAGGCTAGGAGACTAATATACCATTAGAGCCCTTGTTTGATAGGTGGGTTAGCATGTACCCCTTGTGGCAGGGGAAAGTCCTTGTGATGGGTACTGCTGATATACAGGTGGATCGGGTTGATGTGAAGGGCCTGGATAGACCCTTTCCCTTTGGTGAGACGTTTCTGGTCCTTGGGATAATGGACCTGGCCCTAGGTTTTGTATTGGACATTGGGTCCTATAAGGATCAATCACACCCGAGATGGGCACGGCTCTCCAGACTGGTGGTTCCATCTGAGTTTGTTAGCAGAGATATTTTTCCATCCAAAAATATCTAAAATCTGAATAATCTCTCTCTAGAACATTTTCTCTCTCTAAGCCAAAATAGGTAGAAACAAGATCTTTTCCTATTCTGAAGAGGGAATTGATTACAGGGGGAAGATACTGGACATCTTGAGGGGCTAGGGAGGAATATTACACAAATGGTGCTTGTCTTTGATAGTGCCAGTGAAAGCAAAGACCACCCAAGCACGGGAAAAGGAAGTGCTGATCTCGAGACAAGAGAGCCTGGACTTCAGTGCATGGACAGACCATCTGTCCAAGAGCAAGCTCCTACCTCTCCTACACATTCGTAGAGAAGCCTTACTTTGAGGCTCCGACTTTTTATCCTAGGAAACACACAGTCTGAAAGAACCGCAACCTAGAAAGTCATGGACCTACCACAAGAAAGCGAGCCCTCCATCTCTAGATCCTAGAGCAGAAGTAGGGCAAAGTGAAAGCCAAGAGAGGCATGGACCTACCACAAGAAACCAAGCCCTCCATCTCTAGATCCTAGAGCAGAAGTAGGGCAATCGCTTTGCTTAATTCAATTAGAAAAAAAGCATTGATCCCTTCAAGTTACGTTTGTAATAGTTTCCCTTCTATCTGATTTAATCAGATAAAGGTTAGTTCAGTATCTTGACCTCGTTAGAAAAAATCACTTTTTTAAAAAAATAAAAATAAAAACAAAATGGTGGAATCGTCCCTGTTTTTCGGGCATGGAAAATTTTTCCGATTTCGATTTTCAGAATGACCACTAGCTTAGTCTCGTGTGCCTAAACATTCGAGGGGGCGAGGCCTCGAGTGGGAAACCCTGCCCCGCGCATGAGGAAAATGCTTCCGCTACTACCGGGGAATCCGGTGTGCAGAGGGGGTAGTGGGATCCCACAGTTGGTATATCAGAGCGCTGTTGTAAATTTATATAATAGCAACAGAAATTGCTTAAAATTTTAAAGTAAATCTGAGAAATAATGTTTTCGCTTGTTAATATTATGTTGAATGAACTTCAAAAATTGAAAACTCATAAATTGAATTGGAAATTTATAGATGGATACCCCGAATCTATCTGGCATTCCTGAACTCTCCCAGAGTCAAGCTATGATAGTCTTTGCATTCGAGCACGACCCGAGTAAGCAGAGTGAGACTCGCACGTCATTTTGAGAGTCTTTGCTTTCCTGATCCTATTGAGAAACGTCAGTATGTGTGGTTCTTTGAAAGACGATGTATTAATGTCAGTACTCACTCAGCGTCAGAGGCTCAGGCAAAATATTTCCTTAGCCATGATTCTGATAAGTCTAGGGCTTGTTCAGCATGTACAACTCTTTGATCATTCACCCAGGAACTTCAGAATTTCATGCCGAGTTTTTAGGCTTCTTAGCAGCTGTATCCCTACTAGAAGTAGAATTACAGTACCTCTTTCTGTAATGAATCGTGTGTACCATGGTATGTCTCCTTTGCAGTTTTGCTTCTTTATGCGTACGCGATTGAGGCAGTGATTTTGGGAGCCATGATGCTCTATGTATATATCGAAAACTTTTGATAGTAAACGATGTTTTGCAAAAAAATTCCAAATTGTTTTCGTGATTGTGAATATGGTTAATAAAATTATCAGAGTAAATCTTGTTTCATGAAGTATGATATAATAAGTATCTGTTTAAAGAATAAATTGTAAAAATTAAATAATCATAAATCTGTTGTCAAAGTTAAGTTGACGAAAATCTCGTTTTGTCAGAATCATGAGACGCGCGGCCCGTGCAAGGCAACCAGATCCTCTAACCGATGACGAAGAGTTAGATCCGGATGTTCGAAAAGCCTTGCACAGATCCCAACCTGTTCCCTTCAAGGGTAAAGGGGAGCAATTAGGTGAAGTAGTGGAAAAGTGGATTGAGGCTATGGAAGAATACTTTGGTGTAATTGGCTACAATGAGAGAAGCAAGATGTATCTCGCCAGGTTCAAGATTGTGGAAACGGCCAAGATCGCTTGGAGGAATCACTGCGAGACTAACCATCTCGACCGGAATACCCAAACCTCGACCGGAATACCCAAACCTGGACCGATCTTAAGGCTTACCTCAGAAAGAGGTTTTGTCCTCCGAGCTTCCTTAAAACTAAAATGAATGAGTTCTTGGAACTAAGGCAAGATAGCCAGACAATTGAAGAGTACCATCAAGCTTTTGCCCTTCTCCTCAAATATTCTCCACAATTGGATGAAGAGCAGCTGATGGCCAGGTTCAATCGAGGAATGAACGAGCCATTGGACACCTTAGTAAAGAATTCCAAACCTGTCTCAATGGCAGAAGCAGTAAGAATGGCAAAGTACTTTGCCAAAGCCTTTGTAGTTAAGGTCCCGCCAAAGCGTGCACCCTCTAATTTTAAAAGATTCCAAACCTTGGGAAGTACTTAAAACTTTCCTCCCCCCAAAGAGGCAGCAAGGCACAAATCAGAATCAGGATACTAGAAGATTTAGAAGTGAAGGAAGACCCTTCCCCCAGAACACTTTCTCAAGAGCCCCACCTCTTTCAAGGATTCAGAGGGATGAGCTCAGAAGTGAGAACCGGTGTTTTGGATGTCAGGGTTTTGGTGACCAACTGAAAGACTGCCCGACTCCTGCCATGTCAAGGGGACAGGGAAGTCAAGGACCGAGAGTGTAGAGACCAGCCCCTTCCTATCAGTCAAATCAGGGTCCATCTCGTCAAAATCAGGGCAATCCCAAGAGAACTCCAACTCAACCATCTGCCTCTGTCTAGAGTAGCCTCAGAACTCCTTCCCAGAACTGGGGCAACCAAAGAGAAAGAGTTCCGCCTCAGACTGCAGAGCAGTCATAATAGCAGAAGTAGTGGAAGAGGAAAGAGGACAAATTTATGCAGCAATTGAAAACCAAGGGCCAAATTGCCAATTCTCAGTCATCCATACTCCAGTTGAGTACCAGGGTAAGCCTTTTAAGCTTTTGATTGATTCAGGCAGTACTCATTCTTTCATTTCTCCAGGATGCTTGCGTAAGCTAGTCTTAGAATAGAAATCGGGGAAACCTATGCAAGTTGAATTGGCCAGTGGAAATATTCTTTTCACTCACCTTGAGACATATCGTATTTAGTTCAATCTAGATGGGAATTTAACTCACTGTCAGTTCAGAGTTATACCTTTGGGACTTTTTGACGGGATCCTTGGAATGGATTGGCTCCACAAAAATTAAGCTGACATTCACTATCATAATGGAACCGTTTCCTTTCATGACCTTCACGGAAATAAAGTTCAAGGAACCGAAATTTCAGGATCCCCAAGTCTGCAGTTAGTAAAGGCTTCTAAGTTACTGAAAGGACTTAGAAAGAAGCAGCTCATTTATGTTGTCAAAATGAATCCAGTAGACTCAAAGTTAAAAACCAAAGAACCTGAATGGTTAAGTGATTATGATGATTTATTCCCAGCAAAATTAACAGAGATGCCTCCGATTCAGGAAGTAGATCATGTGATAGAATTGACCCCCGGAGCTCAGCCAGTAGCCCTGCGCACGTACAAAATGCCAACTCCTAAAGCCATCGAGCTCAAGGAACAGCTTAGACAGCTGTTAGAACAAGGGTTTGTAAGACCCAGTGTTTCACCTTGGGGTGCGCTAGTTCTCTTTCAAAAAAAGAAAGATGGAACGCTAAGACTCTGTGTGGACTATAGAGGTCTCGATCAGCTGACAGTTAAGAATAAGTATCTTATCCCCAAAATTGATGAGCTTCTGTATATGCTAAGTGGAGCCCAGATCTTCACAAAGATAGATCTCAAATCAGGGTATTATCAGATCAAGATTAATGAGCGAGATATCTCGAAGACAGCCATCAATACTCGGTATGGGCAATATGAATTCACTGTCATGCCGTTTAGATTGACAAATGCCCCAGCTACATTCAATCGCTTAATGCAGGACATTCTCATAGAACACTTGGATGATTTTGTTCTTGTTTTCTTTGATGATATTCTGATTTACTCAAAGAATGTAGCTGACCATGAAGCTCATGTCAGAAAAGTTCTTGAGATTCTAAGGAAGCACCAACTCTTTGAGCAAATGCACTTTCTCTGCCGACCATGTTGAATACTTGGGCTTTCTGGTATCCAAAGATGGAATTTCTCTAGATTCCGCAAAAGTCCAACAAGCAGTCAATCATAGATTGGCCTGAACTAAAGATAGTGAAAGAAGTCAGAGGATTCTTGGGATTGACTAGTTGGTATAGAATTTTTATACCAAAGTATGCTCTCATAGCTTCCCCCCTGACTAATCTTCTCAAGAAGAATATCCCGTTTTAATGGTCTGTCAGGGGCCAGAGTGCTTTTGATAAGCTGAAGACCACCTTAGTAACCAATCTCATTCTGAAGCTGCCAGATTTGTCTTTACCCTTTGAGGTAGTAGCTGATGCCAGTGGTTTTGCCCTGGGAGGTGCACTCATGCAGGAAGGTCATGCAGTGGCCTATGAATCCCGAAAACTCGGAATGCATGAGAGGAATTATGATGTCCATGACCTAGAACTACTTTCAGTAGTATATGCCCTGAAGTTGTGGAGACATTACCTACTGGGTCAAAGATTCACTTTGATGACAGATCATCAGAGCTGAAAGTGGATCTTCACTCAGAAGGATCTCAACATGCGCCAAAGAAGGTGGATGATGCAGACCCTACAGGAATTTGATTTTGAAATCAAGTACCGCCCAGGCAAAGAAAATGTGGTAGCAGATGCCCTTAGCAGAAAAGCCTCCTTGCTTGCAGTTATTGTAGTGTCAAATCCTTTGATTATTGAATCAAGAGAGAAGGTCATGCAGGATAGATTCTTTGGCCCTATTGCTACCCTACTTATGCAGGAAAGCAAAACTCCACAGGAGTTGAACCGAGTTCAAGGGGGTACAGCCTGGATGATGGAATTATGTATTATAATCGCAGGCTATGCATTCCCAATGATGAGGGAACTAAGGGTCAAATTCTGAATGAAGCCCATGACAGCCTTATTGCAGGACATCTAGGTTTCATCAAAACCTACATGTCTATGAAGAAAAGCTTCTTTTGGCCTGGTCTAAAAAAGGATGTGCTTAATCATGTACGTCAATGTCTGACCTGTCAGAAAGTCAAGGCCGAGAGAGTAAAAATGCCTGAGAAGTTACATCCATTAGACATCCCCCAGATGAAGTGGGAATGTATCAGTATGGATTTTATTACTGGATTACCTTCAGTGCAATCAGGTTAGAACTCCATCTTCATGGTAGTTGATAGACTAACCAAAGTTGCCCATCTGATTCCAATAAAAGAAACCTACAGTGCCGTGGATGTGGCCAAAGTGCCGTGGATGTGGCCAAAGTGTTCCTCAAGGAAATCTTCAGATTGCATGGCCTACGCAGGAGAATAGTAAGTGATCGAGATCCCAAGTTCACGTCAAGATTCTGGACTGCATTTTTTGAAGCAGTAGGAACCTTCTTGGATCTCGGCATAGCTTACCATCCCGAGACCGATGGTCAAACTGAAAGGGTGAACCAAGTAATCGAAGATATACTTTGGTCATAATGCTGTGGGCAGCAGGGAACCCAAGAAGTGGCTAAGCTATCTGCACACCTAGTCGAGTTCGCCTACAATGCTTCTTATCATCGAAGTATTGGGATGAGCCCTTTCAAAGCTCTGTATGGACAAGATTGCTTAACTCCATTAACTTGGTCCAACCCATTGATTAGGGTCGAGATGTCCAGACAAATGCTTGACGACATGGAGCAGCAGCAGATGCAGTCAATTCACAAAGATATAAAAGCTGCCCACCAGGATAGACAGAAACAGTATGCAGATAAGAAGAGGACAGACAGAAAATTCGAAGAAGCAGATATGGTCTTCATTCGAGTACGCCCCAAAAGAAGTTCTCTATCTCTTGGGAAGTATAAGAAGTTATCCCCTAGATATTGTGGGCCATACCTAATTCCAAAGAAAGTAGGTGACTTAGCCTACGAGTTTCTTCTACCTCCTCATCTCAAAGTACATAATGTATTTCATGTTAGCCTTCTTCAAAAGTATATACCAAGCCCGAATCATCATGTGCTTGATGATGTGATGAAATCTTGACTTCTTCAACCCAAGGGCAGATGGAACTCCAACCTGAAGAAATCCTTGATGTTCGAGAAAAGGTTCTCAGAAATAGAATTCTGAGAGAATTATTGGTTAAATGGAAGTTCTATCCTTTTGAAGATGCCACCTAGGAGAAAGAAGCCGAACTGTTATTACGGGATTACCCCCAGTTTTTTGCGAGATGAGGACATCTCACGTTTTTCAAGTGGGAGAGAATGTAAGATTCCTCCCTAGCCCCTCAAGATGGCCAGTATCTTCCCCCTGTAATCAATTCCCTCTTCAAAATAATAAAAGATCTTGTCTATTTTGGCTTAGAGAGAGAAAATATTCTAGAGAGAGATTATTCAGATTTTAGATATTTTTGGATGGAAAAATATCTCTTCTTTTTAAAATAAATTCCCCCGAAATAGAAGTTCAAAAAGATTTTCAGAAGGTGCATTAGAAATAAATTATAATCTGTTCAAAAGGCCTTATCCTAAGGGTCCAGATTTCTAAAAACTTTAAATTAAGATTCTGAGGGACCAATCAGATTCATCCAAATGTAGGGAGGAGGTAAATTGAAGAAATAAAGAAAAAAAACAACAGATGTGTACCTGATCTTTTATGTCCATTTTATCAAACTCGTCAATGCAGCATATGCCATTATCAGCAAGCATTAGAGCTCCAAAGGAAAGCTCACTGAAATTCAAGTAAGCTAGAAATCCTACTTTTTCATTATTCCTTTTAATGGTTTTCTAAATTTTATTTTCTTTAAAATGAAAAAATGATGTTATGCCTTATTAGAAAGGCTTTCTCCCTCTCTTCATTTTTAAATTCAGCCTTTCTTTATCCTAGATAAGTAATCAAATTGTTAGAATTAAACTTTTCATATTGTTTCTCTTTCAAAAGTGGAATTTTATTAGTGTAGAATGCTTTAAACCATTTGGGATAATTTTTAAGTAACTTGAGGATAGAAAAAATTAAAAAATGGTTAGCCATACAAAGGAGGTTATGGTAAAAAAATTTTAAATTTTGTGAAATAAGTTTTATCTTTTATTATTCAAAAAGAGTAATCCCCACCATTTGTATATTCTAAAAGTGTGATTTTCATTCTAACCATAGAAAAATACATATGATAAATATTTTCATTATAAAAGTGTTATTTTTATTAGAATTAATTTCTATGCATAGAAAGATGCATATTGAAGAAATTTTTTTAATATAAAAGTATTACTTTCACCAATATTGATTTTTATGCATAAAATGATGCATAAAAGAATTTTTTTAATTGTAAAAGTGTTACTTTCTCCAATATTGATTTTTATGCATTAAATGATGCATAAAAGAATTTTTTTTATTATAAAAGTGTTACTTTCACCAATATTGATTTTTATGCTTAAAATGATGCATTAAAAAAATTATTATAAAAGTGTTACTTTCACCAATATTAATTTTTATGCATAAAATGATACATAAAAGAAATTTTTTTTATTATAAAAGTGTTACTTTCACTAATATTGATTTTTATGCAGCATAAAAGAATTTTTTTATTATAAAAGTGTTACTTTCACCAATATTGATTTTTGTGCATAAAATGATGCATAAAAGAATTTTCTTTTATAAAAAGTGTTACTTTCACCAATATTGATTTTTGTGTATAAAATGATACATAAAAGATTTTTTTTATTATAAAAGTGTTACTTTCACCAATATTGATTTTTGTGCATAAAATGATGCATAAAAGAATTTTCTTTTATAAAAAGTGTTACTTTCAACAATATTGATTTTTGTGTATAAAATGATACATAAAAGATTTTTTTTATTATAAAAGTGTTACTTTCACCAATATTGATTTTTATGCATAAAATGATGCATAAAAGAATTTTTTTTAATTATAAAAATATTACTTTCATCAAAATTAATTTTTTATGCATAAATAGATGCATAAAAGGATTTTTCTTTTATATAAAAGTGTTATTTCCATAGAAGTTGGATTTTATGCATAAATAGATGCATACAAAATTTTTATATCAAAATAAGAGTTCTCTTTAATCCTATATTTAAATCCCATGAATATTGGTAAATGAATAAGTAAATACTCTGTGAGAGAAAATTCTACCGTTTCATATTCTCTAGGACGGTAAAATGAGAAAATTCAGAAAAACTATCGAAGTCGAAATTTTAGATAAATGATTAATTTATTCCTCATAGGAATTCATGATTAGCTTTAAATTCAGTTAAACAAAATACTCAATGATTGAAATTCAGTAAAGTTGAAATATTACCCTTCGAGAAAGTTAGTTCAAGGAGAACCTTTCTAGACTCAAACCCTGAATCAGACTATGACCAAGACTTAATCTTCTTCGTTAGTTTCAAGAAAAGACGATGTGACCAGTTCAAAAAAATTTCACTCAAATCACCCACCGAATCTGAAATTAAGTTAAGACCCTTGATTCTGATCTGAGGATCAAGGTTACAGAATTCAAGAAATTCTGTTGGAATTTTAGACCTGTGATCTAGAAGTATTGGGATACGGATTTAAGATATACTCATTATATTCAAAAGAAAATCAAACTGAAAACTTGCATAGAAACCCTGTTTTCTTTAAGGACTGTCTTACGCCAGAATGCTGGAGGGAGCATTTGGTATATGTTTTTCTAAGGGAAGTTCGGTTTGCAACAGCTGGCAGGGGGTGTTCAAAGGACACCTCACGCGGCAAAGCCTATCCAGGTCTTGACCAGCCTGGGTATGGTGAAAAATGGTGTGCTTCCGGTACGATGGGCGAGGGCCGATGAAGCGGTCCCTGAGTGAAGTGCCAGGACACCTAAGGAGGATCTTGGAGGGTTCTGACCAGGCGACGCACGGGGTCACGGTGCTTAGGATACCCATGCGTATGTCATGGAAGATATATATATGTATGATGACGAGAAAATTATTGTAATCTGTTACTGGATCTTGTTGCTGGCCTGTTGGTCTCAACGGAGAGTCCAGAGTGATACTGTTTTGTGAGAAACAAGGATTGAATGAAAATTTTGAGTTATGAAATCTGTAACCAATAATTGTTTGTCAATGGATTGTTTTAAAAGTTAAAGTTTAAAGAGGAGTGTGTGCGTATCTGTATTCTAAAGCAAAAGTTAAGAAAGGCATTCAATTATGGGTGGGTGAGTACTTGTCTGGTTCTACTGATTCCAGTGGGGTTGGGCGGTGGCTAACCCATGGGCCGGATAGGCTGGAATCAGTAGAGTTTTAATAATAAAATTGATTACTAAGAATACGTTTAGAACTCGAGTAGTTAAATAAAAGCCTGAAGACTTCTCTAATGAATAGATCAATGGCTATGCCTAATTTAATTGGGAAAAAAACGTTGATCCCTTCAAGTTAAGTCTGTAATAGTTTCCCTTCTATCTGATTTAATCAGATGAAGGTTAGTTCAGTATCTTAACCTCGTTAGAAAAGTTCGTTAAAAACAAACAAAAAACAAAACGGTAGAATCGTCCCCATTTTTCGGGCATGGGAAATTTTCTCGGTTTCGGTTTTCGGAATGACCACCAGCTTAGTCTCGTGCCCAGACATTCAAGGGCGAGGCCCCAAGTGGGAAACCCTGCCCCACGCATGAGGTTTGCTTCCGCTGCCAGCTACTACCGGGAATCCGGTGTACGGAGGGGGCAATGGGATCCCACAATTTGACTCCACTCGTCGGTATTGACTGATGGGTCCGACCTTATAAGCGAAGGAGCTTCCAGAGAGTTTACTTCATCAAAAAGAGGTTATTTTGCACCAATATACTTAATCGTAGGTCAATGGAAATATGGAATTACTGTGTAGAATCCCTCTGTAAAAGGACTGGATTATTTTTTTGTGAATGGAACGGCCATACGCTTTGAAGCGAATGGGCATATGCTTTTGAAATGAGGGAAGGAATGGGCGTTTGCTTCCAAACGCAAAATGGAATGGACGTTCGCTCTCAAAGAAAGAAAGGAACGGGCATGCACTTTCGAAATCAGGAGAACGAGCGTACGCTTTTGAAATGAGGGAAGAAACGGGCATTCGCTTTCAAAGGCAGAATGGAACGGACGTTCACTCTCAAAGGAAGAAAGGAACGGGCATTTGCTTTTGAAATCAAGAGACAGGGAATGGCACGGCCTTGGCACTTTTGAAACGGTCGTGGGACTTGCGACAATTGAGCTTTGGAACAGGCGTACGCTTCAAAATGAGAAGGGAACGGACGTGGCATAATCGGAACAGCTGTGGCATTGTCAGATCTGGAAATTTTTAAAGATTTATCTAGGGATTTAAGGTTGCAGGTCTTACAGCCCCCAGAATATTCTCTGATAAGTTAGTTACACCTACTTGATTGAATGTAGTTAAATGCAAATGTTTTAATTTTAATGCAACTGCCTCATTCAAGCAGTAAATCTTACTAGATTTGGTCAGTTGGGGAAGGAAACGGGCATGGCAGAAGTGTCACGGCCATGGCCTGTAAAGTGAATGACCATTCGCTTCATAGAGCAGCTAGCAGAATGCAGTTTCACCTAGTTTTTTCATCAATCTCCTATTGATTCGAAAGGTTTTTCATTGTTTTTTGTGTTTTTGTTTCAATAGAGAGCTAGAGATAGTCTCTAGCTATCTATTGGTGTCTATAATTCATTATTAACACTAACAAATTGAGATTAATTTGTTGGTTAAACTAAGATACAAACTTGAAGAAAAAAGAATAAAAATCAAGGTTTCATGAATATTAAGGGCAATGTGAGAGCACTCACTTCCTTCTCGCATGCTCTTGGTGAAGATTCGAACGTTGCAATGCTCGATTAACCTCCCATGCTCCGGGTAATCACCATAAAAAACAAAACAAATCAAAATTAAACAACCAGCCGGTGGATTTGCACTCCAAACAGGCTAATCAAAGACACTAGCAAATGAATAGAGTAGAGGGCCCTAAGCCAAATGCATTCCCCGCCGACAGCGGCACTAAAGATGTTAAGGAAAACATACTACCTTGCACATAAGAGGGAAAGAGAAGAGAAGAGAGATGTATGCAAGGGTCGAGTCCAGAGAGTCTCACTTGGCCAACCCTGAGGGTTAACTCCTGTGAAGCCATTAGGGAGGCTCACTCCATCTCTTCTTGTGTCACCCAAGAAGAGATCCAAAGGCTAGGTAGAGAGAAAGAAGAAAGGAATCTATCGAGAGCTCAACCTTCACCTCATGCAACTAGCATGCAAAAGGGACTTGGTAGATAGCAAAGAGAGGGTAGAGAAGAAGAGAAAGGTGAACATTACCATCCCTAATTACATACACCGACAATCAAACATGCCAGCAAGCAAGAACACAAGCTAACATGCATCCACAAGCTCAAGTGAGAGAGAGAGAGAGAGAGAGAGAGAGAGAGAGAGGCAAGCTCAAATGAGACAAATGGGATTGTCCCTTTTCATATTCCATAAAATGACTTATATATAAGAGCTCATAGTTACAATGTCTAACCGCTCATTTACAATTGGGGGCCAAAACTAGTCTTCCTAGTTTCTCTAGCTCTATGTATGACTATTCCTTATGATCGGCGTTACACAAGCCGTAAGCTCAGTCATCCCATGTCTCATATACAATAAGCGCATTGTGCGGTTAAAAAAGATAGATTACAAAGAGTGTAGCCACGCAAAAGGTAATGTTAACTGGAGTGGTTAACATGACTTGTCATAATTTGATGAGTTGGTAACTTTGTTTGTGGAGGAAATGAAACTTGGTTTATGTACATCATCTAGTACCAGTAGGCATGCAAGGGACCTGGCATTTCATACTCAGAGAGGTGCTAAAGGCAGTGTCGAGAGGACATATAGGTGGACGTGGTTGGCATGATAGGTCGCCACCATAACAAGAATATTCATAGCCATCATTTGGTACACATGCTAGAGGTTTTTACCCTCATGCTAGAGGGAGGTCTAGATCTTGTGGTAGAGGTCATTTGGCAACCACAACAATAGAATATGCATGGCATTGAGTGTCATTATTGTGGTAAGCTTGGACATATGGCTAAAGATTGCTATAAAGAACAGAATGATCTTCGTGGTGTGCAACGTGGTAACTATGCATGATCTAGCAGTGAGAGGCGCAAATAATTTGTTTACTATGAAGCATGTGATGGGCACTATGATGTCACATAAAGAGATTAGTGATGAAACATGGTACATGGATTCAGGTGTATCAAACCACATAACATGACATGGAGAGTGATTTGATAACATGATGCCTACACAAACTCAAGGATATGTTGCTACAGGCGATGATACACATCATCCTATTACACATGTTGGTAGTGTACCATTGAGAATGCATGATGGGACAGAGTGAAACTAAGGTGTTTTATGTGCCATCTATTACCACAAAATTTTGGAATCTATTGGAAATGGTAGAACAAGGACTACATGTGAGATTTAATGAGTGTGGATGCTTTGTTGAGAACGTTAAGCATGGCTGTAAATTGATTGCCAATGGTAAAAAAGAAGGGAGATTGTTCAAGCTAGATGAAGTATACCAGATTTGAAGTCAGCCATGTTTTCTCACAATCATGGGATAGTTTCAAACATTGATATTTGGCACAAGAGGATTGGACAATGTGAACATACGAAAGCTGAAATCTATGCAAACACATGTTTGTGATGCATGTCAATTTAGGAAACAAGTAAGGTTGCCATTTCTCAGAGATAGTCAAATGAGTAGGAGATCACTTGAGGTTGTGCATAGTATATTTGGGATCCCACTCAAACCCAATTAATAAATGGGAGCATGTACTACATTACATTTATTAATAATTTCAGAAAGATGACATGGATTTACTTATTGAATGAGAAGAGTGAAGCATTGGGCAAGTTTAAAGAGTTCAAAGCACTTGTGGAAAAGCAATATATTCACTGGATCAAATGTTTGAGAACAGATGGTGGTGGTGAGCATATCTCACATGCATTTGATGATGGGTTCTTGAGAGAACATGGTTTTAAATGGCAACTCACGTGCAAGTATACTCCTCAACAAAATGGGGCTATTGAAAGAAAGGATAAAGTGATATGTGTAGTGCCAAGAGCACTAATGAGAAAAGTATGCCATTGTATTATTGGGCAGAAGCATGTGCTACAAATGGTGTACATCTTGAATAAGACACCTACAGCTACTAGTACTCCTAAGGTGAGGACAACAAGTTTTAGATATGACATTGGATATTTAAAAGTTTTGGATGTATTGCTTATGTGCATATGCCAGATGAGAAGAGGAGGAGGAAGCTAGATCCAAAAGCTGAAAAATGTGTGTTCATTGGGTATGCACAAGATAGAAAATCATACAAATGCTACAATCCAATGACAAAGCAGATTCTCATTCGTAGAGATGTGATTCTATGATTTCATTGGCTGTGTCTAAAGGTTGGAAATTGTATCAAATGGATGTTAAGGATGCATTCTTGAATGGAGAGTTGCAAGAAGTAGTGCTTATGGAATAGCCGAAGGGTTATGTACACCCGAACTTTCCCACATATGTATGCAGATTGACAAAAGTATTATATGGATTGACACAAGCACCAGGAGCATGAAGTGATAGGATTAGCAGGTATGTGATAAGCATTGGATTTCATGTGGAAAATTTACATTCTTCAATATATGTGAAGAAGACAGAGAATGGTATGGTGGTGTTTGTCATTTATGTGGATGACTTGATAGTCATTAGGTGATTGTTTGAATGACATTGCCAATGTGAAGATAGCATTAAGCAAATAGTTTGACATCAAGAGCTGAGATTCTTTCTTGGCACTGAGGTTATTAGTATATCACATGATATTTGGTTAGTGCACAGACAATATGCCTTGGATATATCAGCAAAGTATGGCATGACTAGATGCAAGCTTATGACGACACCATTGGAGAAGAACATAAAGCTAAGGACTAATCCTACTAATGAGTTGGATGATTTTACTATGTACAAGAAGATGGTCGGTAGCTTAATTTACTTAACCATTACTAGACTGGATTTATGTTATACAATGGGACTAGCTAGTCAGCTTATGCAGAGTCCCAAAAGGCCACATTTGGATGCTGTCAAGAGGATCATGAGATATGTGAAGACCACTATGCATTATGTTTATTCTATGAGCACGGAAAGGATATAATGGTGTATAGCTACACAGATGCAGATTGTGCAGGTGTAGTACTTAGACAGGAGGTCTACTAGTAGCAGGTATGCATTTAGCATGGAAAGTGATGCAATGAGTTAGAGAAACAAGAAGCAACCCACAGTTCTTTATCACACATAGGTAGAGTATACAAGAGCGGCTATGGCTGCATACGAGATGGTGTGGCTGAAAAAGTTATTTGGTAATTTGGGACAATATCATGATGGAGTTGTTGTCATACACTGTGACAACTTGAGAAGTATTTAGTTGGCTAGTAATCCGGTTTATTATACAAGGACCAAACACATAGAGGTTCATTATCATTTCATTGGGAGAAAGTGTTGGATGGTCAAATAGATTTGACATATGTGATGACTGAAGAGTAGGTTCCAAATATCTTTACCAAACCACTTGGGTTTTAGTAAAGACAAGTATGAGTACTTCAGAGACAAACTTGGAGTACATGAGATGGACATGGTGAGCTCGAGAGGAGTGTTGAGAATGCAAGCTTATCAGTGTTGAGATATTGAGCTCAATTAGTGCTACGGATGAGATTGATGACCTGCCTGGGTGATAGCTTCTGCACTTATGCCACTGGCATGGTTGGTGAGATTATGATTGATATACCGCTAGTGGATGATAGGTTGTGTGACAGCTCCTTTGGAGTACTAGAGTTATGGCATAGTTATAGCACCAGCTCTTATA
The DNA here is from genome assembly GCF_041138505.1 of Cibotium barometz. Taxonomy (NCBI): domain Eukaryota; kingdom Viridiplantae; phylum Streptophyta; class Polypodiopsida; order Cyatheales; family Cibotiaceae; genus Cibotium; species Cibotium barometz. Next base: position 43,223,837 of record NC_141069.1, on the reverse strand, counting down.
GTCGGGTTCACACTATAGACCGACCATTGTATGTTGTTATAGGAGAGTACTTTTCCTTTATGTATATACTCTTATCTTTTAGTTATATGGTTGTAGAGAAGAGAAGAAGATAGAAAAAAATTCAGCCATCCATCTCTCTCGTGTGTGTGTGTGTTTGCTTGTAAGAAACTCAAACTCTCTCTCTCCCTTGCATTCTCTTTATGGTATCAAAGCTCCGCTTTGTGTGAGAGCTAAGGAGTCAAGCAAGAGGTGAGAACAAGCAAGCAAGGAAGCGGTACACAAGTAAGAGTATCATCATCTCTTTCCCTTCTTCTTGGTTTAGGTACAACACCCCTCGGTAGCTCCGAGAGCTACACTTCTGTGATTGAGGAGCTTTCTTCGCGCAGAGGCTTGGAGGTGTGTGTGTGTGGTACGTAATACTTTGCACTACAGTTAAAAATCGTGTTTCTGACACGTTTCGATCTCCATTCTATCAATGCAAGGTATTTTTGACAGTTTCGAAAAGTTCTGGTGGAGAATTATCTTTAGTTGAAATCTGGTTATTACAGTGCAGCAGTGCGTTTTGGGAGTGGAGACAATGTTTACACATGTATTATTGGCATTGGGTGTATGTACTATGTACTCTAGTCAGATTTGGTGACCTAGGCTATGCTGAAGTACCATTGTAGCAGTCATAGAAGATACTACTGTGTTACAAGTTACATACAAAAATTGTCTGTTTTTGCAGGTTTCTGATTGTTATACGAAAACATGTCTGATGGACTACTCAATTAGATTATCAAAGAAGCTGGACAAGAACAACTTTCATGCTTGGAAGTTCAGAATGACCAATTTCCTGATAGGTAAATCATTTTGATACTATGTCGAAGGAGACAATGAGGAGCCTTCAGAGTTGTTTGAAGAGAGAATACCACTCCCATAGATATAAAGGCATTCAAGAATTGGAATCAGGGTTCAAGGAAAGTTATGTATTGTCTTTCGATGATCAGTGTCACAAACACAATGATAGGACACATATAAGGTGTCAACACTCCAGCAGTTGCATGACAAAACTTGGTGTAGATGTTCCAAAGTAATACAAAGGCAAGAAAACTGAAGGTAAAACAAGAGCTACATACAGTGGAAAAAAAAGCATGTCTATCAATGAGTATGCTTTAAAGATCAGGGACATTATTGAATCCATTGGGTCTATCAATGCGATGAAGATGATGATTTGGTGAGTATCTGTTTAAATGGGCTTGACAAAGAGTACAAGCCATTCAAGACCTCCATTGAAGTCAAAGAGAATATTTCCAACTTTCGAGAGTTGCTGATCATAGAAGAAAAGTCTTTAGATGAGGACTTTTCTTCACAAAGCAAGAACACATCAAAACATGCCTTCTACTCTAATTTAGGTAAAGAAAGAGGTAGAGGTCATGGTCGAGACCAAGATAGTGGCCGATAAGAAAACCAAAATTCTAGACAACAATAGTCCAATGATTCGTAGCAGCCAGCAGTAATCATACATAGATAAAAGAGGCCATTCTAGAGGCAAGGAGAGCCAAAGAGGCCGAGGTGGTTGGCAAAGAAATCAGAGTGCAAATAGCATAGAGTGCTATTATTGTGGCAAACCAAGACACATGACAAAGGACTGGTATAAAAAGTAGAATGATATTAAAAGTGAAAAGTTACAACAAGATAACAATGCATTATCTAGTAAACAGGGTGGTGATGGTAAAAATGAGCAGCTGTTTATGATGCAACACATGCTCACTTCCACAACAAGAGATGTGTCAGAATCTCAAGATATATGATATGTGTATTCCGGTGCTTGTCACCACATGACCAATCATGCTCAGTAGTTTAAAGACATGTAGAAAATGAAAAAACCAAGGTATGTAGAAACAGGTGATGATATTACGTATTACATTACGCATGTTAAAGTGTCATTGTCTATATAGAATGACAAAATGAAGTACTTGACAGATGTACTTCATGTTTCAAATATTACAAAGAACCTGGTTTCTATTGAACAAATGGTTAAGCAAGGTCTATAAGTGTGATTTAATCCTCAAAAATGTTTTGTTGAAGACTTCAAAAATCGGTGTCACTTGGTTGCAAAGGGTAACAGAAATGGCAAGATATTTACTTTGGATATGAACATGCCTGAGGTAAAGATAGTAATATTTGTGTATGAAATAGATGTTATTTCAAATATTGACATATGACAAGTGCATTGGTTATGTGAATATACAGAGCAACTGAAGTCTATGCAGGCCCAAAATATTGTTGCAGGTTTGCCAAAGTTCAAGGTTGATGGTATGTATAAAGTATGTGAAGCATGCCAGTTTGGTAAGCATGCCAAAGATACTTTCCCAAAGTTTAAGGTTAATGGTATATATAAAGTATGTGAAGCATTCCATCTTGATAAGCAAAACAAAGATGTTTTCCCACATGAAAAGCATGTCAGTGCAAGGCCATTAGATATTATACATTCAGATGTATGGGGACCAACCAAGACTGCAAAACAATTGCAAGTTATAAGTATTATGTTACATTCATTGATGACCACACTAGCAAAGTGTGGGTTTATTTCATAAAGGAGAAAAGTGAGGTATTTGCTCACTTTCAAAGATTTAAAGCCTTGGTTGAGAAGAACAAAGGCATGCAAATAAAATTGAGAATATTTATCCAATAACTTTAATGATCTCCTAAGAATGAAGTAAGAATAAAGTTGGATTCGAAGACAAAGAAATGCATATTTTTTTGTTATGCTATGGAGGAGAAAGGCTATAGATGTTATAACCCTACCACTCGTGAGATGCAAGTAAGCAGAGATGTTATCTTTGATAAGATGAGTAACTGGTATGCACCAGCACAACGAAGGCAACAAAAGATATAGATGTAAGAAGTGCTGATGCTGCACATGTAAAGTAGCAATCACAGGTGCTTAGTGGACCTGGAGAGTCCTCTAACAGTGGATCCAATGTTACTCCATAGTCAGGTAAGTTGAGAGCAGATGTAAGTACACATGTATCATACAAAGGGAAGGAAAAGGTATATCAATCTTCTGTACCTGATTTGTCAAGCAGATCACTTGTATGTGAATGATGATTCTAGCGGCTCTAAGCATAGTCTTGATGAGGAGCTTGGCATTCCATTTGTAGTTACTCCTAGTGTAAGAAGAACCAAGGCTATTTTGAGAACACTTTGCAGTGATCTAAGTGTACGCAGATCTATGAGGGTTAGATACCCTGTTGTGACAGAAGGTTGAGATATGATGAATATACAATCCATCATTATAAGAGTGTACACACCTAGATTTTGTGCAGGCTATGTAAAGCCTTGTATGGCTTGAAGAAAGCACCCAGAGCATCGTCAAACAAGATCGGGGAGTATCTTGTTACCATTGGATTTTAGACATCCAACTCACTTTATATAAAAAAGACAAATAGAGAGGTTATGCTATTAGTCATCTATGTGGATGACTTGATTATCACTAGTGATAATGATGCTGACATACATGATGTTAGAAGTCATCTCCTGTTTATACATATACACCAAGGCCTTTGTTGTGGGTGTGCCCGCCCTTATTAGGTGTTCTCATTTTTTCCCACTCCATAATTTTTTTCCATTTTTTTCTATTTTTCCTTGGCTTGGATGGTTGCCCTGTGATGGCAGGAGGACCCACATGCTGGCCGACTGCTCCTTCAGGTCCCCGACCTCTGATATGTGCTTGGAGGATTTGTCTGGTCGTGGAGTTTCAGAGGCCGACTACATGTTTGGGGCCATATAAAATGGCCCCATTGCCCCATGCCTTTTGTATCTTATTCTTCGGGATCTTCTTGTGTATATAGAGCAGAGTTACACGCCTCTCTCTCTCCTTCTCTTGTGCTTTCTATTTTCTGCACTATACTTGCTCTTGTGCTCTCAGATTTAGTTATCATCTCCAAGTATAGTATGACAGGTTGTAAGCTTATTTCAGTGCCATTGAAACATAACACAAAGCTTTCTACAAAATACAGGTGAGCTTTTGGACGACCCCACTACGTATGGGCGCATAGTGGGTAGCTTGATCTACATGACCATTACTAGGCCAAACTTGAGCTATGACTTGTAAGTTAGTTTATGCAACCCCCTAGGAAGCCACACTTGGATGTAGCTAGACTAATTCTCAAGTACATAAAGTCCGCAGTTGATTATGGACTTTTCTATTAGGCTTGTGTAGAGATATAGCTACATGGGTACACAGATGGTGATTGGGATGGTAGTGTTGCAAATAGGAGACCTACCAATGGTTTTATGTTCTCAATTGAGAGTGCTGATGTGAGTTGGAGCAATAAGAAGCAACCAACACTTGCCTTGTCGAGTACAAAGACAAAGTACATGGATTTATAGCAGCTTGTGAGATAGCTTAGTTTCAGAAGTTGCTTGGTGATATGGGTGAGCCCTCGGATAGGAAATTCTCATTTATTGTGACAATGTGAGTAGCATACAATTGGTTAGTAACCTAGTGTACCATGCTAGAGCGAAGTACATTGAGGTGCCCTATCACTTTGTAAGGAAAAAGGTTTTAGCAAGTGATGTAAATCTAATTTATGTCAACACAGAGGATCAGGTGGCTAACATCTTCACGAAAGCATTGGACACGCAAAACCCGAAGAACCTACACACAAATTTAGAAGCTTACTTGAAATGCAATGTGTGGAGTTGAGCTCAAAGAGGAGTGTTGAGATATTGAGCTCAACTAGTGCTATTAAGGAGATTGGTGATCCACCTGGGTGATAACTTCCACACTTATGCCACTAACAAGCCCTAATAAGAGAGACTAATACCATGAAAAAAGTATAGAGGATAACACAAGACACACCTAATGATTCATTACTCTTGTTCCATCAACACACAAGTAGAGAAGCTCCATAACTTTCCTTCATTGTCTTTTACAAAACACAGCACACTACATAATGATAAGTTCACATTGAAATAAACCTATTGCTAATGTCCATTGTTCACACTTGACCAGTTGGACACAACCATTATTGTCCACACTGCTAGACTAGTGTCCACATACTAATATTATCCACCAATTCCTGATGAGCTTGCATTCTCAACACGCAAGCTAACGAAGAGTCAAGCAAGAAAGAAAGAAGGATCATCAAAGCTTAAAAAGTGTCATGATGAGAGCAAAACTACACACGAAACCAATAGGCAAGCTCTTTCTCCCCCTCGCAGCCCGGTATACCCAAACTACAAAAAGCTTGCCCTGTGACACATCCAAGTCGTATTGGGTTCTCTTCATTTACACATTCTGATCTACTTTGCCTTGTGTTCTATGTGATTTTGTAGGCTTTTCTATCCTTTGAGAGTAATGGTGCAGAGAGACTACCGGGATTATTTCAGACTTCACTTGTAAAGTTTATTGAAAATGTCTACATGCTTTAGGATGATGCAATGTTATTCATATTGGTGCTTTCAGATGATGCGATGCTGTTGACATTGGTTTATCTGCAGCATGTATTGGAGGAGGCACAAAGTCCATTTGTTGCTGTTTAGGCGTTGAGCTAATGTAGATGATGTTCTTACAGGAGTAAGGCAGCTATTAAGCCACTATGGCTGGCAAAAAATCTGATACCAGGGTGGAGGCCTTGATGATATGTGCGTTCGGACGCATTCCGTCAGGGTGCAGGCCTTGATGATAACAGACGCCTTGCTGGTGGTGGTCACCAACAACCTGGTTGTCATGTCATGGACCTCGTTGGCATCGTCGACGAAGTATTCATAAATTTTCCTCCATAGAATATTTTTTCATGCATTTTAAAAAATATCTATGGAGTCAAAACTCTCATCAGCTCAACAATTTGGGAGCTATGAATTTCGAGAAATACTAGTCATTAGTCATTATATAACAGACCTCGCTGTCTACTCCAAGTTTTCATGATACTCAGACCTCGATCATGAGAAGTGAGCATTATTACACATTTCCCCTTATGCATTAGGGTCTCGTAGGCCATTTTTGGCCTTCCGCAGACGTTAATAGAGCAAGCTTGCTCTATCACTCTCTCTCACATTGGCATGGCAGTTTAAACATTCAACAATCCACAAAGTCATATCCCATCCCCACACAACGGTGGCACATACATGAGCCTCTAGCTTGGCTATGACATTAAAACAACTCTCTCTCTCTCTCTCTCTCTCTCTCTCTCTCTCTCTCTCACACACACACACACACACACACACACACACACACACACGTGCGCGAGCGTACACACATTCATAATCCTCCTACTGGCAACTATTGCCACAAAAAGGAACTAAAGTTTATCTTGCAGTATAAGTTTAATGGTGACAGTCTCTCAACAAATATAACTTATCCATGGGCCTTGCACAGGCTGCCACACAATTGATTGAGCCATATGTTTGGCTCAATTGATTTAGCCATATGCTTGGCTCAATGGGATAGAGCCCATACATGTCTATCACAGATAATGTTATTCCTGTTTGGCATATGTTGGATTAAAAATTTGAACCAAAACGTTCAATTTCATCTTTGCAAACTAAACTGCTGTTTAATTAAAGATTTACCCCTTAACAGGCCACCAATTAAACAATGTGCATTCACAAGGCCACCACTAACATAATATATGCATACATGGCACATACCTTACTCAAATTAACTTCAAAAAACAAAGGATGTTGCCATAAGTCCTCAAATAGCCTCATCGCACAGCATGAATAAGGAGATTCTTCAGAATAATGCTTGGCAAAGAAGGGATACAGCACCACATTATTGCTTTGGTGGCCTGCTAAAAAACTATAATCCTATATTCGTCGGCAACTCATTTGATCTTGGCCTTTGGAGATGGAAGTAGCTGCAAAAACCACAAAAAAGTGGGTATGATTTCTTGCAACTGCAGTACATGGCTATGGACAGGCCTGTATATACCGGGCTTGATTGCCCATCCATCAGCAGCCACTCCCTGTTGGCAGATTCTTTGACAGCAAAGATGGGCCAGTTATGTGTGTGTAGAGAGCCTAAACTATGATAAAATGACACATACCTGATAGCATGAAATCAGGGATGTGACAAAACCGAAAGCTCCCGTCACCCTTGGCGTGATTTTCTTGGGGGCCAATTGGAGAAGGCCAACAGCCACAATGATGTCCAATGAGGACTTGAGCCAGCCGAGTAGCCTTTGCTCTAGCTGCTTTTGTAGTAATTGGCACTCCTAATTAAACCATAATACGCCTTCATCAGATATTTTCTAGCCTAGAACATCACTTTCACTAACTCTAAGTCAATGGTCAACCACATGACTTAAACATTCGCAAACAAGCTAACCACAACAAAAGCTACTCATTATTGTGCATAGAAACTCACAGAAGAGTCATCCGCATGCTGTTTTTTCCGAGCGAGGCGCAATAATTCTGCTAGCTGCACGAGCACACAGCAACTTAGTTTCCACCCTCAACCTGCTGAGCTTTACCCAATGACACCAGTTGGGGTGGTGCTTTTTCTTAGGGAAGGGGGGCCGCAGGCTGGCTGCGTGGAAAGGGCAGGGGGGGGAGGGGGATGATGTCGATGTATTTCACCTCAAGCAGTGAGTTTGTAGTACAACCTCCAAGGAAGCAATACAAAGAAATTTTTGAAATCAGCTCCGTGCGCTCTTTATTCTACAAACCAGTAAGAGCCGACTGTAAGGCGGCTAGATACACTTACAAAAACAGGAGAAATTGATAAAAGGAGATTATACATAACCCCAAGTGTACTCAGAATTCAAGCCAAACTGTGCCAAAATAATGGTGAGAAACCTTGTAGATCCCTGTCCTTCCAGCCCATACGATTTGATCTAGTAATAAGAATGTGGCCATAAGCGAGCTTTTGGACTGCCGCAAACACCAAAAATTGAGAGTCAAATGCATAACACCATATCCACCATAGTTGCTTAACAGGGTAGTTATAAAACGATGCAAACAGATCCTTACTAAATGCCTTCCAAGGGGAAGCAAATTAGTTTTTTAATTACTTGCCTTTGCAAGAAGCACCAATGGTAAAGGTGTCAATTTAGCCGACGGTGCAATCAAGGCTTCCAGCTCATTGACAGACTGCACCCACAGTGCCAACGATATTCAGAAGGCAGAGGTAGCTGATGTGTTGTGTCTGTGTGTGTGTGTGTGTGTGTGTGTGTGTGTGTGTGTGTGAGAGAGAGAGAGAGAGAGAGAGAGAATACATACGTGTATCTCTCTCTCTCTCTCTCTCTCTCTCTCTCTCTCTCTCTTTGCAGACTCATGCCCACACACATGTATGTATGAATATATAAAGAGTGTCTAAGTTAAAAGATAAAAAGTTACCCTTCAGCAGAATTGTGAAAGCCAAAAAGGACAAAGGCAAACCTTAAGCAGACGGAAAACTTTGCGGGCTAGACTGGTGGACTTGTCTACTTCACGAGCAACTCCTGCCTCACCAGCACTGACAAACTTGGAACCATACTGAATAGCACGACATATCTTGTCCCTAGCCTCTGCTTGATTTAGGAAGGTTTTGATGAGAGCAAGCTCAGCTCTAGTGGCATTCAATGACTCCATGACTCCAGTATGTTGCTTTTCTTTTTGCCACCTGAGTCACTCCTTAAGCTCTGCATACACGACATAAAGAGACTCGTATCCATCACGTGATGCTGCGGTTTGCATGGGGTCAGCCAATAAAGCAACAACATATGACAGTGTCAATGCTTTGCATGGCTATCTCCTACTACAAGCACAAACCCGAAGCCCGGCACTCCAGCTAGGAGGCAGACTTGATAGGCTCAAACTTCCACTCCTAGAGAGAGTGCAAATCACCTAGGCCACTTAGAAGTTAGCACAACCACAAACCCAAAGCCCTGCACTCCAGCTAGGAGGCAACCAAACTTCCACTCCTAGAGAGAGTGCAAATTGCCTGGGCCGCTTATTGGCCTGGGCAGATGGGTGAGGGCAGGTATCTTCACCATGTTCTTTCTGATACTAGGCAGCATGGCATGCTTTAATATGGACTTATACATGTTGGCACCAATTTAGCTTGATTATTGAACAATTAAGCCAGGGATTAATATCAAGTTAACCATTGCAGAAACCCTTAAGATTACCCAAATTAAACCAAGAAAACAAATCACATGATACAAAAGTGTTTGTTTGGCATATCATTATACAAGAGATTAATCTTACTGAGAGTTTAAATTAATTATGCACAAAAGAGTCTCGATCCAAGAGTAATAAAAAGCAGAAACGAGTCTCAATCCAAGTTAAATAAGAGGAACCGACCCAGCTTAGAAACGCCATAAATATCCAAAAAAATACAGAATTCCCCCAGAAACTAATGCAAAATTCGCCTACGTTACAGAAATTTCAGTTTGTCTGTGCATAAAAAAAATCAAAAAGAGATCGACCGGAGAAGGCTTTTTTTTTTGTTCAGATAAAAGAATAGAAAGCAGGGCAAAGTGAGAACGTTTAATGAAGAAAAAAGGAAAAGTTTAGAACAGGGTTACCTGAGGGTGAAGGGCAAGAGAGAGCGGCCGGGACAGCCAGAAATGGCTTTTGCTCTGTAGAGGTCAGGCCAGCAAAAATTTGTACAACAGGAAGAATCTTTTTTCAAATCCGGCCTAATCTGGGCTTGGCGTCCGCCGAGTTGTCCCTATATTCTGGCCGCGCCATTCCCTCCATCAATGCCCAAGCGAACTTGGCCCACCCTTGCCACGTGGACTCCCCTCATTGGCTGTATACACCATGTTGGCAGTGGGTCCCACACTTTGTTGCTCCATGGCTTGTTTCACCCAAATGGCATAAATAGCATAAGATTTATTGTGGATAGCATGGCTCTCAAAAAAGGGGAAGAAAATGTGAATGTGGTGTATGTGTGCGTGTGTGCATGCATGCGTGCGTGTGTGCATGTGTATGTGTGTGTGTGCACCGCGTGTATGCGTGTGTTATGTTAACACCAATGCATGTCACCCCATCAACGACCAATTCAAATCGAAGCCCTAGCAAAATGATCCCTCTAATAATCCATAAGATATAAGGTATTTGAAGACTATCAGATCGAACATGGCCACATGCAACAAGCCACTCCTACTGATAGTATTCAAGTAGGGAGACCTAGTCACAATCAAGGTGTGCAAGCTCAAAAAATGGCCATATGTATTTGGATTCGAAGTTTGGTGGCATGCCCATGCAACATTACATTGGTATCAGTATAACCTTGCATGTCCGAAAGCAATTACTCCTACTGGTAGTATTCAAGTAGGGAGCTCGAGTCCCAATCATGGTGTGCAAGTCCAAAAATGGCCATGGGTATTTGGATTTGAACTCTGGGCATGCACATGCAAGGTTACATTGGTATCAATTATCAGTATCCTTTGCCCCCTTCAACCAAAAAATAAACACATAAATGAAAGAAGTGAAATGGTAAGGTAATTAATAGTTCGGAGATCTTCATAAAACAATTGTGCATGAACTCACAACTCCCAATGACAAGTAGCAATATACCTCACTTTTAACGCCTCCATTAGATGACAACAAAGATCTATTTTCACAAACCGTCTTGGACAACCCCACCCATCTTCTTAGATACTATATGTCATTCCTCATTTCATTCTTATCTTATTCCATGGCCACAAATTGCAAAAGCACCCTTCTTATCATTATACATGGATTTCTAGTCATCATGAGATGCACCTCCAAGTCCTATAATAAGAAATCAATAGGGAAAAATATGAATGCCCCCAACTAATAACTATTTTACATCTTGTTTAATGATAAATTCATCGTTGTGTTTGTTGAAATTATCGTAAGTTAGGGCATATTATTTTACGAGATTGTGCATGTGAGCATTTGTAAAATTTGCCAACTTATTTCAACATTGCTACAATAAGAAACTAGATCACTAATATTCTTTAAATTAGACCACGCCATTTATAAAATTTGCTACCATATTTCAACATTTCTCTCTCTCTCTCTCTCTCTCTCTCTCTCTCTCTCTCTCTCTCTCTCTCGTGGATATTTCAGAGCTTTATGTGTATGTGTGTGAATAGCCAGATTGGCTTTGATACCATGTTAAATCCATGGTAGAGCCGCACACATGATGGTAAAGCTATGGTGGATCAATGATCTCCAATGTTGTACACGATAGCAGAGAGAGAGAGAGAGAGAGAGAGAGAATGATTGCACGACTCAAGCGATCATGGTCTTGAGAGTACTAACGTCCTCCCAAGTTGAACCTTCTTTCGGTCTATCTTTCCACTTATCTAGACACTCTTATCTAATTCTATGAACGAGTTCTCTTCTCTTGAAAATCCAAGATGTGCTCTGGCTTGTGTGGTAAAACTAGAGGTTCAATTAAATCTACAAGGACGCCTATATCTACCACATTGGCATCTTCGCCTAGCCGTTTTCAGAGACGACTAACATGAAAAACTGGGTGAACCTTGGAATGTTTTGGTAGAGCTAACTTGTAGGCAACTTCACCTCCCTTAAGTATTGTGAGAGGTCCACAATACCTTGGCGACAACTTTGGCACTTTTCCTATCCTCAAAGTTTTCGAACTCGGGGGAGTGATACGTGGTCACCACTCTGTGGTCTTCGTCCGCATAATGCTTGTAACGATCTTGGGCCCATTTAACATTTTCTTTAGCAATCTTCAGCATATCGGTATGATCTTGTAGAAAATCTTTAACCTTTTGAATTCTTTCAGTAGAGCTAACCCCGTAGCTACTGGAGATCAGGGTTAAAAGCCATACATAAGCATGAAAGGACTAAAGCCCATAGTGACATGCTTCGCACTATTATATAAGCAAATTCTAAAATTGTTAAGTAATCTTCCCAATTCGTTTGCTGTTTACTCACATATGCCCTTAGCATATCCTCGAGTACTTGCTTGACCCTTTCTGTATGACCATCACTCTGGGGGTGGTTCAGCAGTGCTTATACTGAGCATTGTGTCCAACCTTTTGAACACTACCCACCAGAAGTGACTATTAAACTTCTAATCTCTATCTCACTGACTATATTGGCTGCCCATAGAGTCGATAGATATTCTCAATGAAAAGCCGAGCTAACTCTGGCATTTTCACCGTGGTTATAGTCAGAATAAACCGAGACATCTTGGTCAACCTATCCACTACAACCCAAATGGCATCATGGCCTCTACTAGTTGTAGGTAGATCTACAATAAAATCCATAGAGATGCTTTCCCACTTACCATTAAGGATCTCTAAGGGTTGTAACAGCCTGCCACCTATCTTAAGACACTCAGTCTTATTGACTTGGCATTTTTGACAATGCAAAATATATTCTTGGATGTCCCTGTGAAGTCCAAGACAATAGAATTGCCTTCTCACTAAGACATAGGTCTTCCTAATTCCAGGATGACCTTCACTTGGACTATCATGACAGTCATAAAGTATTTCGTGCTTAGTGTCGGAGTCCGAGGGTACACATACTCTTCCTTTGTGTAACAAATACCCATTATTGATGGAAAAATGCTTCCAACGATTAAGCTCGTCCCTAGAAAGAAAAGAGCAAGGTGTGGAACTATCATCTGCACTCGCTAACCGAGTGGGAGGGATCCCTGCGTTTAACAAATTTCAACACCTTTGTATATGACTGATCATAATTGCACTTGCCTCTTTGAGTGAATCTAAAAATTCACCTTTCATCTTCGTGAAACTCAATAAGTGGACTTGAGGTAAGAGGCTTAAGGCATCAGCCATGACATTGTATTGGCCCTTGCGATACCTTAATTGAAAGTTGAATGCTTGGAGGATTTCTGCCCACTGAGCTATACAACATTTCAAATCAATTTGAGTTGTCAACCATTTGATGCTCTCATGATCAAAGATAATCTCAAACTTAGCATCGTATAGATAATGTCTGCACTTCCCTAGAGCATAAATGATGGCATAAAGGTCACGTTCATATGTAGAATAATGCCGCTAAGCTCTATCCAACTTCTTGCTCTCAAAAGTTACCGGTCTTACTCCTTGAAGAAGCACAACACCAATGGTCACTAGCAACCCATTTCAACCACAAATGGTTGATTAGGATCTACTATTGCTAACACAGGTGCAGTAGCTATGGAAACCTTAAGACGATCGAAACTTTGTTGTTAATCAGCACCCCAAACAAAGTTGTGACCCTTAGATTTTAATTGGTCCGTCATTGGAACCGCTAACTTAGCATAATCTCAAATGAATTTATGATAGAACCCTGTCAACCCAAGGAGTATTTGTAATTCCTCTAGATTGGTTGGATGAGGCCACTTAAGGATTACCTCTTCTTTCACAAGATCCATCTGAATTCCCTCTACTGAGATTATGTGACCTAAATAATGGATCTCCGAGGCAAAAAACACACTTTCTATTTTTAGCATAAAGTGTGTTTTGCCTTAGCAAATCGAACACTAATCGTCGTAAGTGTTACAAATGCTCTTCCTCAGTGTGGCTACAGATCAAAATATCATCAAGAAATACTATAATGAATCGACCAAGATATGGGCGTAACACGCTATCCATAAGTGTCATAAACATAACTAGAGCATTAGTTAGACCAAACGGCATAATTAAAAACTCATAATGCCCAAATTTGGTACGAAAAGTTGTCTTAGGCACATCCTCCATGTAGATGCAAACTTGATGATAGCTAAATGTTAAGTTAATCTTGCTAAAGTATCGCGCATCTTGTAGTTAATCAAGAATCTCATCAACTTGTGGTAACGGATACTTATTCTTTATTGTAAACCATGATAGTCCACGCATAAATGCATAAACCCATATTTTTTCTTCACTAATAAAATTGGTGATGCCCATGGAGAATTGCTAGGCCTAATGAAGCCCCTAGCGAGGTAGTCAGTAAGCTGACGCTCTACCTCATTGGCTTCACTAGCACCAAGCCGATACGGAGGCTTTTAAACTGGTGTAGCATCCTTGAGCACTTCAATGGCATGCTGGACATTGTGCTTAGGGGGCAAACTAGATGGCAAGTCACTTGGAAACACATCATGAAATTTAAGCAAAAGACTTTGCAAAGAATTAGAAACTTGTTGAGTGAGCTTAGGAAAATTTTGAGCTTGTTCATTATTATGCATAGCACTAACATGTTGTTCACATATATGATAGAATTGAGAGATTTAATACTCAAACTAGAATTAAAATCGCCACCACTAGCATCATCATGAGACAAAATTGAAGGAGACGTGTAACACAAAAAGACATTTTCTATTTCATGAGCACGTACAAGGCAGTCCACTTCAGTAGAACAAACGAGTGGAGATGGGGGCACATCGCGCTCACCTTGCAAATGAACTTGTTTACCATTGATCTCAAAATCAAAAGTATTATCTAGATAACTATGAGAAAGAGAGTCCTAAATGAAACAACCATTCACTACCCAAAATAACATAAGCTCTAGTAATATGCATGACCTAAAAATCTAAGTGCATTTCACGTTGTTAACTAGAGTGGTTAACATAAAAGATGTTAAACCTAACATACTACATTGCACATAAGAGATAGAGAGAAGAGAAGAGAGACAACATGGGAGGGTCGAGTCTGGAGAGTTGCACTTAGACAATCCTAATGCGGGTTAACTCCTCGATGTGAAGCCGCTAGGGGCTCACTCCACCTCTACTTGTGTTACCGAAGTAGAGATTCAATTACTAGGTAGAGAGCAACAAGAAGGGAGCTATGGAAAGCTCAATCTTAACCTCATGCCACATGCATGCAAGAGGGACTTGGTAGAGAGCAAAGAGAGGGGAGAGAAGGAGAGAAGCTAGAGCATCACCATCCCTACAAGCACACACCAACAATCAAGCATGCAAGCACAACAAGCAAGCATACAACCACAAGCTCATGAGAGAGAGAGAGAGAGAGAGAGGCAAGACTCAAATGAGACTAATGGGATTGTCCCTTTTCATATTTCATCAAATATCTTATATATAAGAGCTCATAGTTGTTGAGATGTCAAGCTCAACAAGAGTTGACACTCACGAGGTGCCTACGTGACCGTTCGATATTTATATCACTGGCGGGTTTGGTAGTTGGCATCGACATATCATCGCCAGAGATTCTACAGCTGGACTACACATACTAGTCCACACCTACCCAATCCACTTAGTGTGTTTACATTATCGAATACATGTACATAGTACTTTAGTACTTTTATTGTATTTTTCTTATCTTTTGTTAGAACCCTTTTTGTTGTTGTGAAGAAGAAGAAGAACAATTTTCAACCTCTCATCTTGTGTGTTCTCTTCTAGGGTTTGTGAGAGTGTGTGTGTGCTTGGCAAGAGCTCAAGATCTCTTCCTTCCTGCATCTTTTCATAGTATCAGAGCTTGGTTCATGCTGAGAAGCTTAGCGGCGGTAAGCAAGAGAAGCATAGGAAGCAGTACGAGGGTAAGAGCTTCATCTACTCTTTCCCCTTTGTGTTGGCTACTACACCCTTATCGGGAGCTCTTCGGGAGGCACTGGCAAACAAACTCCGATTGAGGAGATGTTTTCACAGGAGAAGAGCGGCATGGCAACTATATTATCCTTTGAACGTAATATTTGGGGCCGAAAACACGTTTCGGGTGCGTTGTGACCTTCGTTTTTCAGTTCGCATGCGTTCGCGTACACTGCGAGTAAGTTTCGATTCTCTAAATATTTCTATTTTTGGAACTGCAGGAAGGGAAATTGGTTGTAGACATTGTGTGTACTACAAAGAGGTCTTAAAGTTGCCATTGGGTGTATGTATTCAAATTTAGGTCATTGGTTGTGATAATTTGGGTGCAATATAGTACCATGCAGAGAATACAACAGTTTATGCGGGATAAACAAGAGTGCTGTTTTTTGGTGAGTTTGTGTTGTAGATAAGATGTCGAATGATGGAACTAACCATATTGTTGTAGAAAATCTTGACAAGAACAACTTCCATGCTTGGAGGTTTAGATTAACAAATTTCTTGATGGGAAAGGGCTATTGGAACTATATTGAAAGTGAACATGAGGAGGTACCAGAGATACCAGAGATTAATCCAATTGCTGTAGATGTAAAAGAATACAAGGATGGGAATTAAGGAGCAAGAAAAGTCATGTATTGGCTTTCTATTAGTATACAAGACACTATGATTGGGCATATGCAAGGAGGCATGGGACACCTTGGTGAAGTTGTATGAAACTAACACCAAAGCAGGAAAGAGTTAGTTGAAGAATGAGCTTCATATTGTGGAGAAGAAAAACATGTCTGTGAATGATTATGCCTTGAAGATCAAGGGTATTGTGGAATCCCTTGCATCTATTAGCATTTCTGTTGATGATGATGATAAGGTGGAAGTATGTCTAAGTGGTCTCGGCCCATAATACAAAGAATTTAAGATGTCTATTTCAGACTCGGGACAACATTCTCAAGATTCGGTGTCAATGTTGATCATTGAAGAAAAGAGTTTGGGTGAAGACCAATCTTCACAAAACGAAAACAGTTCAGAGCAACATGCCTTCTACACAAGTTCAGGTAGAGGACGAGGTAGAGGTCGTGGACGTGGCCAAGGTAGTGGTGGCCGAACAGGTAATCAGAATTATGGTCAGCGCAACAACAGTCCTGGGATTTACAGCCTACAACACAGAGCTGGAAGAGGTCAATTTAGAGGCTAGGGGAGTTAAAGAGGTCATGGTAATTGGCAAAGGCAACATAATGATACACGAGGCTATTTTTACTATGGTAAGCTTGGACATGTGCAGGCAGATTTCTATAAGAAGCAGAATGACATGTAAAATGGAAAAGTGCAGCAAAATAACTATGCGTCCTCTAGCAGAAATAATGAGGATAATGAGAGGTTGTTTGTTATGCAACATGTAGTTAATGCTGTGTCTGGAAATGATGTAGCAACATGTAAGGATGATGTATGGTATGTTGATTTAGGTGCTTCGAACCACATGACAAATCATGGTAGGTTGTTTAAGAAAATGAAGAGTCTTGAAAGACCAGGTTTTGTTAAAACAAGGGATGACACTGCTCATCCAATTGCCTATGTTGGAGATGTACCATTATCTATGGATGGTAAGGTGAAGTACCTTGCAGACGTACTTCATGTTCCAAACATTACAAAAAATCTAGTCTCTGTTGGCCACATGATTGATCTTGGTTTGCAGGTGCGGTTTTACCCTGATGGTTGTTATGTAGAAAACTTGAAAGATACGTGAAGGTTGGTTGCAAAAGACAACAGAGTGGGCATAATGTTTACATTGAATGTAAATATGCATGAAGTGGGTGTTGCAATGTTTGCAAATGGTTCAGGAGTTGCTACAGATATAAAAATTTGGCATAAGAGAATTGGGCATGTAAATGTGCAAAGAATAAAGTCTATGCCGACTAAAGAAATTGTCATAGGGCTGCCTAAGTTTAAGGTTGAAGGTATGCAGAAAGTATGTGAAGCATGTCAATTTGGAAAGCAAACAAAGCATGTACTTCCACATGACATAAATGTGAGCAGGAATATACTAGATGTTGTGCATTCAGATGTATGGGGTCCTACAAAAACTATGTCCATGGGTGGCTACAGGTATTATGTAACATTTAGATGACCACACAAGGAAAGCGTGGGTGTATTTCATGAAGAAGAAGAGTGAAGTTTTCACTCATTTTTAGAATTTCAGACAGCTGAAAAGCAGACAAGGAAGCATGTGAAGTGCCTAAGGTGCCTAAGGTCAGATGGAGGGAGAGAGTACTTCTCCAATAAGTTATGTGATTTCTTTGCGAAAGAATGGCATTCAGAGACAGTTTACATGTAGATACACTTCGCAACAAAATGGAGTTGCTGAGCAGAAAAACAGGCACATTGCTGAGATTACGCGAACATTGATGGCAAAGAAGAATGTGCCGCATAGCTATTGGGTTGAGGCTGTGTCTACAGTAGTTTATATCATGAACATGACTCCTACTGAGCCATACATAATGTAACACCAGAGGAGAATTTTAATGGCAAGAAACCTGATTTGTCTCACTTGAAAGTTTTTGGATGTATTTCATATGTGCATGTGCCAAATGAGTTGTGTACTAAGCTGGATTCAAAGGTAGAAAAATGTGTGCTTATTGGGTATTCCCTTGAGCAAAAGGGATATAGATGTTATAATCCTGCTACACGTGAATTGAGGGTAAGGAGGGATATAGATGTTATAATCCTGCTACACGTGAATTGAGGGTAAGGAGGGATGTATTTGATGAGATGAGTAGCTGGTATGCTGCTGAAAAAAGATGTTGGGGCTGATGTAAGTGATAATGTCGTTGCACATAGTGCAAGTCCCAATAATCACAATCATTGAGTGGACCAGGAGAGTCCTCATCCAGTGTTTTTGTTGATAGACCATGGAGTTGCAGGTTGCGTCATAATACCATTCCTGGAAATGTAGTTGGTACATCACATAAAGGCAAAGAGAAAGTGGTTGATCCCCTTGGTATGCCTGATATTTTTGCAGGGCATTCTTTTGTTGATGGAGAGTTAGTGGCTTGGAGATGAACCATGATAAGGAGCTTGGGATTCCAGCAATGAGGACACCTGGTGTAAAGAAGGCTTTGGAAGCCATGAATGCAAAGTTACAAAGATCTAGAAGAGTAAAAAACCATGTGCAGAGGTTGCTTACGATGGTTATGTGGCACATCACTATGCTTACATGGTGCAGGTTATAGAGCCCACATGTTTTAACAAAGCTATTGGGAAATGTGTATTGGGAGAAAGCTATGGATGAGGAGATGGATGCTTTGTATGGAAATGAGACTTGGGATTTGGTGCCATTGCCTGAAGGCAAGAAAGCTATTGGATGTAAGTGGGTGTATAAGGTGAAATATAACATTGATGGTAGCATAAGTAGGTACAAGGTGAGATTGGTAGCCAAAGGATATGCGCAGACACATGGGATTGATTATGAGGAGACATTTGCCGTGGTTGCAAAGATGGCAAATGTGAGAGCTGTGATTGCGGATGGCTGTAGCTAAAGGCTGGTTTTTTACATCAGATGGATGTAAAAAATGTGTTCTTGCATGGTGACTTGCAAGAAGAAGTGTATATGGATCAGCCACTTGGTTTTGAAGATACAGGTCACCCAGAGTATGTATGTAAGCTTCGTAAGGCCTTGTATGGGCTGAAGCAAGCTCCACAAGCATGGCATGACAAGATTGTTGCGTATCTTGTCACTATTGGTTTTCATATGGCAAATGCAGATCACTCTTTGTATGTGCGCAAGAGTGATAAGGGTATTGTGATCATCACCATCTATGTGGATGATCGTATTGTTGGGGGTGACAACTTGGAAGAGATTGAGCACGTGAAAAGTCTTCTTTAAAAGAAAGTTTGATATGAAGGATTTGGGAGATCTGCATTACTTTTTGGGCATTGAGGTCATTCGCACACTTGATGGTATTTGGCTGTCACAAAGACAATATGTATTGGATATGTTGTCCAAGTATGGGATTGCTGGTTGTAAGCCAATCTCAGTGCCATTAGATCAAAATGGCAAGCTCAGTGCGAATGCAAGTTTTGTGTTGGAGGACCATTGTAGAGTGGTTCTCTCTACCGTGCAATATAGTGCTCATAGAGTACTACCGATCAACAAATGTGTTAAGAAACACAATGTCAATCCGAGGACTCGACCGGATTAGTGCATGAAGGCTTATCCCATGAGGGAGAGCTCACATACACGAACCACCACTTGACGATTCAACCATTCAACACCTCAATCAATCTCTCAATCCCTTAAATCCACTACACTAATCAAGAGAACAAGCAATGCATGGCAATGTCTTAATCCCATTCAAACATTGATTAAATCTTAGCTTTCCCTAATGCCAGCAAACCCATAAGCATGCATCTACTAACCCGCAAGCTTAAGCAAGCATAGAATGTAACATTCACAAACCCACAAGCTCATAGAGAGAGTCTATCCATGAATAACTCATTGCCAATGAAGTGGGCAACAGCTTGCATCAATGGAGACTACACACACACACACTACAAGCATGCAGCATACACAAGAGAAAGAAAGAAGCATTCAACTAATCATAGATTAATCTACTTCAATGATACTAAAACAGATTAAGAGAGAAGTGGAGCTATACTCATTGGAGCTTGATGCTCATTAGAGTACAATAGAGAGAGAGAGTTAGAGAGCTGCCATAGCTTGAGAGCTCAAGAGCTTCACTCAATAGCTTATGAGTGGCCAAAAAAATCCCCTTTCTTTACCTAACATCTCTTTTATAAAGATGTCACTAATCCTAACCCTAGGCCTCTTTCACACATGGGCGGACAACCCCATAAGTGAGCCTTGCTTAATACACTTAGAACTCTCATTTAGAACCCACATTGACTAAAAACGATTTACATTACACTTCGGCACAAAAATATGGAAAAATTATGTGTGCCTTTATGTTCCCATGGCTACAATCCCGCTCTCTCGCATTAATTGCTTTCGGCCTCCTTCCATAATCCGTGTTCCCGTGGAACATTCCCCCCTTCCTAAATCACGCACGTCCTCGGGCGCGGTAGAAACAAAAGCTTCAAAAAACAATGGAAGACAAGTAAAGCCTTTTATTGAAAAAAAACCAGAAATGACAATCTCACACGTGAGCATGCAAGTGAAAGGCCGATTAGAGTTTTAAAGAGTGCTAAAAGAAGCGAGTAAAGACTAGTCAAAGTGAGACTAAGTGGTAGATAGTGCTATGCAAAGGCAAGTGTGCTTGTACACCGCAGGTTATGACCGCAGTCTCAATGTCCCAAAGTGTTTAAGTTATTCCTAAGTGGCAATCCTACTCCTAAATATAAGCCATGGTGATTGG
The DNA here is from genome assembly GCF_041138505.1 of Cibotium barometz. Classification (NCBI taxonomy): domain Eukaryota; kingdom Viridiplantae; phylum Streptophyta; class Polypodiopsida; order Cyatheales; family Cibotiaceae; genus Cibotium; species Cibotium barometz. The sequence continues at coordinate 43,203,029 of NC_141069.1, read as the reverse complement.
ACCTTTCTTTCTTTCTTTCTTTTCTTTTCTTTTTTCTCTTTTTTTTTTTGATGTGTAAAGAGCAGAAGATTAAAGAGAATTAAAGAGGAAGGTTCCATCCCAATGAGACCCAAGCAATGGCCAAGAGACCTCCGCCAAGAGACCTCCGCCAAGAGAATCTAAAGGCCGCTAAGTATCTCAAGGGCGACAGACCCTTTTCTTTCTTTTTGTCATAAGGAGTACCCCATGAAGATGAGGACATCGGTCTCGAGGACCCATAATGTACCCAAGAGTCCTACCAGCATCTATCAAGGTGATAGAGTCCTTGTAGGTCTTCTTCTTAATCTTTTAGACGTCCGTGTTCACCCCATGGAAACCAAGGCATCGGCCCCAAGGTGCTAAAACAACCCAAGGTCCTACCAAGCATCTCACATGGCCGTAGACACGTCATGTCTCAAGTCACTTCTATATATTTTTTAGGGCATGAGTTTCGTAAATTTTTTATTAATCATAACACCTAGCCCATACCTAAGAGGTAGCTACCACTAGGGATAACTAATATACTTCTAGAGCATAAGAACTTGGCATACTCCGTTGGCATATATCTTACACTGTCTTCAAATAGAAATACCTTCTACTAAGTCCTCTAAGAATCTAGAAATCACTCGCCACATAGTAACAACTAATTTAAAACTTAAACCAGCCAACTGTGTGTGAACATGCAAACAATATATGCAAAAGTGAAAAGTACATAAAGAACAAAAGATTATGATTTGAATACACCTATTGTAGTGCTCGTTGATGTGGCACGTTTGTCTTGATGCATTGCTGATATGCAGATTGCTTCTCTTTGCTCTTTGTAGGCATTGCATGTCTCCCCCCTTCCTAATTTGTGTGCACGGTAGGTGGACTGTTGGAGTGTATTTGTATGCTCTTGTTTTGCTGAGATCTCTGCAAAATGTTTTATTAACAAACAAGAAAAAAAAAGAATAAAATTTGTTATTGGTGCCAATCACCGAATATAGCCGAGGGGAAAAACCCAGTGGGAGAAAAGTGCCCTGGCTTGTTGATCTTATTGTGGAGTTGATGTGCTTATCCTTGCATTGGCGGTGGATCCGTGTCCACTTCTGTTGGAAAGATTGTATCAATCACTTCAGGATGTAAGGACAACCCTGTACAAAAGCCGGCCTCTGGAGAAGGTGGTAGAGGAAGGAGTGCTTCCTCGCTAAAATATGGTATTGGTTCTATGGAAAGGTTAAGCAGACAATTCCGATTTTGGAATTGCTCAATATAGGTGCTCATAGTGATCCAAAATTGACATGTTGAGGCTGGGGGAAGAAGGGCTTGCAAGATAGGTGGTTGCAAGTCATTTATGCATGTATCCCTCCATTGTTGTGCTTGAACCTCCTCAGGTAATCTACGTTGATTTGGCCCTCGGTCTGGTACTCTCACATCAAGAAGGTTATGGCGTTGGGGTGTAATTCCCACTATTTGTTTCATTAAGCCCGTGCCATATCATCGAAAGTAAGAGCGGCATAGCCAGCAAATGTGTGAATCTTCTCCTAATACGAGTCGTGCACACTCTTGACAATGTGGAAATGGATGATGCTGTTGATAGAATAAAGTGACAAAGTGATGCCCACAACAATTTTCACCTAAGGGAGCATAAAAGTACCTAGAATGAGTTTAAAAAGGTAGAGCACTATAACCCCCACGATGTTCAGGTTGAGAACTATCAAGGTCAATGCATGGTGGACATGTATCTTGCCAAGTATCCATCAGGAGGTATCTGGGCGTAGAACAATGAAATTTAGAAACTTCAAACGTTATACACTTATATCCATCATTACAATCCCTATCAAAAACAATGTAGATAAGATCATCTTAAAAAAAACACAATCGTGTAAAGGCATAAGGAACCACATTAGTAAAAGTGAGGCTATTCAAACACTGATCTACCAAAGAGCTTCAATTGTAGTGTTAATGCCTTACCTTTGGTTTTGGGTATGTCCTTCTTAAGAGGTGGGAAGGATAGTAATTGTCGACGAGGAATTTGAGCAAGATAAGAGGATTTAGGCAGTGAAGTGCTAGAATCTATGCTCAAAAGAGACTCATGTAAAGTTGGATTTGTCTTAGGTACACAAGTTGATGGTGGAAGTGTGTAACAAGAAAAAGTTGGGACAACTGGTGATTCAATACATGTTTGGGGAAGGTCAACACAGGGAGATTTGTAGGTGCTATTACAACCACCTATCCTATCTTGAAGAGGTTGTGTTGATTTCCTTTGCACCCACTGATATGAAAAACCAAGAGTGGCTTTTGGAATCTTATTGATACACTCTTCTTGCCCTAGCAAACCATGGCATTTGGGAAGCCAAAGTGCTGTTGCACCCTCATAATAGCCTTGTGCTTTAAGAACATGCTTTAGGACCCAATGAGTAACAATCTGAGGCTTAGGCTTGGAAAAGATATGCTTTTTAGGAGGTTTAGCAACTAGGCTAGATGGTACAAGTTTGTACGCATCTTTGGGTAGCCAAATTGACAATTCCTTCTTGCCTGGCCTTCTTTGAGCAGTGACTAGAGTAGTTGGAACATGCGAGCCATGGCCCCCACTTGAGGACTCATCGATTATCCACATCATTTGTCTTGGAGCTTGAAGAGCAGATGTTGAAATTGGGTTGTGTAAGGTAGAACTACCACCCTTTTGACATGATAAAACGCGTGGAGTAGCAGATCCCAAGATGCAACCAGAATCAATTTGCAATTTGTATTGTCTATTCTTCCAATCTAATGAACAATTGGTAGCACTTAACCATGATCGACCAAGAACAATCTCTACCACTGCCTTGGACTTACTAGCCACATAAAAGGGAACTGACATCTGGTGATCCTAAATGGACATCATAATGACACATTTTTCCTCTATAGGGTTATCTTCACCTGAGAAGCTTCGTAAGTCAATAGGAATGTGCACAAGTGTTGGTTGTCCCAATTATCTGCACCAGAGTCAATTAAGGCAGAGACAAAGTAGGTAGTCTCATGAAGATGAAGACAATGTGAATATTGAAAGGATCGACATATTGTTCATCAGTAGCCAATTGTAAGGTCAACACAGAAGCCTTGCGACGCTCCTTGGCTTTTGCAACTCTAGCTTTAGCTTCTTCTTGAGTCTGACGTTTAAGTAGGTCATGTGCTTCTTTCCATGTGTGGGCAGCATGCATTTGTTTAAGCATGGCTTCACTTAATGGTTCATTGTATTTCTTGAGACGACTTCCATTAATGAAGTTAGGCATTTGCTCACCTTCTAGTGTCTCTAAACGTACTGCACCACTAGGAGTAAGCTCATTAATCACAAACGGTCCTAAGCCACATTTCTTGAGCTTTTGCTATGCTTCTTAAGTGTGTACAAGAGCACAAGGTCCCCTTTTTTGAATCGGCCCAGTTGTTACATTTCGATCATACCATTGCTTTTGTCTCCTCTTCTCGGCATACATCCCCATTACCGCCAATAAGCGGGTCTCATCAAACTTTTCTAATTCATTAATACGTTGAGAAAGCTCATGACCAGTCCAGTCCAATTGTTTAGCAACTCGTAGAGTAGGTACAAGAAATTCAATGGGAAGAATTGCATTTAGCCCAAAAGCAAGCTCAAATGGGGTTGTGCCCACAGATGTTTTATAGGCTGTTCTATATGCCCAAAGAACTGAGTGCAACTTTTGCTCCCAATCAGTCCTATGTCCCTCAACAATCTTTGTGAGTGCTGTGTAGAGAATCTTGTTAGTACTCTCAGCTTGACCATTGGTCTGGGGATGATAGGGTGCAGAACGCTTGTGAATTACCAGAAATTCTTGAAGTAAAAACTCTATGACCTTATTCACAAAGTGCACACCTTGATCACTAACAATTTCAATAGGTAAGCCATAGCGTGTAAACACGTACTCATACAAGAACTTGGCTGTAGTTCTGGCATCATTTTTTACTGTAGCCTTTGCCTCTACCCATTTGGTCAAATAGTCAGTTGCGACTATAATATATTCGGCATGCGTGTGACGAGCTGAAGGTTTAATGGGACCGACAAAATCAATACCCCATTTGGCAAACGCACGTGTGCTTAACATAGGTCGTAATGGCATATTGTCCTTTGTGATGGGAGGTTTGGTCCTTTGAAAATCGTCACAACGTTTCACATATTCTTCGGCATCCATTTGTAAGGTTGGCCACCAAAGCCTAGACCACCTAATCAACTTAGCTGTGGTATTGCCCAAAAAGTGTCCACCCCCAACACCTGCATGTGCATGAGTCAAGATTTTCAAGTAGTCAGCTTCACATACATACATGCGCAAGTTGCCATCCTTGCCTCTCTTGTAGAGTTTGCCCTCTATCAGCATATAGTTGGCCGCTTCAACTTCAATAGCACGCTTTCGATGTTTAGGAATTGTTCGATTAGTATGACCATGCTTAAGATAGTCCACAATATACTTACTCCAACTTGGTGTAGTTGAAATTTGGAATAATGTGACATTATGAATTGGTTATTGAATATGACATGAAGCATAGTTACGAACAAATTTTTCAGCATCCGCATGCATGGTAGGCCACCATTGCCCATCCTGAGTTATACGTCGCACACAAGTAGTAGCTGATGCATGGATTCCACCACCATTCCAAGATCTCCTCATATTGGTCAGGGTTAGGTATAAGCCGCAACACTCCAGCATTACCCTGACGATATAATCTCCCTGAGATTAACTTGAATGGTCACCATAGGTCCACATTAGGACCCGCTAGTTGTATCTGCCCACTTGTCAAAATTTCTAAGATGGGTTCAGACCATTTAGGAGCTGTCTCTACAAGGAAAAGTGTTGAATCTAACATATCATCATCCACACCCAACAGGAGCTTCTCCAGAGGTGATTCGAGAGAAATGATCTGCCCTAAGATGAGTTGTTCCTTTTCGAACTACCACTTCAAAATCAAACTCAAGAAGGATGACAAACCACCTCACAATCCTTCCAGTTGCACAAGGCTTAATTCACCAAATATAGCAATGCTTGATGGTCCACAAAAAATATAAATTTGTTTGCCAAAAGTGGCGAAACTTTTTCACTGCATATATCATGGACAAACCTTCTCTTTCTGTTGTGGTATAATTCTTCTCAGCATTGTTTAACTGTCAACTAGCATAGGAGATTGGGAAATCCTTATTATGTTCTCCCGATTGAGCCAAAATACATCCAATTGCAAAGTTTGAAGCATCAATATGGACATGAAAGATTTGGTTCCAATCTGGTGCCCGTAAACCCCCAGAACTATCCTCAGTTGTACTAGCCTCATCTTGTTTAGCACTAGGCCCAGGTTGAGGTTGATGCTCCTCATGCACTTCTTGGGAGTAAAAGCTTGATCCTTCATGTTTTGTTTGGAGACTTCTTGAGAACTAGTGGATGCACTCTTAGTTTGCTTGTTGCGGTTCTTTTTCCTCCTAGTGGTCCTTTTTCTATTGGAATGTAGGGTCTTGTCCACTAGATTTGCCTTTGCATCCCTAGTTCGAGGTGTCTCATTAGTCTGCATTTTGGCATTTCGTGTCTGTGATCTAGTCATGACTCTAAGTGGCACGACATCCTCATTCTCTGATGAAGGTGGTAATGGAACTGCCTCTATAAAGTTGAGTGAGACCTTTGGTTGAGAGGTGCCTTCCTCATGTGGTTTCAGTAAACAATCCTTTGGAAAGTGTTCTACACAACACCCTAGACAATATCTTTCAATTGGTGGAAACTGTGGTACTGTTGTATTGGATCGAGCTGCTTGCCTTGGGCGATGTGGTTTCAGTAAACAATCCTTTGGAAAGTGTTCTACACAACACCCTAGACAATATCTTTCAATTGGTGGAAACTGTGGTATTGGATCGAGCTGCTTGCCTTGGGCGATGTGGACAATCACAAGCCCAATGGGTTCTCCGCACTCATAACATGGGCCCATTAGTTTGGCTTCTACTTTCCTTTGCTGCCATTGACCTAAGGGGCCTGGAGTCCTAGGTTGGTAGCCGCCTAGCAACATCAAAGAATTTTGTTCCCCCGGTTGAGGCTCCAATGCTTGGCTTGGATATGCGGGACTTTCAAAGAGATTTTTCTTGGATGAATATGATGCATATTCCTCCTCCACATAGCTTGGGTTTACCAAGTCTCTACACATATTTGAATTGTCGTAGTCAACAAACCTCACAGAAGCAGTCCCAGGAGCAAGAGTTTGAGCTCCAAGTACAGGTCGTGCTTGCTCTTGTGCCATCGGTGGCTTACGTTCAAAATTAGTATACTGTTGATGTATTTGTGGAGCCACTGCACCCCTTTGCTGCTCACGCTCTTGTCTCATTCTTGCAATGCGAGTACATTCCTGTGTGGTGTGGGTATAATTCCAAGCACAGGCCTGGCACCACTTTTTTGTGGGTTGGTTTGTGACTAGAGGAGAAAAGGTATTACATTCTTCGGTTTTATGGTTACCTCCACATGCTCCACAAAGATGACCTGTAGGTAGTACACTCCTCATTCGCTCTGTTGCTGCTGTTGTTAGCTGCATGGGTGGGCGATAGGTTTGTCCCAATCTCCTTAGTACTAGGTTAGCTATCTGGTCTAGATTTACTATTGCGCTAGACCCTGAACTTTGGTCATCACCCCACTGATCTCTAGGTTGCACCTTAGGGCCAGTATCATCTTGGAATTTGAAGTTATTTGTGAAATCCATAGCATCATGGTGGCAACACTCATTGAAATTTGTATGCTTCTTTGCATAGAGATGTGTGTGCAGTGTTGAATTTTTTAGTTCTTTTAAGAAGAGAGAAATTAATCGACTCTGGGTGGGCTTCTCATCTTCTGGGCAACGATTAATGTACTGCTTCATCCTATTTACACAGTCTCTAACACTCTCAGTCTCGCCTTGCTTGAAAGAGTAGATGTTTGCTACTGTGTCATGTTGAATCCCCATCAAGGAAAAAGCAGCAATGAATCTCTCTTCCAAAACTCGTAAAGAAGATTTGTCTGAAGCCTTTAGTGCCTGGAACCAAGCAAGGGCCTTTCCCTCAAGAGTGAGCCCAAACCCTTCAATTTGCGTATGCTTGTCAGCTCGAACTGCTTGCCTAAATGCTGCTACATGGTCATATGGATCTCCCGACCCTTCGTACTTCTTTACCAGTTTCTGAAGATTTGATGGCCTTACTCGTCTTGAATACGGCCTACGGCCTGTCACTCTCAGTGGGAACTGTTCCTCTCTTTGGTAAGATGGTCCACATGCATCCCAAATTGGTGTGGGTCCCTTATTACCTGCCTCACCAACCCCCTCCAAAGATCTTGTTACCTGCATTTCAGGAGGTGCATTTATGGGAGGCCGAGTTGGCTCCCCTACCCTCCGATTGTCATAGTGAGAGAAACGTTGTTATGGTGTGATCTATGGTCGCACTTTTGGTGTAGGATAATATCTTGGTGCTAGAGTTGGGCTACTTGCAGTGGTCCACTTTGATGTTGAGGGTCCCTCTCTAGTGAACTCTGTTAGGGGAGGAGCAACAGTTTCTCCAAGAAAGGCTGTCTCTCCTCGTTTAGCTATATTAGTTGAGAACACTTCCATGAATAATGGTTGTCCTCTCCACGTGAGCTCACGAATCTCCTTCCAATCTAAGGTTTGGTATTCATTGGCCCATTTATCTCAACGATTCGGTTCTTGTATCCTGCAAGCTTCTCGACTACCACCACAAGTGCTAGAGGAAGATCTAGTTCTGGCAATCTAGTTGTGGCATAATATCCTTCTAAAGAGTCCTTATAGACCTCTTGAAGTGGGTCATCCTGAAAGACCTTTGTCACTGGAATTTGTCGTACAAACTCCCATTGGTTCTTAGCCCTCTGATCCATTTTGCTCTTGCCTTTCCTGTCCCTTTCCAAATTTAGATCTACAAAAAGTAAATCATCTATGGATGGCTTTGAGGACTGGGCATTGGATGGTCCAGGCATGTCCAGCTCAATGAGCCAATCATCTCTAGACTCCCATGCTCCGGAAGGCTTCGATAAGTCTAGGAACTCACTCTTAGAGAGTCCTCCTAATTTGTCTACATTCTCTGGATGATAGGTGACTTCGTAGAGTGAACACCATCTCCGCCCATGTACATGTTACCCTGGGCATTGACTAGAGGTGCTCTATCAAGCTCTGAGAAAAAGTCCGCAATCTTAACGAGATACCGTTGTTGTGGATCCCTAAAGATCTTTGCTCCTTGAGCATTCGTGTAGACATATTGAAGTCTCACATTGAGTGGTAACCCCATGATGTCGGCTTCAAATGGATTAAAAGATCTTGTGGGTGCCCTATTTGGGGCTAAGGGATGACTATTTGACGGCCCTAGATTGTCCATAGACAATGAGCTAGTTGTCCTGGAAAGGGTATCACATTGGGATTTGAAAAAGGTTTCAGCAATATCTGCCAAATTTCCTACCGATTGGGTCCCACTTTCCTGCGTAGGCACTCTACAAGGTGTCCTAGTCCCTATGGCAGTGTCTATATGATGTCCCGACCACAAGTGCATAAGGTCAAATTTTAAGGTTTTTTTAAAATTTTATTTTTTTTTCAAAAAAATCCAAAAATTTTCAAGTTGGCTCAAAGTTTGCCAGAACCCATTTGAACCCCCTCGAACATATTAGGGCAAAAAAATAGCATATTTTTCAGGATAAAAAATCGCCTAAAATTTACTAGTTTCCCATACTGAGCTCACTATGGGAAAATGGTTCCGGGACCGAAATTTCGATGATGGGTGTTTTCTAACTCCTCTCGAAAAGTTAGATAACCTCCCAATTTTTTGCGGCAGAAAATGAAAAATTTTTAGACTTTTTTTTTGGCACCCCCTTATCCGGTGCGGTGGTGGTCTTTATGGTGCGGTATGTGGGTCTCTCCGCGCGGTGCGCTGTTCACACACAAACACTTTCTTTTATTATTATTTTTTTTTGAAGTACGTGTGCAGTTGTGAGATTTGCAGCGAATTTAATGCGTGTGCAGTGAACTAAATGCGTATGCAGCTGTGAGATTTGCAGCAAATTCGAAATGTTCAATCTTCATGTGTGTGTACAGATTTCAGTTTCTCTACAGGTGCAGGTTTAATAGAGAACTAAAATGCAGGTTTAACAGAGAACTAAAATGCACAAAATTAAAGATGCAGAAAACTAAACTAAGCTAAGAACAGAAAATAAAACAAACATGCAAAAAATTGAAATTGTAAAAATTATCCTTAAACAGAATGACAGAAATGCAAAAACAGGCACACAAATTGAAATTGGCAGGTTTAGCGCCTACCTCCAATCCTTCCCGTGTGTTGAATCCTTGTCCTGACCTCAAGGGAGAAGCATAGCTAGCCAATCGCACTCAAATTGCAAGACAAATAAATTGAATTTTAGAACAGGTTAGTCTTAAATAAGTACCAAAATTAGTCCCAAAGCCTGCTCTCCTATCCAACAGTTTTGCAACCGATTGAAGCTTAACAACAAGGAGTGGTAGTGTGTGTATGGTGCTCAACTAATGTAGGCACTCGCTCCCCGGCAGCGGTGCCATTGTAGAGCGATTCTCTCTACCGTGCAATATAGTGCTCATAGAGTACTACCGATCAACAAATGTGTTAAGAAACATAATGTCAATCCGAGGACTCGACCCGATTAGTGCATGAAGGCTTATCCCATGAGGGAGAGCTCACATACACGAACCACCACTTGACGATTCAACCATTCAACACCTCAATCAATCTCTCAATCCCTTAAATCCACTACACTAATCAAGAGAACAAGCAATGCATGGCAATCTCTTAATCCCATTCAAACATTGATTAAATCTTAGCTTTCCCTAATGCCAGCAAACCCATAAGCATGCATCTACTAACCCACAAGCTTAAGCAAGTATAGAATGTAACATTCACAAACCCACAAGCTCATATAGAGAGTCTATTCATGAATAACTCATTGCCAATGAAGTGGCCAAGAGCTTGCATCAATGGAGACTACACACATACACACTACAAGCATGCAGCATACACAAGAGAAAGAAAGAAGCATTCAACTAATCATAGATTAATCTACTTCAATGATGCTAAAACAGATTAAGAGAAAGAAGTGGAGCTATACTCATTGGAGCTTGATGTCATTAGAGTATAATAGAGAGAGAGTTAGAGAGTTGCCATAGCTTGAGAGCTCAAGAGCTTCACTCAATAGCTTATGAGAATGGCCAAAAAACGTCCCCTTTCTTTAGCTAACATCTCTTTTATAAAGATGTCACTAACCCTAACCCTAGGCCTCTTTCACACATGGGCGGACAACCCCATAAGTGAGCCTTGCTTAATACACTTAGAACTCTCATTTAGAATCCACATTGACCAAAAACGATTTACATGTCACTAACCCTAACCCTAGGCCTCTTTCACACATGGGCGGACAACCCCATAAGTGAGCCTTGCTTAATACACTTAGAACTCTCATTTAGAATCCACATTGACCAAAAACGATTTACATTGCACTTCGGTACAAAAATATGGAAAAATTATGTGCGTCTTTATGTTCCCATGGCTACAATCCCGCTCTCTCACATTAATTGCTTCTGGCCTCCTTCCATAATCCGTGTTCCCGTGGAACAGACCCCACTATGTACAAGAAGATTGTGGGGAGTTTGATCTATGTCACGAACAGCAAGCCAGATTTGAGTTACATTGTCGGCTTAGAGAGCCAATTTATGTAGGTTCCGCGTAAACCACATCTTGATAGTGTGTGACGCACACTTTGGTATTTGAGGGCTAACCATTGGAGCTATATGGGTACTCAGATGTAGATTGGGCAAGTAGCATCTCAAAAAGGATATCTACTAGTAGATTTATGTTTTCATTGGGGAGTGTTGCTATGACATGGAGCAACAAGAAGCAGCCCACAGTTGCCTTGTTGAGTACAGAGGAGTTGCGGTGGCAACATGTGAGGTAGCTTGGTTACGCAAGCTACTTGTTGATTTGGGGTTGCATGTGGAGAGAAAGGTTGTCATGTATTGTGACAATCTCAGCAATATAGAGTTGGCCAGGAACCTAGTTTTCCATACGTGGACGAAACACATTGAGGTACACTACCACTTCATCAGGGAAAGAGTCTTGGCAGGTGACATCGACTTGGTCTACGTCAGTACATAAGATCAGGTCGCTGACATCTTCTTGGGAGTTGAGAAGCTCTCCAAATTTTGAGATATTCTTGGAGTTCATAAGCTGGAGTTAAGCTTGAGGGGAGTGTTGAGATGTCAAGCTCAACATGAGGAGCATTTATGATTGACCTTCCTGAGATGCTATATGAGCTAGATACTTCAAAAATATTGCATATCACTTCACCTTGCCAAGGAATCTTTCAAGTTACCTAATATACTGGGGAGAAATTTTTTTGGATATGGCCTCCGCCTTAGCCAGATCTATAGCCAATCCTTGGGTTGACACAATGTGTCTTAAAAGAGTTCCGAATTTTACTGCAAAAGCACACTTGGCCGAAATCAACTTCAGCCTTGTATGTCCACACCTCTGCAAGCATAGCCTTAAATGTTAGATGTGCTTTGCTTTATCTCTAGACGCGTTGAAATCATCTACAAATGATTTCATGAAGTCTGTTAGATAGTCATACAAAATCTCCTGCACCATTCCTGGAAGGTAGCAGGTGCATTTTTTAAGCCAAATGATTTCATGAAGTCTGTTAGATAGTCATACAAAATCTCCTACACCATTCCTGGAAGGTAGCAGGTGCATTTTTTAAGCCAAACATCAGAATAGTTGCCATAAAGACACCCCATTCGATGACAAATGCGGTCTTCTCCCTATCTTCTGGAGCCATCTTCACCTAGTTGTATCCGTTAAAGCCATCTAAGAAAGAGTACATCTCCTTTTCGGCTACCTCATCTAGCAAGGAGTCCATGAAAGGGAGTGGAAAAGGATTTGAATTAGTTGCGACATTCAGCTTACAGTAGTCTCTACACAGATCGTGATTTTCATATTCTTTTTGGGAACTACCACAATTAGGGATATTCAGGCAACCTTTTCTACTGGTATTATGAAACCCACTCTCAATAATCTGTCAATCTCTTCTTTCACTTATTTTGCATAATTCGGGTTCATTCTGTACCTCTGTTGCCTGACAGGTATAACTCCTTCTTTCAAGTTGATGCTATGCTAGAAGAATTTAGGGTTAATGCCCTCCATGTCTTCGTATGACCAAGCGAAGACATCTTGGTATTCCTTTAGCAAGGATACCAACTCTTTTTTGAATTCATCTTCCAGTTATTCAAGGTTGATCTTTACATACTTTTCTTATTTTCCATCCCCTAGATTTACCTCCTGTAATTTGTCTGAGCTCCTGAATCTCTTCTTATTTTCCTGGTTCTCCTTTTGCTTTTTTACACCCAGTCCCAGATCTCCTGAATCTCTTCTTGTTGCTCTAGATTCTAAGCCCACTTGATTTCTTTCGAGTCCTTTTCGTGCATAGTTTTGCTTAATTTTGAGCCCTCTATCTTTTCAATATCTTCTTCTTTCTTGATTTGTATATCCGGTGCCTCCTTCTTTTCACTCTCTTCTTTTGCATAATGCCTTATTACTTCCCCCACATTTAACATGTACAAGGGCACCAAGCTTGGGTGTTCATGAAGTATTATGTTCTCTTCCTCGTCATCCAAGCCTTCTGACATGTTAAATGTTTCAGCATGGACTAGTCTCTAAGTGGGCTTCATTTTTCCTCTTGCATCAGAGAGATCAACATCATGCACTTTCTGCTTTCCTTTTTTGATGGTGATTCTATTCCTACCCATAGAGGGGTTTTTTAAATCCCTTTTTTATGGGTGGTTACAAGATGAGGTTATCTAGTTTCTTTTAGTGGGCGCCCTTGGGTTTAGCCTGAAAACATGCATTTTTTCAAGAAGAATAGCTAATCTCTCCTCGTTAGTCAAGGAGTTTCACTTCAAGGTCTTCTAACAAAGCATCATATGCAAATTTGGGCACCTAAAACTATAATTTGATTGAATATCCAATAATTGTAAATCCCCTTTTCTTTGGAAACCAAAATTGTATGCAGGCCCCATCGGAGGTTTGGACAAGTACATTAAATGTGAGTAAATTGCCTATAACTTTTACATTATTACTCATATGATGTTCCCACTTTGCATATCACAAATTCAAATAAACATAGAGCTTAACTTGATTTATCGAGTAATTTTTTATGTGTTCTACTATTTTCTATATTATTTAAAAGGTATTGGAATTATTAAAAAAACATACTATTTTGTCCTCCCACTACATCTACCATTTAAAATGTTCAATTTGTATGGATCTAGTGATGATTAGATTGAGGATGATTAGTAGAATGTGGGTCTAAGGTAAAATTACAAATCAAACGGTTGGATTTTTGTAGATTTACTTTGGAAAATTTGTTATGACTATTAGAGGCTCATTGAATCAGTTGTAATTTAATTCTATAAACTCAAATATTGAATCTTTTAATCTAAGAAACTCTAGGGATCAATATACTTGTTACCATGAATTTATGAAAAAAAAATTAGCTTAATGTGAGTATGGGAAGGTCCATTTTCAATCCTCCCAAAGTGAAAATTCCCATATTGTGTCCACTCTCCCCTTTTCAAGTCTAAAACCAATCCTAGTTAGGTTTGGGAATCTGGGCTTGGTAAACTTCAAAGCCTAGATATCATGCTATGTGTGAGGCTTGGGTAGGCACAAATCTTATACATTAATGCCACTTTATGTCCACATCAACTTCGAGAGGATCCACATAAGCACCTTGCCACCTCCACCCTCCATGATGTCAACATGGTCAACCTAGTTGACTCCCCAGCTCATCATCCTAGTCATATCTAGTTGACTCCCCAGCTCATCATCCTAGTCATCATTAATGCCATATCTTCTTGCCACATTTGCATACCACCTCGCACTTGCTAACATGGCATGCCACATCATGGAATTGCCACATCAGCCATAATAGTGCCACGTGTCAAGAAAAGGCCACGTGTCATACACGCATGTGACACATGGCACCTCCTTCCCACCTTTCCATTTTTTCCAAAAACATAGTTTTGGAAAAGTTAATTAAATATATTTTTAGTATTTAAAAAAAAGAAATAAAATATAAATTTTAAATAATAAAATATATATAACTTATTAATATAAAAGAATTTAAAATCACTAATTTTAAAGAATTATATTTTAGAATTAGATAAATAATATTATTTTAAAAGTTCATGTTATTTAATTTAAAAAAATATATTTTTTAAAAATTTAATATTTCTTGAAAATAATTGATGTGTAGGATAAATCTTTGAAAAAAATACATTATAAAAGAAAATGCAGTTATATAATTATAAAACAAAAGATAAATTTAAAGATATATTTATACATCTAGTAATGATAAATATTTCAACTTGTAAATATTTATTATTATTAATATTTATTTTTAAGTGGATAATAGTTTATCTTTAATTATCTTTATGTTTATCTTAATTATCCAATCAATCTTAGATAGGAAATCCAATGAGATTTGAAGTAGATAACCTATTTTCCTATATAATCACACATCTCTAGTACTATCTCATACTTATCTCTAGTACTATCCCATCATTGAGCCTTCATAATTTTTTCTCTCTTAGCTTCCTTCAGAATGGGTTCTCAAAGTCGTAGGAGTCGGAAACGTGATAGGACTAGACTTCCCCCGCCCACCAAGTTCAAGAGGCGGAGAGGAAAAGGGTAGCTTCTTGTGAGACAAAGAGAGAGTGGAGAGCACGTCAACGAGCAACATCTTCCATTGGCGATGATCCAAGCCTTGCTCCGCCTCTTCCACTTCCTCTCCCTCCGCCCTCTTCCCCCCCACTACCCCTTAGTTTAGATAATCCACATGAACCTGCCCTTCTTGAGCCCCCTTCTCTTCCACAAGAACCCACCCCCCTCCTTTGGGCGCCCATAGTGTGCATAGAAAAGAACTATCAAAGTCAGGGGCGCATCGTTGTGCCCATGCAATCTTCCAATCCTATTTCAAAGACCTCATGCCTTTATCACATGCATGCGTGCTTAATGCTTTGATCAATCTGCCCAACATGGCCAACTGTAGGGCGCTTTCTGACATTGGAGGTTGAAGAGAGAGGAGAGCTGGCATGGCGGTGCTACAAAGTGTTCGTTGTTCCTATATAGTTAACAAGAAGAGGAACTCTGTGGACGCTTTGGCTGCTCGACGGGCTAACTCCCAAATGAAGGGTAAGGTGAGTGCCACATCTCGCATCCTTTCCATAGCACCACACGCACTTAGAGTTGGGTCTATTAGACAACAAAGTGTAGATGCTAATGAGGTTGGTGCTTTGTGGGCGAGTAGTGTTCGTGTAGCTAGGCATGATCGCCTATCTAGATGAAACCACTAGAGCCTTGATAGAAGTTTTTGGGAAGAAAATTGTCATGCCTCGCCAATTTTCAAGAAAGCTGGACAAACATAGACCACGTTGTCACTTCACAGCCACATTTAGGGAGCAAAGGCACAGCCATTGTGCCAAGTGGCAGGATCGTTAGTTCCGAGTATGCCTGGCAGAGTTTCCTATTGGTGTGGTCATCTCTGTGGTTGATATCGCAGAGAACTACACCTTCACTCCTTTTCAGGAGATACAATCTGAGTATTACTTCTCGGAGCAAGTAATGGTTATATGTCATAATATTTGTTTCTTGTTTGAGCTATATTACTTATTTGATTTTTTGTGTCCTAATCGTCTCTCTTGCTTACCTCACTAGGTTGCTTATTTGATCGACATTAGCTATCGACATGTAGAGGTCCATGTAGATGGGATAACGAGTACCCCCGATGCCTGTGTGATTATTCGAGAGTATCGTTTCTATATCAGTGATGATCATTCACATGATGCACATTTTGTGCAACACTATTTTCGTCTACATGACAAATTTTTACAAGATGGTGGGATCGCCTGTGGCCAGCAATGGGTTTGGTTGGATGGCTGTGGCGCACAGTTCAAGTCATCATCACACAACATTTCTATTGGCTCTACAGGTAGTAGTACTTATGGTTCTCTTCTTCGTAATTAAACTAAATTCACTAGAACATCTTAAAGAAAACAATAACTAAGACTTTGTTTTATGGGTTTATAGGTGGCATGTGCAGTCTAGTATCCCAGTGATTTGGTCATTCTTTGAGACTAGTCATGCGAAGGGAGAGCATGATGGTGTGGGCGCGTGTGTGAAACATGCCCTGAGACGTCATCAACCTATGGCAGGATGCTAAGCGGTTCAGAGATGCGGGCCACGTGGCCGAATGGTGCTCCCAACATTTGTGTGGGAGTGCATCATCATCGTATCTCAAACGTGATGCTCGGATTGTCAGGATATTTTTTTTGGCATGTGGATGGTGGCATGATTGACCATAGAGTCTCCCATGATTGTGACACAGTACTTGGCACCTTGGGCTTACATTCCATTAGAAGCACGTGCATGGCGACCCCCACGATTTACACATGACAGTTTGTATGCTTCTGTGGAGCATGTATGGATGGCGAATGGTCACATTGGGCCTCAAGAGGATGGGTAGATGCATGGATACAGACAATCCTCTCCCTCGAGCATCTTTCACATCCAGTGTTGTTCGATGAGCACACAGGTCTTGTGTTCATGGCCAGCTATGATGACCTGACATATTTGCTATAGGAGGGTGATGTATTTGCTGTTATTGCCGGTGAGGATAATAGCAAGGGAGTAGGCTACTATCTGATGAGTTGAACTAGGCCAAAGTGCATCTTTGTTGGATGATCATGGGTTTTATTTTGACGCCCATATCATGATTATGGCAAGTCGGTCCTACCAATAGATTCAACTTCATCGGGGGAGTCTTGAGTTCCAGTAGTGGAAGTGGGAGTTAGAGGCATTTCAGTTCTCTCATCTAGTGGTTGCTACCAAGCTCACTCTTGATTGAGTACAGAGCAGAAAAAAACAGAGTTCTCACCCTCATTTTCGGCTTCGAGTGGGTAACCATGAGAGCATTCTAGAGCATTCGAGAGCTAGAGAGGGTGCTACTGACTAGATCTCTATCTTGATAGTGACTAAACTTAGAGTAGCTGGGTCTATGGGTAATCAGTGTGATCGCATCAACCAATCTATATAACGCATATACCAATATGTACAGCAATGTCACACGGCCTGTCACGCAAATGTAAGATACTAACCACAACAATGTACATCCGTCATCCCACAGTCTAAATCGGCATGTGAGGTCTCTGGCGAGGCTCATCAAGGGCATGCTCCAATACCTAATCCACCTCATGGTGCTTTACCATGCACTCACGACACGAGGCTTCAAAAAAAAACCTTCCACGACCCTCCAAAAGGCTAGCACTCCAGATTTCCAACAAGAATCATGTAAAGATGATACATTCCACAAACGTCATGCATGGACTATCCACATTTACCATGAGTAATGTCATTCCACAGTTGCCATACAAATTGTCACAGACTCCTCACAATGCCACCATCGAGTATAAACGATCAATAGTGCATGACCATGAGATATGGTATCTCAACCGTACGTATAAATATGCATACAACGGAATCAATATGCACAACACACTGTACCAATAGGTACAAAGGCAAAGCCAAACACCTGTGTATGTACGACAACTACTCGAAGCTCGTCAAACACTTGTCATGCCTCTACGTGAAAACCCCAAGTGCATACATGAACTTTAGGAATCCAAAACCTGTAACTTGTTACCTGTGACCGCACGCCTCTGTCGTCATTGAGGGCAGCTGCATCCATTTCTGTCAGAGAGAGTGGTAGAAAGCGGGAGGAGATGTGAAGAGGGGGGGGAGGGGTGTGGTGGCGTGGTGTGGTGTGGTCTGGGGAAGGGGGAGTGGGTGAAGCGAGGCGGTAAAACTCTAGGACACCTACTCAGAATACCCCCGGATCACCAAATCTCTCGATGTCAAGCTAGGGAAGTGATCCGCACTTTGAAAAATGTGCACGCACACGGAAGCGATAAGCAGGCTCTTAAACAAAGGGTTGAATCTGCTTTGATACCAATTGATGGCACAGAGGATGCACGAGCTAGAACGAGAGAGAGCGAACGCACTCTGTTTTTGTGGGTGCTTCAACCACCTTATTTTCTTTATCCTCTATTATAGAAATGATTGGCACAATGTGTACGTATACATGGGGTGCCCACCCGGCCATAGGCCATTGGCCTTTACCCCAACAGTAGGGGGTCTGAGAAAATGCGAGAAGCCATTAGCACAGAAGAAGACCATGAGTAGCAACGCGAGCACCACTGTCCGCATGCGCAAATCTGTTGTATGCCATTAGAAGAGCGGTACACAGCAAAAGAGTGGCACTCTCCACATTGTAAAAGAAAGAGAGAAGCAATGTGTCACGATACAGAGGAAGAGAGAAAGAAAGAGAAAGGTGCTTCCACCTGCTGCTGTCGCACCATAGTTGTAGATCTTCACAAAACAAAGTGACATTTTGGTGGTTGTAAGGGTTTTAACCCTTAAGTGCTAAGGGATCCTTCATAAACAACTTCATTTTCGTTTCAAACCATCAAAAGCCGATCCCAAAAATAAATCTTGTCTACACAATTACTTCAGCAAAAAAAAAAACAATAATAATATTAAGAATAAAAATAAAAAGTAACACAACCTCCATGCTAGTACTGGGTTTATAACAAATCACCCAAAATGTAAGGCATTAGACACTGCCTTGCAAATGATAAGACCTTGGCATTTCAATTCACTACGGTCAAGCCTTTGTTGTGGGAACACTAGTTGTATGGTGGACCTTGTCAAAAATTGTGGTCCCACCGTTGTTGTGTATACCCACTTGTTGTGGCCATACCTTGATTGTCTCTTAGAGAAGAGTACACACACCCTTTGTACACAGTAAGGGGGTACTCTATCTCATTGAATCAAGGAGGATTGTTGTTAGGCAGTGCCCATTGTTAAGTGTCAAGACATTATTCCCAAGTGTCGAGCACCATCGTCTCCACATGCGCAAAAATGTTGCTTGCCATTAGAAGAGCCGCAAACACAGAAAAAGAGTGGCACTCTCCATTGCTAAAGAAAGAGAGAAGCACGGTCTCTTGTAAAGATCCGTCGCGCAGAGCAACGTGTCACGATACAGAGGGAGAGAGAAAGAAAGAGAAAACTGCTTCCACCTTCGTGCATGCTGCCACTATAGCTATAGATCTTCACAAAACAAAACAACATTTTGGTGGTTGTAAGGGTTTTAACCCTTAAGTGCTAAGGGATCCTTCACACACAACTTCATCTTCTTTTCATATTTTTTCCCCATTTTTCCATGGTGTGGGTGGCTGCCACAGGCTGGCAGGAGCTTCTGATGCTGGCCGACTGCACTCTTGTTCACCTGGAGCTGGCCGACTTGATCACAAGGAGTAGTGGGTTTTTTCTCTGTTGGCCGACTGGCTGTGCCTACTCGTGAGGGCTGGTGGGGCATGCTGTGCTGGCTGACTGCACTCATGGGGACATATAAATAGGCCCCATAGCCCCCCCTACATTGTATTCAAATGTAGATTGGGACTTTTGCAGTCTCATGATAGTCGTAGCGCTTCACTAGCTCATCAAGTTTGTGCTTGTTCCCCTGCATTCTCACTAATAGCTCGTCTCTCTCCACTTTGGTGAGCGACTTGAATCCTTTCATCCCCTCTTGATGATTCACCACCGGTGCTCACTAGACAACATTCTTGCTAACAGAAGCTCTACACGGTTTACACTAATCTAGTCTCTTCCATTATGTTCTTGGTTTATACCCCACAATATTAATCTAGTCTCTTTGTTTGAAGGACTCTTGGTCTGCTTCCAAGCTAGAGTCTGGCACAATCAGGGATGTTAACTCCATGCATGGTCCAGTACCACTCCCTAATAGTGTGTGGGTGAGACAAAGTCTCATATTCGAAGGTCGGGTTAGAACATGACTAAGAAATGATTCTACCTAATCGCAAATATATAAGAACCTTCTAATCGAGCACTTGTTGAGGTTCTCTTTATGAGTATTTTGTGATTTTTTGGAGTTTTTAGGGTTTTTTTATGTTTTTGTATTTTTTAAGATTTTTCACCTTAAAAACATAAAAAGCAGATAAACATAGGAATAAAAATGTGCAAGATGCATAAAAACAATGCAAATATGTATTTTGATGCTCTTTTCAAAAATCCAGTCGGATTAGTGATTTGGAACTTAGAATCTTAAGTCATCGGTTTGGATCCAGAATCGATGATCCGGATCACAAGCGATCTAAAAATTGGGGCGATCGCGACTTTGCAACAATCCAAAAAATTGATGATTCGAAATGTGGGACGATTCATATCCTAAATGATCTAAGACTTGGATCGACAATCCTGAATTTAACAACGATCTAGATTTGGGATCGCATGATCTGGAAATGGAAAATTTGAAAGTCCGATCAATGATCTGAAGTAATAAGTTAAATAGACAGACAAAGGAATAAAAATGTGTAAGATGCATATAATCAATACAACTATGCATTTTTATCTTTTTTATTATTTTTTTTGCTCTTTCTAAAAATCCAATCAGATTGGCAATCCAGATCTAGGAATTTTAAGTCAA
This sequence comes from Cibotium barometz, assembly GCF_041138505.1. NCBI lineage: Eukaryota > Viridiplantae > Streptophyta > Polypodiopsida > Cyatheales > Cibotiaceae > Cibotium > Cibotium barometz. The sequence goes on along the minus strand of NC_141069.1, from coordinate 43,182,408 downwards.
TGATTTGGATTTTGATCGATGATTTAGATAAAAAATGATCTGAAAATTGGGGCGATCCTGACTTTGCAAAACAATCCAAAAAACTGGTGATCCCAAATGTAGGACGATTTAAATCCTAAACGATCTGAGAGCTGGATCGACGATCTGAATTTGGCATCGATCTAGATGTGACAATCTAGAAATGGATGATCTGAAAGGCGTATTGACGATCTGGACTAATAAGCTAGGATCGACGATAAAAAATGGATAGGGATAGGCGATTCAAAAGTGCATTTTAGGTAATAGTTGGTACTGGTCTCCTTGTACTTTCCATGTACATCAAGGATCTTTACACAACTTTATACCCTCTTACAAGAGAATATTTAATTAATACTTTAACATCCCCCCTTTTTACAACGCAAGTGTGTGGAAATGAAGATTATTTTACCGCCATAGATTATCCCATACAACCCACCTTCAACTCTAGTCTCAACGATTTGAATTTCAAATTGGCGATCTGAATAGTGGATGATACAGATGACGATCTAGATCCTAGTAGATGATCCAAAAATTCCAGAGAGGAAAAAACACAGTTTTTGGGAATGTTGGTTTTTTCAGGGTTTTTCTTTATTTTTTAGATTTTTTGACATGATATTGATGCTTAGCAACACTCTAATGCCATGATTAATTCAATGCTTCAAAAAATAATAACTACAAAGATTGATGGAATTAAGCTAAACTTGGTAAAAATTCCCAAAAACATAGTTTTTGGAAATTTTTATCTTTTCAAGGTTTTTCTTTATTTTTTAGATTTTTGAGATAATATTGATGCTTAGCAACACTTTAATGCCATGGTTATCAATTCAATGCTTCAAAAAATAATAACTACAAAGATTAATGGCTAAATTAAGCTAAACTTGGTAAAAATATATAAAGAATGTTAATGTATACTAATTTTCTAATTAATCTAAGGCTAGTGCTCATGGTAATGACGAAAGAAACCAAATAAGAGAGATAACCTAACTCGATCGCACTCAGGAGAGCTTGATCTTTGTTCCATCACTCCTATGAGATAAAGAATAAATCAAATTAACAACAAAAGTATAAAAAAGGTTAAGATTACCTAGGTTAAGGTTACCTACTCTAATCACACAAATCCACTCACAAACACACAAATCACACACATTAACACTCAAAACCCTACTCTAGAACATATTTTTCTAACAATACGCCAAGGATTTACACTCCAAGATCAAGATGAAGTGAGAAAAATCAGTAGAAGATTTCTCTACTTCCTTCCCTCATCCAAGACTAGTTGTTCCAGCACCATTTGTTTGTTCCAATAAGCCCATTTGGCCGCCGCCCAGATCACCACCCGAATTGACTGTTAGCAACAAACCGAGCCTTCCTGTTTTGTAAAAAATTTGTATAACAACATCTTGAAGAATGGGTAGTACTTGTGTAGTTGTAGAGAAAAAAGGGAAATTTAGTATATAGGGGTTAGAGTAGACTTGGTCTACCCGGCTGAGATTGTAGGGAAGGAGTGCATTACTATCTGGACAATCCAAGAATCATGTCGAGTCTACTTGGGCCCAAAGGAGAGGAACAGTAGGAAGACGAGAGGGTTGAATGAGTAGTTCATGAGCAGAGCTCTTGCTAAGCCATTGTACTATATTGATATTACTCAAGAATGACACATGGGTTGGTCCTCAACTCATTGGTATTTGTCTTACTTTTGTTCATTCTACATATCTCTGTCTATTCAATATTCAATCTTATGTTAAGTGTAGTCCTATTTGGATGCGGATCATTGTCCAGACTTAGGAACTAACCTACTTTGCAGTCACGATCAATCTTCCTGCAGTTAGGTGCAGATAGGTAGCTCAACGTCTAGCGTTGGTTTATTGCAGTAAGCACAACTGCAGTAGTCGCTGCTCCTCCGGAGCCACCCGAGACTAGGTGGTCCGGAACCATGTAAGTGCCGGGTCTAGACTGGACTCTGTTACTTTTAACGATCTTGTTGGGGAACTAGAAGTACACCAGGTAGGGGAGTAAGAAGATAGAGGCTAGTTCTAGGTCAGTCTTGCACAATGAGTCAGTAGAGTAAAGCTAGTTGAAATGGATCTTGAAAAGAAGTCTGCACACACGTGTCAGGAATGTTCATAAGAGAGTCATAAGAGTACAACAAAGTATGCATGGAGAATGAAGGTAGCTCAAACAGAGCAGTGTGGCATTGCCCCTGTAGGCACGCCGAAGCTACAGAACATGGACAACTGCATCGTCCAAGAAGACTCCTAGAAGCCACGCAGCTATAACGACAGATTCAAGAACCACTAAGAAATCAAGAAGGAGATCACCAGGAGCCACAAAACCGGAGGTAGGAAGCTCAAGAAGACGAAGAACCGAGCTGTGGAGAAAGTGATAGAAAAGCTGTAGAGGCTAACTTAGAAGAAGAGGCCAACATAGGACTATGCAACTAAATTCTGAGCACTGCTAATGCGCTGGATCAGCCCAACCGAACCTGCTCTAGCCACACTGAGTCAGTGGTTCATGAGGACAAAGGGAAAATCTCCAAACAACAGCGGCCTCATATGACTTGGATGCAATCACCTTCCAACAAGTGGTGGCAGGAGCAACTAGAGTTAAGGGGATCTTGAAGCAAACAAGCAAAGACCCTAAGAAGAAGAAGAAGGACAAAAGGAGGAAACTTCCAAATCGGATTCCGAAGAAGACACCTCAGAACCAGAGTCCATCTAGGAGTCGGATGCCGAAGGGAAAAATCCCCAAAAAAAGAGAGATAGGAAGCAGGTAGTAAATGTTCAAGAAGAACTAAAGGCCGCCCTAGCCAAGATTGCCAGAGGACATGCAAGATCCAGACTTAGACCAGACGTCTAGTGTGTGCAAGGTATAACAACCAAGGTCACATGAAGGAGGATTTCCGTTAAAGAACACGCAGTAGATATGGAACAATCACACCGCAGAGACGTATTTCTATAATACTCAAAACAGGAATGTGAGAGTGATAGAAAGGCAGCAGCAGAGCAAGCCCCATCCCATCAACCAAGTCGCCCCCATAGGACCTCAAATCAACAGACCGTATCGAAGAGGTGGAAGATTTGGGCCAAGGGTAGCTTTCTTCTGCTACAATGGTCTAGGCTGTAGACAAAATGATTGGTCCATATTTTAGTGCCATCAAGAATTGCAAAAGAGGCAAGGCCGCAAAGGGAGGCAAACCCAACAGGAGTTGATGCAGTTGTTAACATGGTAAAAATGGACCAAGGGGTAGGTAAAGAACAAGAAAATCCACTAGAGGTGATGGCTATGATCACAAGGTCTTGTCAAGATGCTGAGACAGGTAGGAATTATGAGCCAGAGCTAAAATAGAAGAAAGTCCTCAAAATGACTAAGATAGTGGTGGGTGCATATCCTATGTTGTTGGAAAGACAGTGGCTCATAAGTGGAAGGATCAAGCACAACTGGGATATGGACAAGATCACAATCCAGAGGGGAAAAACGAAGGTCTGCATCTCGGTTCACAGGAAAAGAAAAGCTGAATCTAGCCAATTGACCCGCTACATGCAAAAGGTCTAAATTACCTAGAAGGGGTAGAAGACAATGAAGAAGAGCATATCATTAAAAAAAATCTAGATCTGCAATCACTATTTGAGGTGAATATAGAAAGGATTGTATAGAGATACGATTCAAAAGTTCTCGTGGCTCACCCTCAAGTGCTACTAAATGAAGAAAGTGCAAAAGAAGATGAGAAAGACACTCATGACAGTGTGGAAGAGCTGCAAGCTGAGCAAGAAAAGGCTATGATGGCTCTCAATAAGTAGGAGGAATCCCAGCTCAGGAAGTGGAACATCAGAGTCCATAAAGATGAGCTTGAAGAAGTGAACCGCGGGGGGACGACCAACAGCCCAAAACAATTAAAGTCAGTGCCAACTTGAATCAGGAATTCAAAGGAAGACTCCTAGAACTACTGAAACCCTACAAAGCTGTGTTTGCCTGGAACTACTCCGACATGAAGGGGATTGGCCCTAGCCTCTACCAACATAAGATCAACCTAAAAGAGGATACAATTCCTATCAAACAGACCAGATATAGAATGAATCCCAACTATGCCAAACAAGTGAAGGAGGATATTGATAAGCTACTGAGAATAGGGTTCATCTATCTAGTGGACAGGGTGGAATGGCTTTCACCAATAGTCATCGTCCTGAAGAAGAATGGGAAGCTAAGGGTTTGCATTGACTACCACAAGTTGAATGCTTCCACCATATCGGATCTGTTCCTGTTGTAGTTTGGCATGAGACATATTCATTTACTGGATGGGTTCAATGAGTACAACCAGGTACAGATGGCCCCAGAGGATAAAGAAAGCCTTCATGACAGAATGGGGGGATTTCGCCTCCAATGTAATGACTTTTGGGTTGAAAAATTCTCCAACCACATTCCAAAGGATGGTTCAAGAAATATTCTACGAATATTTAACCACCATCATGAGGGTCTTTGTGGATGATTTCAATGTTCAGAAAGAAAGAAGACCACATAACACACCTCATGATGTGCCTGGAGAAGTGTAGGAAAGCCAAATAGAATCTTAATCTAGCCAAGTGCGTCTTTGTTACTATAATAATTGGATCCCTCTTAGGGCACATAGTGTCTACAGAAGGGCTAGCAGTAGATCCTGCCAAGGTCCAATTATTGTAAAGCTACAACCACACAAATATGCCAAAGAATTTTCCAAATTCATGGGACTAATCAAGTGGCATAGCAGGTTCATAAGGTTCATGGTGAATGTGGTAGTACCCCTGTATAGTCTGATGGTGAAAGATGTAGAACATGTGTGGTCAGGATCATGTGAGAAGGCATTCTGGAATCTCAAGCGGATATTGTCATCAACACCCATTCTCCACCAACAACCTAACTATGATCTGGTATTTCATGTATTTATTGATGCCTCTAATTTTGCCCGCCGCCCGCCGTTGGTAGTGCTCTGATGCAAGAAGTGCAAGAAGGCTCATTTAGACCAATTTACTATGCAAGTAGGAGGCTATCCAGGCCTGAAAAAAAACTACTCCACCACATAAAAGGAGTCATTGGGGATGATCTACTAGAGCAAGAAGTTTAGGCACTATCTGTTGAAAAAGGTGTTTGAATTCCACGTAGGTCACAAAGCACTCTTGTACCTACTGAAAAAACCAAACATGGCTGGAAAATTAGCCAGATGGATTCTTTTGTTATACAAGAGTTCAAGTTCACTATAAGGCACACCCCCGAAAACAAGCACGCAGTAGCAGATTTCCTATCAAGACTGGAGTCACGAGAAGATCTAGAGGGGGTGGAAGATGACTTCCCAAATGCGCAACTCTTCCTCATAGACGGAGAAAAACCCAGCTGATAACGATGAGATGCTGCAATTCTTGTCAGACTTGTCCTTTCCAAATTACATGTCCAAAGATCAAAGGAAGAAGCTGACTCTCTGGAGCAAGTCGTTCATGGTGGTAACATGACAACTCTACAAGATGGGCATTGATCAAATACTGAGAAGGTGTATCCCCAAACATGAACAACAGGTTGTGCTGGCAGAAGCGCACCAAGGAATAAGCGGAAGATAGTTTTTCAAAGAGGTCACGGGGCAAAAAGTGTTCCAAGCAGGATTGTGGTGGGCCGACTACATTAAAAGACGCAAAAAAAATTTACAAAGTAATGCGATAATTTCCAGAGGCTAGGGAAACCGAATGATATAGGCAAAATGCCTCGCTACCCAATATTGCCCCTAGAGCCATTCTAGAAGAAGTCGGGTCTAGACTTTGTCGTCCCATTCAAGCCAGCAACTCAGCAAACAGGAAATAAATACATTCTAGTAGCTCTACAGATCACTGCACAAAATGGGTAGAAGCCAAGGCCCTAAGAGATTGTAAAGCATCGTCTCAGTAGAGAAGTTCCTTTATAAAACTATCATGATAAGATTCAGATGCCCAATAGAGATAGTGAGCAACCAAGGGAGCCACTTCCTCAATGAAGTGATCAAGAAGCTAACATAGAAACATATGATAATACATAAGAAGTCAACAGTCTATTACCTATAAGCAAATGGAAAAGAAGAATCCACCAATAAAATCTTGAAGGAAATCTTAGTCAAGACAGTGAATGAGAATAGGACTGACTAGGACACAAAGTTGCACTTAATAGTATGGGCATTCTGAACAGCTTACAAGAATGCAATAGGACTTACACCTTTCAGCATGGTGTATGGACCGAAGAAGTAGTGCTCATGGACTTCCTCACATAGAGCCTCGGGATATTAGTAGCAGAAAGGCTCTCTCTGGAAGAATCAGAGGTGCACAGGATTGAGAAACTCCTTAAGCTGGATGAAAGAAGATTGCATAGTGCATGGATAGCTGAAATTGTACAGAAGAGGACAAAGCTGCAAGTCGACAGGAACACAAAATTCAAGATCTTCAAAGAAGGAGATGCAGTCTTGCTTTTCTCATTAAGAATGGGACCCCACCAAGGAAAATTGAAAATGAGATGGACGGGCCCAATCAAAATTGTCAGAAAAATGGGGACAAGAACCTTTGAGCTGGCAAGTCTGGATGGAGAAAGCCTAAATGGGATTAAAGGAATTTGCGGAGATGTCATGGGAGGAGCAGCAAAACTTTAAGGCTGCACAGCAGTTAGAGTAGATATGCAAAAGTCGAACATCATCACGCTCCCATCAGGTGAGAAGAGAGTGCTTAGTTGCTGACAAGAAGGCCGAGATCAAAGTCAGCCCCAATGATGATCTAATTAAGGAGTTTGGCCCGCTAGAGGGCAAGGCCAAAGAGTTTAAGATCACGGGCGTGGGAGATGAAGACTGACAAAAGCAAATGCGTTTTGTGGTGGAGATGATCAATCTCACCCACAAACCATATTGTATGTCAAGAAAGGCCTTTGGGATGGTGAAGGCCGCGGAAGCTGGAACAAAGGTAGCATGGGCAGAGGTGTTGTATCACAACCTGAAGGACCAAATAAGAAAGATCAATCGCCCAAACATGAAAACGAAAATTGGCCCATATCTAATAGCCCTGTTTAAGGAACAAGCAGGAGCCGAAAAAGATAAAGGTGAAGGAGGCTACAAAGAGGATGTACGGGAACACGAGGATGGAGGTTACAGGGAGGACGCAGGCCCTAAAGAAGATGTAGCTGAGAAGCCCCATGAATAGGCAAGTTCTAGACAAGGAAAAGACCAAGTGACATCGGGGAAGAAAAGTGTTTTTGAATTTGGCGAGAAGAAGACCAGCAAAAGAAGGGGAGGACTACCAAGGAAGGTACAAGTGCGGCACAATAGAAGCAAATAGAAGCAAAGAGCAGCAAAAACAGGCAGCTTAAGGAGGACTTGGCCGACATTGGCAAGTCTATCCTCTCACAGAATCTAGAGCAGGTAGTAGAAGGCTTCATACCACCACAGGCTTAAGGCAATGGCTCAGAAAGAACATATAAATGTGCAACTGTAGATCAAATTGGACAGGGAGAGGGAAAGCAAAGCTTTAATGGAGGACCAAGTTTCCCTGATCAGAGAGGAGTACCTCAAAGTCATAAAGGAAGTGCAAGAGGCCAAGGCCGATAAAGATAAGATAGAGCTGGTCAAGGAAGAAACTAGGCTAGCGGTCTTGGATGTAGAGGAATTTTTGAAGGTCTACAAGCTTGACGCAAAGAAGATGAAGCAATGGGAAGGCACGCAATCAAGGACCTAAGGAGGTGTGGGGAGAACACCTAAACAAATTGACAATCATAATGTAAGCCCCCACACCTTCCTGCAAAGCAGATGGTGCCCTACCATTCATAGGATGAAAATTCAGAGGGAGGATCTTGAAATCCGAATCCAGCCAAGCTCACAAGCCTAGAACCAACAAAAGGTGTGGAAGCAGCTGCACCCAACCAAGTGGGCAAGGAGGTTGGCACCAGTGGGGGAGGCACCAGCAGCAAAGGAAAAAGAGCTGCAAACGAAAAATGAGCAGCTCAGGAATGAATAAGAAGTCTGGAAGAGGAGGTTCACCTTCTTGAAGGGAGATGGAAAGAAGCTAGCCGCGCAGTCAAAAGGGAAGGGGAAGGAACTTGCTATATGGAAAGGGTCATCAATGGACCTAATTCCCGATCAAGAGCTGAAAAAACACGTGTGGGCAGCTACAAAGAAACTAGAGCAGAAGGAAAATGACAAGGCTGCGCTAAGAGCCCATATTGAAGAGCTAGAGGTGCTCGTCTCGAAGAATTCAAAGAGCAATAGAAACAGGACGGGCATACAATAAAGGCCCTCAAAAAGGATGTAGAGGCTGCTATGCCTGTAAGGGTAATAAGAGGAAGAGGAGGGAAATTGACAGTGAATGAGCTGAATGTCACATTCACGCTGAGCTCTGAAAAAGACAAGAACAGATGGATGCCATGAGAAGGATACATGCAGAAGAAGTGCAAGCAGCCCACACTGACCTTAGGAAAAGACAGGAGCAAATGGATGCCATGAGGAGGGTACACGTGAAAGAAGTGCGAGGATGATAGAGGACTTCCAAAGCTCGACAAAAAGGGAAAACGAGGAAAAAGAAGACCTACAGAAAAAGAATCCAGGAAGAGATAGGCCAAAGGAGCATGGGCGTCTACTCTTAAATATATGCAAAACTTAATCTAGACATAGCTCAGCACAGGCACAGGGGCCCTGAGACCTTCCAACTAGGAAATTGAAAAATTCATGAACCAGTTGGAAGCGTCAAAGATGGAGAGATAGGGCCAAAGTAGCCCTCAGGCAAGAGCATCAGGGCAAGGAAGAAGCCCCTCCCCTGGATCCAAAGCAATGTATAGAAGCAGCGGGCTCTTATGACTCGCAGATTCGGGTGAGGAGGCAACAGCTCATTTGAAGAGTGACTCTGCTAATGCCCCTCACCAACAGAGCCACCAAGTAGAAAGGGGAAGGGGGGTGTTGAAGACAAAACCTATAGGAATACCGCCGTATGGATGGAAATGGAGTCGGGGGCGAGAAAAGAAGGCCAAAGGAACTTGAGCAGACTGTCTTCGAAGAAGGTATCATCACCCCAGAGAAAACTAAGCCCCATGCCTTCGCCAACATGCATGGCTGTGGAAACAATGAAGAGAGAAAGGGCAAGGTATCTAGAGGTGCGGCCCATTGATGTGCAGTTCCGAAGAGCCGACGAGAGGACGGGCATAGGGCATGCCTGGGTAAGGAGTAGGAATAGGGCTTATGAGGAGCCAAGGTATGAACAGGATCGCCCCATCAAGTTCATCTCAAGGGGCATAACAACAGAGGAGGTACCAGACGAAGGTGGCTAGAATAGGCCATAAGGAGTCTGAACAGGAGGATCCAGACTCAAGCGCAATCCAGACACACAATTTTTCTGAACAACAACTGTGGGCTTCGCTGTTGGCGCAGCATCCACCCTGATCGCCAGGTGTTAGCGGCCAATCAACCCATTTGGCCACACTGCTCAGATTGCCGCCCCTGGACTGAACATTATGCAACAAACCGAGCCTTCTTGTTTTATAACAAATATGTAATAGCTTCTTGAAGAACGGGTAGTACCCGTGTAGCTGAAGAGAAAAAAGTGGAAATTAGTCAGATAAGGGGATATAGGGGTTAGAGTAGACTTGGTCTAATTTAGGGAAGGAGTGCATTACTGTCTAGATAGTTCAAGAATCATGTTGGGTCTACATAGGCCCAAAGGAGAGGAGCAGTACTATGAATAGGAAGATAGGAGAGTTGAGTGAGTAGTTCATGAGCAGAGCAGAGCACTTGCTAAGGCATTGTACTATATTGTTATTACTCAAGAATGACACATGGGTTGGTCCTCTTCTCATTGGTCTTTGTCTTACTTCTGCTCATTCTACATATCTCTATCTGTGTTAAGTGTAGTCCTATCTGGATGAGGATCACTATCCAGATTCAGGACATACTTCGAAACTAACTTGCTTTGCAGTCATGATTAATCTCCCCGTAGTTAGGCAGGCAGGTAGCTCAATGTCCTAGCATTGGCTTATTGCATTGGGCACAACTGTAGTAGTCGGCTTCTCCAGAGCCGACTAGGTGGTCCATAACCACATAAGTGCCAGGCCTAGACTGGACTCCAGCATAGTTCATGTCAAAGACCCTTCTTGCTCTCTTGCAAGGAATCATAGGATAGTGGCCAAACCACTTATCTTAGATCGTGGAATTCCCTTTAGGGGAGGAAAAAGGCCAAGAGGAGTGTCAATCCCTCTTGTGTGAGCTCTTCCTCAACTCTCAATCCTCTAAGATAACCCTTCCAATGGTTATGTTTAAGCTATAAAGCTTGACTCACTCACTACTCCACTCTCAATCCTCTTGTGCGAGCTCTTCCTCGACTCTCAATCCTCTAAGGTAACCTTTCCAATGGTAATGGTTAAGCTAGAAAGCTTGAACCACTCTCCACTCCACTCTAGCTCAATCACTGCCTCACTCAAGTTATCAAGTATGCACGCTCCATCACACTACAAGAAATCACAAAAGAATCCATACCAGAAGCAAGTAGTAAGAAGGTAAGAGCACAAGAGAAGAAGAAAGCTTTGCACCAAAGAAATGATTGATTCTCCCCATCCACATTATTGAAAGTTGCATAATACACAAGGGCTTTGCTCGATTGCCCAACTTAAGTGGATGCCCATTGCATATATCTATTCATACATAAAAGTGGGAAATTGTTATATCAATGGGGCCTATGGTGATGCATAATGTGAAATGCTCTTAGGCTAGAGGAGGAGAAGATTTCCTAATGCATGAAAAGTGTGAACAAATTGACAAAGGGAAAAAAAGGTTACACATTAATAGGAAAAACTTACCCTAAAAGAAAAGTATCGCAAAAAAAAACCTTGTTTAATTAAGAAAAGTTTCTAAAATAAGGAAGAAAACTAATAGGTTGGAATTGCCCAAAAAAGTACAAAATCATTACATAAAAACTTTTGATGTAACCACCTCCTAATTCATCCACATCAATTATGGTCAAGATGTAGTATCCATCTAAGAGGAGCTTCATGGAGATTAAAAGTAATATGGAAAGGTCTATGCTAGTCTTGCATCGCACGGTGCTATGGAAACCATTAACAAAACTAGTAAATGTGAGAGTTGTATGATGGCTACTATGGCATAATGGATTTATGCAATCTATAATTGTAATTACAAGACAAGAAAGCATGGAGGTTCACAATATTGATTACCATTTGCCTCATGAAGATGCTCTTGGATGACCATGTAGAGTGTCACATATATGAGAATGTTCATGATCATTAGACCATGACATCAACAAAAACTACTGGTTGATATCTTAGAGCTTAAAACTCCAAGGATGCATAAAACACACACTATCCCTTGCATAAAAAAACTTCATAAAAGAATCTCCCAAGTTGCAAACAGTGGAACTGTCTTCTCTTAAGTGAGAATTTCAAGATTACCCTAAATCTAAGTAAAGAATAAAAGAATCATGCATAATGTATCCAAAAATTACAATTTCAATGTTTATTATATTCAAACACTTAAGACAATAACACTACTTTCTCCAAAAGCAACATAAGAGCTATAATTGTTAGGATAGATAGGAGAGCTAAAACATTAAAAACTAAATGACTAAATTTCACCCCCATGGATTTGGTGCGTAGTAGATCTTTTAATTACAATATTACCTAGATGCTATGGATATTGTACTCCATGCACAAGCCTTAATTAGCATCCAACTAAAACCGTGCATCCAATAGAATCTTACATGCACCCAAACCCAAAATAATTGATCTCTAATTTTCTAGAGACTATTTTAAGAATGAATAATTGTCTCATAGATGAAGAGACTATTTTAAGGTAATTCAACCAAAAAACCATGGCCAAAAGTTGATAATTTTCTCATAGATGAAGACTATTTTAAGAATGAACAATTCAACTAAAATAAACCATAAAGCATGGTACGCGGAAGAAAATTTATTCATTGAGGACTAGATCATCCATGGTACAGTTTTCCATGCACTAACCAACCTACATGCAAGGCAAACCAAAATAAGTACAATCACAATATATGTGAATATATGTGAAGGGTGCAGGTTGAAATTAGTGACTTTTTCTTTAGAGGGTATGGGAAATGCTTTAGGAGAAAAAAGAAGCATTTTAGGGAAAAAAGTTTTTGGATTAGTTAATGGTCTCCAACACCCACGAGAATGAGGACCCACCAAAGTGCAAAGGAAAGCTCCACGAGCCTCGGGACTAAGTATCACGGGGTCTTAAAGACCCTTGTCAAGTGGAATCAATGGATGGCATTGATCAAAATCGCGACACCTTTTTTGGACCATCGAATAAAGTAAACTAGGCCAAGTAAACTAGTTCGAGTAAACTACGGGTGAAAGGCAGAGAATATAATGGCTTGAAACCACACGGATTTGTTACTTGAAGGTATAGTGTAGTGGTAAGATGTTTCCAATGGTAAGTAACCCAAGGTCTCGAGTTCAAATCCTCTTTTGCACATAACAATCTTGCTCGAAAATTTTCTAAGTCCCAAACTCAAATCTTCATGATGTAAACTACGAAATAAACTATGATTTGTTGAGTAAACTAGGAAGTAAACTATGCCCACTTAGTAAACTAGGAAGTAAACTATGCCCGTTTAGTAAACTAGGAAGTAAACTAAGATCGCTTAGTAGCCTAGTTTACTTTATCCGACGGCCCAAAAAAGGCATCGTGATTTTGATCAATGCCATCCATTTTTACCACCTGGCAAGGGTCTTTAAGACCCCGTAGCACTTAGTCCTGAGGTTCCATGAGCGTTTATGACAAGTAGAGAAATAATTGACGTGTAGGGTAAAGAGGCTAGTTATAAGATTGGGAGGTTTATTAGTGGGCCAATGGGGGCCTGAAAGGTAGTGAAATAGTTTGCAAGAGGACTACTAGTAGGCCCTCCTATTGGTGGTCCACCACCTAAAATGCTTCCTCCTTAAAACATCATTAGTTCACAAAGGACCCAAAATAAGTCCAGATTCCCCCTGATGCTGTGTAATTAGCCATGGGGATGATTCTATCGTATTTGTAATGCGGCTAGTGGCTCACATTGTGGCCAGAGGTTCTCTTCGATTATCTTAATAACGTTGTGCCATTTTGAGAGACACACAGAGAGATGAATGCTGAGCTGTGTGCTTTTGCCTATGAGAAAATGCCATGTTGATTGATTGTAATCGTTGATTGTGAGGAGAGCGGTTGTGTGATTTGTGTATCCGGAGGGTCGCATACGGATATGAAAGGGGACAACCTCCTAGGTGGTCGACTGTGTAAAGGGAGGCGTAGCCTGTATGAGTTGTGAACACAGAGACCGTGAGAGAGAGAGAGAGAGAGAGAGAGAGAGAGAGAGAGAGTAGACTCAGTAGCATCAAGATGGCCCCAGGCCGAGTTTTGATGGCATTGAAGAACGCGACTGCATAGGAGGCGCAAATCAGAGAGCGAGCTTGTGCTGCTGAGAGAAGGCTGCCGTCATCATCATCGTGGTGCCGCAACAGCTTTGAAGGATACAAGTGAGACATGTGTACTTTAGTTATCACAAGGTCTTGTAAGGTTGAAAACCTTTTTTTTAAAAGAAAGGATAAATTTATTATTAATATCGTTTAATTAAAAAAAAGAGGTAACACCTGTTATTAACAGGCTAGGGACTGATGATTAAGCGTTTAGCAGAGTCCAATAGCTCAGAACTTAAAAGGGCCAGTGAGTACTTTTAGCTCTACTACAAACACTTGTTCCTTCCATTCAAGGCGTTGCATATGAGGGCACCGTCGAAAGATGAGTTAATTTCGGGCCAGCCAGATCTGTTGCAGGACTGTGTATCTGACCCACGGCCAAATGCTGGCTAATGCTGGATTAAAAAAAGTGACATCCCAAAGCAAAGCGTGCTTCCATGTAAACTAATCTTGTGTGCCCTGCTTTCTAGCCACTTCCTTGTTCCTCTACATAGAGCTTGAGCTGTTGGGCATGCCTAAACGATGTGAAACGGATCCTCCCTATGGGTGTTACAGAATGGACACATCAGGGCCCAGGTAGTGAGTCTGTCTCTTGTAGGGAGCTTGAGATGCAGGAGCCTCTAGAGGAAGACATTGACTCACAGAGACGGCATTGCAGACCATATTGCCACCGTACGTCGGACCCAGGTTCCAATAGAACTCGGAGATTTCCATCGGTGAGCGAGGCATCCAAACCAGTGCGTCTGGGGCATGTACAGATCAGCTCCTTTCAATTCTAGAAGCGGTTTCCCCTTGTTGGTGGCCCAATTGGCGATCCAGTTTTCATCTTTTAGGCACAAAGCAGTTGGCAAAGGAAACAGGAGTGCATCTGCAGCAACTTGTAGGGTAGCAAGAGCGGGAGGAGAAAGACCAAAACGTCGGGCAATAATATCCCATTCTAACTGTGAAGAAACAGGACTTTTCCAGCCCTATTTTCTGGTTTTTTTTATTTTTTGTTTTTTTGGGCTTTTTTGTCTTAGCTGCTGGCCTACACCTTTATGGTGACCGACGAGCACCCCCCTCTACTATAAATAGCATTGCCCATACCTCATCATGCAGTGTACCACTTCATCGCCATATCAGGTACCATCTGGCCGCCTACAAGCAGAGGCTATCATCTGTGTTTTCCTTTGCTGGTCCAGGCCGCCTGCTTCGGGGCTCACATCAGCCAACAGCAGGCTGTATTCTGGCGCTTGCATCAGGCCTACATCAGCTCACATCTGCGTTTCATCTCAGCACATGCCAACACCTACATCAGAGCATATATCAGCGTTTATACATCAGCTTACATCAGCGTTTTGCTTCAGCAGACACCTGCGTTTTGCTGCAGCTCACATCAGCCACATCTGCGCTTACATCAGGCTTACGTCAGGATTTATATCAGCGTTTATCTCAGCCTTCTTCAACTCATACATCAGGGCTCACATCCACCATATCTTGTGCGTTTTGGCACAGCCCTTGGGACAGCAGCCCTCTCTGCTACTTCGGGACAGCAGCCGTCTCTGCTTCAGGTACGCAGCACCCGTGTCGCCAGAGCTTGCACCACTTGGGACGGCAGCCCTCTCTGCTCCAGGTACGCAGCACCCGTGTCATCAGAGACTGCACCACCATCATCGTCTTCGACGTTACCTTTTTTCCGCTGCCACTATCACCTCGAAGTGCTATGCCTCACATCAACGCGAGCCTTTGTCATCGACCATGCTTCAGCTCCGACGTCCTTCTCTGCTTCTGCACTGGTCTTCTTTTTGCTCAGAGTCACCTCTCATATGAGGGCTCTTGTACATATCTGCACTCACCTTTTTATATATATTCACTCACATATTTCATGGTGTGGTTTTACTCTAATCTCTCGTATATCGAGTCCTTCCGTCCTTTTGCCCTCACACCAACCATTGGGTTGTTCTGCTATCCCAAAGATCATTCCATGTCTGCACACCCTTTTTGTGGAGTTTTTGGGTCTAGTTGATATCCCGCAATGCTTGTGGCTTGCCATTTTCCATGTTGCACACCAACCACCAGATGCTCTCGTCCAGTGCCCCGTCGCTCGTGAGAGGACGTTGGCCTTTCCACTGTAAACTGGTGAAGAGCTCCTGTCACCCAGCCACCAGCCCATTCACGAGAGTTGATTGCTTGACTGTACACTTGCCTCTTGAAGCGATCCTATGTTTCTAAGACAGGTTTGGCCATTGCCCAGGAAGGCCTAAGGCATTCTGAATAAAATATCTAGTGATTACTCCCAATGGGCACGTTGTTTCAATCCTTTGTAGCCATTTGAGTGTGAGAGTTTTAGAGTTCACTTGGAGGTTATTGATTCCCAAGCCTCCTTTCTACTTGGGGGAGCAAACTTGTGCCCATGGGATTGAGAGTGAGAGTTTCAATCCTCTGTAGCCATTTGAGTGTGAGAGTTTTAGAGTTCACTTGGAGGTTACTGATTCCCAAGCCTCCTTTCTACTTGGGGGAGCAAACTTGTGCCCATGGGATTGCACGCCAACTCTGTCCCTCGGCTCTGCTCCACAGGAAGTCACAAAAAATTTATTGATTTTGGCCTAGTCCGTATTAGTGAGGGCACAATAAGAGGCAAGATATGTCGTATAAGATAGCAACACATGTTTGAGCACCACCAGACGCCCAGCAAAAGACAGAGACGCTTTACTCCAATGTGTCATTTTGCCTTGTAGTCGAGGGAGGAACCAGTCAAACCTTTGATTGCTGCTGATGTCTGTGCCAATGGGGCAACCCAGCAGCCTAAATGGAGTCCCGTGGGGTATCCATTTAAAGTCATATTTGAGGTCCCACATTTGTCTATCTCCTCTGTCCAACAGCAGGGCCTCAACTTTAGCAGTGCTATTCAGCGAACCGGACAGTTGACAAAATTCATCCACTACCTACAGGAACGCATCAATGTTAGTCTCTTCATACACCAGAATAGAGCTGTTATCATCAACGAAGAATTGGGTGGTCATTCCCTGCTCTCCTTCCGGGATGGGAAGACCTTTAATAAGTCCTCTCTCCTGAAAGTAGCGAACATTCGGGAAGACCTTTAATAAGTCCTCTCTCCTAAAAGTAGCAAACATTAGCCAACAGTGGCTTTGTGACTGTAGCAAAAAGGAGTGAGGCAAGGGGGCATCCCTGCCGAACTGATCTCTACAAGGCATACTCTCCTACTACCATCCCATTGATTATGATTTCTGCATTGCCATTGATCAACAAGGCACGAACCATCCCAATCAAGGCTCGTCCAAATCCCATCTTCTCTAAAACAGCTGGCATGAAATCACATCTGACTCTGTCATATGCTTTATCCAGATCAAGATTGAGGAGCATATACGGTTGGAGGGATAATGCGTAGTCAATTCCACACTGTTTGGGGTCTATCACCCGGGGTAAAATGAATTTTATTCTGAGAGCAATGGCCTCTGCAAACACCTTGAATGAGGTGTTCAGCTTTGTGAGCGGGTGCCATTCCCCTACTGTCAGCCTATGAACTCTCTTTGGGATGAGTTTAATGTGCCCTCGGTTGACCTCCGAGGATAACTCCTCTCTTTGGTATGCTTCATTAATCATTGCACATAAGTCGGTCTTAATCAGCTGCCAGAAGTGCCAGTAGAATTCTATGGTAGTCCATCTGGACCAGATGTCTTGCAGCATATCTTAGTTCATCCTCAGTGAACCCTATTCAAGACTGTTAGAGAGGATCAATCGATTGAAGCAGTTATCCTTGACAGGAAGTTATCCAATCGCTCGGGTACCCACTCTCTAAAGGCGGTGTCACTCCACTAATGGCTGATAGATGAGAAGTTAAGAGAGAGGCTATCTCATTCTCATCTTCAGTGAGAGACCCATCTGATTTCATTAGTCTCCTTCGATATGCCAACCTCTGCCCCTTTTCACCTAGAGGCAGCAAGAGCCCAAGGTGGGACCAAGATAGATGGGACAGATGCAACAAATTTCTGTAAAAAACATGGCAAAGCCCAGGCCCGGGTCGGAAGAGCCAGACTCTCCCTGGCAGAACAACCTTACCCAAGCAGTGCAACAGGAGGGCCCTGACGAGATCAGCACTACCTTGATTAGTAATCTTGACAGTTAGAGAAAGGTTGAAAACCTTTGGGGCACATTAAGAGTAAATAAATGAATAAATGGGTTGAGAATAAACAATAGAAAAAGTAAGGATCAGAAGGATTTATGTGGAGCAATTCTGAGGATTTGGGGCTGCAGTCTCAGAACAAAGAGGGAGGGAAGGGGCTTTGGGGGCTTTGGGGGGCTTTGGGGGGTTTGGGGAAGGAGGTAGCCAGAGAAACTGGACATCAATGGATATAACAGAGTGCTGTAGAGTGAAGAGCCAATAAGAGGGGGTCAAAAGAGAGGATAAAAGAAGGGTTAGGGATGGGGTCTAGCACAGAATGAGACAAGGATTTGCAAGAATAGGACTAAAATACAGGCTATATTGCAAAAGGGAAGAGTGCGGGGAACCTCTCACGACTGAGAGGCTGAATGCACAACTTATGAGCTGTAGGCAGGGCCAAGAAGGCATGCCACAGGTTTTCAGCAGAAGAAAAGATGCAGGTGGGCTTAATCTTGGTTCTTGTCTACTCGAACCCAAGCTTTCTCCTTGACAAACTTCCTTTAAAACACCATGTACAGCAAAAATTAAGATAAAGACAACTAAGTACATGATGAGGAAGGATACTCATACATGAAGGCATCATACAACCGATGACACTGATACTCTTACTATATAAAAAAAGAATCGTACATGGGTTGGCAAGAAAAATGTGCAACCAACAGATTTACAAGGGACTACTACCAGGTCAAGTTACACCCCGACAGGGGAGGCAGTTTGGTTGACACAACTGGACATTGCCAATCCTGTTAGTGGCTGGTCAAAATTTTTTGCCATGCTTGAAGAGACCAATACCCAATACGACCACCCGCCATGTTCTACATGATACAAACATCTGCTAAGCTCTTCCCACTTTTCATTCAAGCACACACCAGCATGGCAAGACATCAGATCTCTGTCAAGCACCTGATGGCAAAAACTCCAATGTCTGTGACTGAGAAAAAGCCTATACAAGGTTATCCTGCCATATGACAAAGAATAAAGAATTGGTTTTCGTAAACACTGAGTTCAGTAACATCTTCTATATGAAGTGTCATTGATGCGATCCATGGGTGCTCCCCCTCCGGCCCAAGTTTTGAAACATAGTCTCTTCCTCCTGAATGTCCCAAAGTATCTTTTTTATCCAAGTTTTTTTGTCATTTAGTCCAGCCAGATGCACCATAAAATCACCTTTAGAGTAAACCCCTGCAAAAGAACATCAATGCGTGAAAAACCAAAAAAGAATCCCAAAATAGTTGGGATCAAAGATAGTAAAATAATGCCAACCTTGCCACACGGTTTTGGTCAACGTCATCAATCGATGGCCACTTTTCAATGATGGCCGCCACAAGTTAGAATTGAAAACACATTGCATTTCGGGAATCCGAACATGCTGCTTCCGCTCTTCCTCCGGCATATTCCTTATCAAAAACTTCAAAGCATCATTGTCTCCACTTTTTCTTTGACCAAATGACCTAATAAACGAGGTTTGATTCCACCAGAGATCCAGAAACTGCATGCTCCAAGAGGAATTTCGGAAGAAAAACATCCCTAAAAAGTTTCCCAACAAAGTAGGTCACAAGCAGCCATAGAAACCCTTCTTCTAGAAGATACAAAACCAGCTCTAAAACACAGCACTGAACACTGAAGGTGTGTATACCTGCATTTACTCCTGTAACATCCTGTGTAACAATAAAGTCTGGCATCTCATCGAAATTTGTATTTCCAGCTATGGACTCAATTATGTCCTCCTGTAAAACCACAGTAAATTTGGAACTTGTGAGAAGTCTTGACGGCAACATGCAGCCGATGTCTCAAGCAGCTGATGCCATAAGTACTCACCAAAGCAATTGTGGGATTGGTCACAAGCGAATCCTGCAAAAAAGCACACAACTAGCATAAGTCACACCATCACGAATAGGAACTAGAAGGCACAAGCCAACTAAGATAAAAAACCAAAATTTCTTCACTAGGCACAAGTCCAGTGATCATACATGGATGGACCATATGATGCTCAAGACATACTTTAGGAGTGTCTACCAGATATGTAACTAAGATGCTCCCAACATGGTATACTTACCTAGATACCGATTGTCCAACAGATATGTGGCTAAGATGCTGTCAACTTGGCATACTTTACTAAAATGCCCATATGACATATAAATAAGGTTTCCACATGATATTCTTCTCTTCAAGATATTAAAAAACGCTATCATTCTCAGTAAAAATACAACCAGAATGCTTGAATTGATGGGGGTTTTGATAACTTGGCACTACAGCTTACCGCATCGTTCCAAAAGACCCAGTCGTAATGCAGCAGCTGCGTGCGTACGGCCACGATTTTGCTCCAGCTAGGGGGCCTGTGCTGGTTCAGGAGGCCACTGGCATCAATAAACTGGTAGCCATGTCGCTTGGCATAGCTAAGCTTGTTGGGGTTCACCAAATCAGCCAGGCCTTCAAAAGACCGGCCAGGGATACCTTTCCCACCATCTTGGCATGTGACCATGGCAAATTTGAACCTGTTTTGAGCAGCTTTTGTCCCTTCTGCTGGTTTCACATTAAAGCACTGGCGGCCAAGGTAGTTGGCCCTTTCCAGAAGAACCCCGGAGCCATAGATTAGCGTTGCGCTGAGGACCATCACAATGCCCACCAGAAGCACTATAATTTTGAATAACCTTAGCGGCACAGAGGACCACCCCAGTAGGCGATAGTGATCGGGGTCTCCCTTGAAGGAAACCTGCATCCGTAGCATTTCCAGGTCTTCAGGAAGATCCTTGGCGAAAAGGGGGAGCTCGGGCACCTTGGCCGGACGTCGCAGAGGAAACACATCCGGCGAAGTGGGCATGGATGTAAACGGCGTGTCTGGCCTCCCCTGATTATGGTCCCCTGCTAAAATTAGGGTTTCACCTGATGAGATTCCTCTTGCTGAAATGAGATTAGGGTTGCTCGTCTCACTGCTATGATTTGGGTTTCTTGTGGAAATTGAGATAAGGGTGTCTATTTCCTAGTGCTGAAAGAAACGTGTCAAGTCGATCGGAGAATTCCTGCCTCTGCTCCAAGGATTTGTTTCTGCTTCTAGAATTGTCGCCCGCTTTGATGATGAACCCCGGTGAGAACAGAAATCGGGGCTTCTTTTTCCTGCTAGTAGAATTGGGTGATTAGGGTTAATTTCCTAATTAGGGCTTTCTCCGGCTTGAAAACCAACGGGTTTCTTTGATGGTAGGAAAACTAGGGTTTCTGCCTTACGTATCGCATTGATTCAAATCGCCCAAAATGAGAAATGTAGACACGCCGACAGGGTAAATTAGGGTTTATATCAAGCGATCAGAATTTCTCCCGCTCTGCAAAAACATGGAGGGGGGACAGTGAAAATCGCCAACTGGCGATCGATATGTATAATGAAAGTCCTGGATTGTCCACAACAGAAGCGGTAAGAGGGAGGAGGGCAAGAAAACAAGAAGCCGAAGGCACAGCGTAAAGAAAAGACTCTCTCTCTCTCTCTCTCTCTCTCTCTCTCGCTCTTTCTGTCTATGTATATATATATATATACACTCAAATTCCTCTCTTACAGACAGCTAATTTTCTCTCTCAGCCCTTCTCTCACTCTCTCTCTCAAACTCTTAGAACTCCAACACAAGACCCGCGCAACTGTGAATCCGGCCTGCACAAGAAGAAGCCCACACGGAGGAGCTTTTGATTCAAACCAGCAGAAACTGCGAGGAAAGCCTCGTTTCTTGAACTTTCTTCTGAGTTGTACCGTCCTTTCCTTTTGTTGTCGAGTCAAGGAGCCGTTATCCCAAGATCACACAAGTTCTGTTCGCACGTGTCCAGCATCCATCGGCCCTGGCTCAATTCGTGTTTGTTCTGCTATGGGCCCAATTCATGCATCATGTTAGTGTATTTTCCACCTCTTTAATTTGAAAAGTACGTGCATTCTTAAATTTGAAATTATAATACCTAAAATTAGTAAGCATTACTTCCAATTTTCCCAGAGACGGTTTTTCACCGAATTTTTTATTCCCACACCCTAGACCTAAAATTGAACAAAGATAGTTCGAACATACACTTTCACATGGAAACCTTATTGCATGAGAACGGGTCCTAAAACATGCTAGAAAATGGCAGGAAAGTCACAAAAATTCATGTTGACAAAGTTAACAACACTTTACATGGTATATAGCTCAATCTGAGATAATCAGAAGAGAGCAACTCGAGGAGGTGATGAGGAGAGCCAACAATGGAGGTGAGAACCAACAAAACCTGCTCTGATACCAATTACTAGAGTGGAGACAAAGGTAGCGACTGGTTCAAAAGGCCTATCCCTGGATAGGATCTTGGTCCAGAGCTGTCAACCCTCGATGATGTCATGGACATTCGACATCCCATCACGGGTCAAATGGAATACAACCCAATCCATGTCCAAGTTCGAGGTTTGCTCGAACTGGGATGTGTTCGAAGGACATTGACTCAAATCTAATCGGGGTATATGGTATGCTACAGCTCTTGTAGGCACTTTAAACCTAAGAATGGGTGTATGCCACTACAATAGCGGGAGTGAAACTAGGAATCTTGGCGATGATAAACCCAACTCATTGGAGCCCAAGTCTTCCTTTGAGACGAGAAGATACGATCATCTCAATTCTTGCACCTTCACCCTTCGGATTGGATTGAAACGCTATTCCTTATCAAAGAACCCGTGGATTGTTTCTTTATCTATTCACTTAGTCTTCCCTTTTTCCTCTTCATCTTCAGTTCGTCATTCCAGTTCAGTCTTCTTCTTTTCTTCAGTTCACCATTTCAGTTATGACGCATCCCTTCAAACGAAAAAACGAATCAATGATATGAGCAACACACACATATGCACACACAGATGCAGCAAGTAAGGAGAGATACAGATAAGCACAACACTCAAAGTAGATTTATGAGAGTGAGTGAAATACAAGTAAAGTGATATGATAAGATCACTTACATGCTTCTTACTTCTTATCTTTCTTACTACCACATGGCGATTTTTTTAGGCATCTACTAGCTAATAGCAAGAACTTTGTTTCACTTTTCTTGATTCCATGTGCAAAAATGATAAGAAGGGGGAGAAGAAAGGACTTTTTTATATAGAGATGGAGTTTAAAATTTAAATTGGGGGCCATGTTGCAATTCTAAAAGACTAATTCAAATCGTTCTCACACACACACACACACAACAGCCATCTCTCTCTGATACATTTCTTGCTGCATGCAACTCCCATAGCCTTTTGCCGCCATAGCTCTTTCATTCTCTCCCCCCCCCACACACAAGGTAACTCTCTCTCTCTCTCTCTCTCTCTCTCTCTCTCTCTCTCTCTCTCTCTCTCTCTCATGGGCTTAGTATTTTGTGTGCAGGTGCTTACGTAGAGCTTATTTTTTAGCAATCTATGCGCATGGAGCTCTCTCAGATAGATATTATCTCCCCCCCCCCCTCTCTCTCTCTCTCTCTCTCTCTCTCTCTCTCTCATGGGCTTTAGTTGCTTGCATGTAGTTTGAAATCCCGCGTAGGGTGCTTCTCCCTCTCACATAGCTATATTCTCTCTCTCACACAGAATTTACAAGTGCACCCCGCACTTTACAAGTAGGTATACCCCGCAATAAAATGGGGTTACAGAGAGGAAAAACATACATATTACATAAAAATTTCTCGTGCATCAATGAATGAGAAATAGGTCTCATTATTCTTGGATTGAAGTGTTAGCGACACTAATATACCTTAGGCAGAATACTATAATACCGCAAACACTTGTAACCAATACATTGTTTCTAGGTCTTTGTGTGTATCTTCCGTATCAAATTGGTGTATTGTTGCGTGCATAGGTCCAGATCTCCTCAACACTCTCTTGCAGAGCCTCTGCAACCTTAAAAGTAAGGGATTCATCTTGCTCGACACCATTTGTGGAGTGGACTTCTTTCATTGATATCACCATCATTGTCATGAACTTGAGTCCCTTGAGGCCTCCAAGCTCACTTGTTTAGCTCCAAACCTCCAAGCTCCACCTCCACGCTGTCAGTGTAGAGTCGCTCGCACCATCGCATAAGGCAATCACTCTCTCTCCACTCACCCACACAAGCATAAAACATACAAGCATAGAAGAGGCACAAATGCTAGAATGCTCTCTATCAATATATGTCAAGACACAAAGAAGAGCTCTCAACAGCACAAAGGGGGATTGTGTCTTTTCATTATGAGAAAATGCCTTATATACATTTGGCCCTTATTCACACTTGGGTGCCCAAAACTTACTTAATTAAGGCCTTGGGTGGCCAATATCTCATAATATACAACTTTTATAGTGTCTTTTCATGACACTTATTAATGTCCTCAATTGGAGGAGCATACTTGTTAATCCAAAATGGGATTGACATCCCCCCCTACTTGATGTAGGTTATGTCCTCAGAACCTGTTACCGAGGTCGAAAGACTTGGTCACCGAACTTATGACGGTAAAAGTTTTGGCATGATTGAAGATTTTTAAGGGTTCTTCTAAATGCTGAGTGTGATCGTCAAAACCCTGTGTCCACCATGTTCTCGAATGTGACATGTATGTAGGCAAGAAGACATCGCACGCAATGATAGTATAGCATTATGCCCCTGTCAGATGAACCTTGATTCATGTCCAATTGCAGTTATTTAGCTTTATATCCATCATATGGTTCTTTGGGTTGATCAATCAAGGCCGCGAGCAGTTTTAAAAGTCTAACACTGGCCACTATTGTTGAGTCCGAGATACAGCGCCATGTCTGTATCCAGGTTAGCATCTGTTTTTTTTGCTCCCTTATGTCTGTAAATGTTGTTGGCATGAAGATTGGGAAGTTACAACAGACATGCAGTCGCACTGCTTGGCCTCTTGAAACTCCAGCGCGGAGTCCATCTTCTCTTTAGTGGCATGTACAAGGGGTCAACTCGTTGAGTTGGTGGCGCACACATATAGACATGGCTGTATTCTGAAATTGTTAGGAATTCCTTTCTCCAGTCTGGCTATATTCCAAAATCCTCTAACTTGGGGTGTGCAGCATCTGTAATGATTGTTGCATAGCCCCCTCGGCGAGTGTGGACTGGGTGTGGACTGGGTGAGCTTTCCTCCACTTGCGGAAGCAATAACTGATCATAAATGTAACTACTCAGATTTCCAGCAGGTCGGCAATTGTGGATTGGCTAATTTGGTTTGTCGTGCCATGTTAGACCACAATGTACCCTCTCCAGCCAAAGGTAGTAGTTCTTCTAAATCTGGGCGAGGTGCTCGTAGAGGGTATGGTACATAATGTTGTTTTGTTGGCATGACATCGGATTAGGCCTCGGGTAGAATCCTTCGAGTTGGCTCAAATGGTGTTATTTGCATTAACACCTTGAACATTAGCTTTGGCTCTAGTAGTGGATTGCCGAAGCCTTCATACTCTACACCAGACACAATGACTCCAAAATAGTATCATTAGTAAAAGCTTCAATATTGTCTTGGGGGAGAGTATGGCGTACCTCCTGAGTTTGTCGTGGGGGAGAGGGGTCAAGTGCGGGTATCTCCATGGGGGCGAGAGGGTTAGTGGGAAAATCTATATGTTGAGGAGTGAGAGTAGAAAAAATGCAGTCGGCTTGAGACTTGTTAATAGGCGATGCATTAGGATATAGATTAAGTAGTTTACTAGCGACATTAGAATATACTGGGTAAGTGGAGATGGAAGATGAAGTTGGTGTCTCTTCTTGACCATGGCCTGAGCTGGGGGATGGGTGGCTAGGTTTGTAGGATTTCATAAAATCTTGAAGTTCAGTGATATCCTCAGGACTTATGTTAGGATATTCAATATGGGTGTCATTAAAAGTTCAGTGATATCCTCATGACTTATGTTAGGATATTCAATATGGGTGCTATCAAAAGTGTAAAGGACACTGGTTAACATGGATTCTAAATGTTTGTAGATATTATAGTATAGTTTTAGAATACCAAAAGGGTGATATAAAGAAGACTCACAGAAGTTGAAGTGCTAGTTTGTATTGTAGACTTCTAGCCACCCATGGCTTATAATCCATTGATAACTTTGTGCTACCACCTCGTAGTTGGCCGGTGTTTTGGGAATATCATCTGGAACAAACAGGTCTAATTTTTCGACACTGTTGTCCAAGATTTCAGAGTTTTGGAGTACACGACACCAACTACAAAGGTTTAACACAATAGGGTGTAATGGTGGATAAAAGTTAATACTATATCCCCTCGTAAAATTTCCATAATGATAGTGGGATCAGCATCACGCTCAGTATTTTACTTAATGGGGTTAGTTCACCTAGGCTTAGGTCTTCAAATATATTTATATCATATTGAAGCAATGAGAGGGTTAGTTTAGACAAAAAAAGAGTAAGAGTTTGCGGAGGGGCCTGAGGAGTTACTAGCAACTGACCTATCTCTGAGGCTCGCTCAAGGAGTAGGTGCATTTCATCTGTAGGCTCTTATCTTTGACTGCGATCCTATATGGCCAGTTCGCATTCCAATTCTTGTAGACGGGAGTCATTGGTGCTGAGGAGGTTTGATATGGCTGTTTCTCGGACCATCCATGAAGCATCCAACTCCTTGAAGCGCCTTGTTTCCTCCTGGGCACGTTGTGGTAGCCTCTCTTTCCCTGAGCTTTTGTGATTCTCTGAAGTCTTTCGGCAGCCAGTCTTTGACTGTCTTGTAACTGCTGGGTGACTTGTGCCATTGCCTCTTGGTGTGCTATCACCATTCTCTGCATCTCAACTTGATTGGCGCTAATGGTATCATTAAGGACTCTCACCTTTTCTTCATGGCGCTAATGGTATCAGTAAGGACTCTCACCTTTTCTTCATGTGCCTTGTTTGTCTGTTTCCTTTCTTGTTGTTGCAAGTGAGTAGCTCTGCTTTCTGCTTCCTTCAGACTTAAGGATAACTGCTAGATCTGGGTTTATAGCTCTTCTTTGGCCCTCAGGGACGTATGCTGGAGCTCTTGTACCTGCTGGGCATGAATGGCTGTTAGCTCGTGGTTGTGGGTAACTTCCTTCTGAAGTTGCTCTTTAGCCTGCTCCAACTTTGCCTTAAGATCCGTATTCTCTTTAATTCTTTGGATAATAGTTTGGCTGAGAACCAAATTATTGTTTTCCAGTGCTTTGTACCTGGCGTCTTGCTCCTCGGTGGCCTTTAAACTCTTCATGTGATCACATCTAGATGTGTGGCCTCTGCTACTATCAAGTGTTCTTTTAAGGTTTGTACTTGTGTGTTGGACTCTTAAACTTGCTTCCAAAGTGTAGCATTACAATCATGAAGCATATGTGTGGTGAGGAGATGGCATCGCCATACTCATTGCTCCTGCTCCCAAAGCGTTGTACTTGTGCCTGCTGCCCCTTCCAGTCCAGCATGTGGTAGGTTCAGTAGCCCATCCATGTAGCATTATATGGTAGTGATGTGTGTGAACACATTTAGGACCGTCGGGGCACTTTTTCCCTCACTAGGAGGGTTTTTTCCCTGTGCGTATGTACATCCTCTTATCTACTCATTTTGGGGTGTTTACTTATCTTTTGTATCTGGCACACATTTGTTAATTCTAATTTAGTGAGTTTGTGTGCTCTCAAGCTCTCTATCTTGTGTGTGTGTGTGCATTTTTGCAACCCTAACTCTAATTCCAACAATTGGTATCAGAGTTAGCTTAATGTGAAGTGAAGCATTATTCCTCATATTCGGTCATGTAAGACTTCAAAACAGGCATGGGATGCACTTGCTGCATTATACCAGGTGCGCAATGAAGTACGTGTTGCATATCTGCGCAAACAGTTGGAGTCTGAGCACATGAATGAGGGAGACTCAATGGACAGATTCTTGATCAAGATCAAAGATTTTAAGGAGTAGCTTGCTAGTGTGGATGAGATATATCTTGATAGTACATTGGTGCCCACAGTTCTCAATGTATTACCGGATTCTTATCAAAGTTTTGCCTCTACCCTTAGACTCGATGAAGGGAAATCCAAATGCCCTTACATTATTTGATGATCTGGTTTCAGTACTCTTGCAAGAACTTAGAAGAGTAGTCTAGGCAAAACAGATCTAACATGCGAGTTGGTGACCAAACTTTTATTGCTAATCAGAAAGGCAAAGGCAAAGCTTCTTCGCATGGTGGCTATAAGCCAAAATCAGAATCCTCAGGTAAGGATGCAGAGAAAGAAGGTGATAAGCCTAAAAAGAAGGGCAAGTGTCACTATTGCAAGAAACCAGGGCACTACATAGATGAGTGCAAGAAAAGGCTAAAGAAGGAGAAAAAGAAAGAATCTAGCATGGCTGTGGTGGCTGATGGTTGTGGCTGATGCATCTGCACCAATGTAGATGATGGTTGTGGCTGATGCATCTGCACCAATGCAGAGAAGAAGGAATCTGCAAGTTTTGCTCAAGATGATTGGGCATGGACTATACATTGCAGTTATGATCCTTTTGTTCATGATGTATGCATGTCAGTGGCAGAATTGGATGCTTGGTACTTTGACAGTAAGCACATTACTTCACAAAAAAATTTGTTCTCATCTCTAGAATCTGTCCCAAGTGTAGGAACCGTCACATGTGCAAATGGTTCCTCATATCCTATCAAAGGAGTTAGTAGAGTTGTGCTCACTGCTGCAAATGGGGGCGTATTTACTCTTTCGAAAGTTTTATATGTGCTAGGCATTAAGAAGAACTTACTGTCAGTTTCAGCCTTAGCCTTGTCAGGCTTGACGGTGAAATTTGTGGATGACAAATGTACAGTTTAGGATAGAAATGATGGTTATTCTATCATTGCCTTAGGTACCTTGTTTCATGGCCTATACATGATGGATGTATTTGAGAAGTTGCAACATGATGCTTGCTTAGTCTCTACGAGTCGTGCTATGAGTGATGTAGAACTATGGTAGTTTGTTACGCCTTCAAAGGCATGATATGGTGTCTGAGTTGGCAACTCTTGAGACCCCTACTAGACATGTATGTGAGGGGTGTATTCTTGGTAAAATGCATCGGGCATCATTTCCAAAGGATGGATCTGTGAGAGCTGTTAAGAAATTACAGCTTATACATAATGATGTATGTGGTCCTATGAGGACACCATCTATTGGGAGATATCTCTACTTCGTCACTTTTATTCATGATTACTCCAGATATAGATGGCACGATGTATGGTGAAAGCCCAAGATTTACCTCATGGTTTTTGGTTAGAGGCAACTATGTGCGCAAACTATGTGTTGAACAAATGCCCTGCCAAGGCCTTGCAGTCTAAAACTCCTTATGAAGCTTGGCATGGCAGGAAGCTTTTTGTGGCTCATTTGCATGTTTTTGGTTGTCTTGCTTATGCTCTTGTGTGCCTGAGCAACAATGCAGTAAGCTTGATGATAAGGCAGTTAAATGCATATTTGTGGAATACAGTTCAGAAAGTAAGGGATATAGACTCTACCATCCGGCCTCAAAGTGGATTTTAGTAAGTAGAGATGTTGTTTTTGTCAAAAACTCAGTTCAGTGCATGCTTTCATGCAAAAAACAGCAGAATGTATGCTCACAGGACATGTTTGATTCGCTCCTACCTTTGTTTAATGGAGGGCAGCCATATGTAGAGCAATTGAATGCTCAACCAAGTGCTGAAATTCAGCCTTTGGCAGGTGCAAAATCAACCTGCAAATCAGCCTCTTGATGAGGCAATTATTGAGGATGTAGTGGGTGAGGAGAGAGCAACCATAGAAGAACCTAGGTGTATGCCAAAATGGCTTGTGTAAACATTGAGGGATAGCAAGTTGGCAGCTCCTTTACCTAGCAGAACTCGTGCAGGTTCTCATCATGCATATTATTCTCATGTGGATCATGTTCTCATTTCTACTTTATGTAATGAGGAGGAACCTGTTTCCTTTGAGAAAGCACAAGATGATGATCATTGGATGCATGTTATGCAGGATGAGTATAACTCTATACTCAAAGAATGACACCTGGTATTTGATAGATCTACCTCATGGCAAGAAGGCCATTGATACTAAGTGGGTTTACAAGTTAAAACGCAAAGTAAATGGTAGCATTGATCACTACAAGGCCAGACTTGTTGCAAAGGGGTATGCCCAGCAAAAGGGCATTGATTATAATGAGACCTTTGCACCCACATCTCGTATAACTACCATTAGGTGTCTCATTGCTTTGGCAGCACATCATGGGTGGAATGTACATCAGTTGGACATTAAGACTGCATTCTTGAATGGTGATTTACATATGAGGAGGTGTATGTATCGCAGCCTCCTAGTTTTGATGTGAAAGGAGAAGAGTCTAAAATATGCAGGTTAAAAAAGGCTCTTTATGGCCTTAAGCAGGCTCCTAGATCATGGTATGAGAAGATTCATACATACTTGGTTGCAAATGATTTTTGCAACAGTCCAACAACAGAGTGTACCCTCTATGTGAAGAGGAGTAAGGACACATTTTTAGTCATCGTTCTATACGTTGATGACATGCTGCTAAACGGGACCCAATATAGATCAGATTTCAAGGCTGATTTGTAGTCATCGTTTGAGATGTCAGATTTGGGGCCCTTGCATTATTATTTGGGGATTCGATTTATGCAGCGCAATGATGGCATAATTATGCTACAGTCTAAATATATACAGAAGCTATTGAAGAGGTTTAATCTTGAAGACTGTAAACCTGTGGCTACACCTATGGAGACGGGTACTTGACTTAGTCTTCAAGATATTGGAGACTCTTTTGATGCTAGTTTGTATCAGCAGGCTATTAGATCCCTTCTTTATGTCTTTAACACGAGAACAGATATACAGTATGTGGTCTCACAGTTGAGCAGATTTTTGCATAGCACATGTACGAAGAAGCATTAGCATACTATCGAGTGGGTTTTCCGCTATTTGCAAGGCACTCAGTATTTTGGATTGTTTTATCCAAAGGGGGGTGAGAGTCACAGCTACATGCTTTTAGTTATTCAGATTAGGCTAGATGTTATGACACACGAGTGTCCACTAATGGGTTTTGCTTTCACCTTGGTGAGCCATGTATACAAGAAGTAGCGTATAGTGGCCACTTCCAGTTATGAAGCTGAGTACAGGGCATCTTTTACAACTACAGTTGAGCGTGTGTGGATCAGACATCTTATGGCTAATTTGGGTGTTGGACAATTGTCTAGCGCTACGATTTTCACTGACAACCAGAGCGCATTAGCAATTACGAGGAACCCAATGTTTCATGCTCGCACTAAGCACATTGAGGTGCATTACCACTTTGTCAGGGAAAGACTCTTTGCAGGCAGCAGAGATCAGCTTGGTCTATGTGCCTATACATGACAAGATGGCAGATTTATTCATGAAGGCTCTTCCTCGTGAAAAGTTCAAAGCTTTTGGTAAAGCTTTGGGCTTACTGCCTTTTCAAGATTGATCGGCCATACCCTATACATGCTCACATTATCACTCCAGGGGGGATTTGTAGCATTATATGGTAGTGATGTATGTGAACACACTTAGGAACATTGGGCCACTTTTTCCCTCACTAGGAGCTTATTTCCCTCGTGCGTATGTACACCCTCTTATCTACTCATTTTGGGGTGTGTACTTATCTTTTGTATTTGTGGCGCACATTTTTTCATTCTAATCTAGTGAGTTTGTGTGTTCTCAAGCTTCTCTATCTTGTGTGTGTGCATTTTTACAACCCTAACCCTAATTCCAACAATCCAAGCCTTCCATAGTTTCCTGTAAGAATTGTTCATAGTCTATATTCTGTAGGAATGACAGCTGTGGTATTCTTTCTTCGTCCTCCAGAAGCCTTCTTTTTCTCGAACTGGGTGTATCTTCATCTCTTGGACTTTTACGTGTATCTAGGCGCATTGTTGGATCTTGCACTGGGATTGATGTAGATGTATCAAGCTCTCGAGATTCTTCAGCTGGCACTGCTTCTGATGCTGTCTCTAGCTCCATTCCCACAGGTGTGTCTGTCATAGCAGAATCCTTGAGCGGAGACAGGTTTTTGAATATTAGCTGAGCTGGGCTTTTAGGAGGAGTCATTTGCTATGTTTGTTCATGTGTGGCCTCACTGACAGTGGCTTCTTGCAGTTCCAGTACTTCTTGGTATGATTTGATCTCTTGTGTGAGCTCAGCCTCAATCCATTGTGTTTCCTCAGTCACGTCTGGAATGACGCCCCTCATCTTTCTTTCCGTCTTCTTTTTCCTTCCTTTCTTGATCTCCTTCATCATGGCTTTTGTTTCCATGAGGACAGCTTGCCCTTCTTGCATCTCTATAGCAGTCAGCGCGCTGGTTGCTCTGGAAGGAGTGCCAATTACATCTGCTCTGTTGGTTCTGGTTTTGGAAGGGTCCTCTGAGCCA
The DNA here is from genome assembly GCF_041138505.1 of Cibotium barometz. Lineage (NCBI taxonomy): Eukaryota > Viridiplantae > Streptophyta > Polypodiopsida > Cyatheales > Cibotiaceae > Cibotium > Cibotium barometz. Next base: position 43,150,467 of record NC_141069.1, on the reverse strand, counting down.
CATGGTTTAGGACTTGTGTCTTCATGAGGTATGGGTTGCAAATCTTGGATTGATGGGCTTTGAGGTAGTTCTCCGTTTCCCGGTGTATGTATAGTATGCCCAGTCCTCCTCCTTCTCTTCATGGACTTTCACGATTCTGTTCAGCGGTACCCTGTTGTATCGATCCACTGGCTTCATCTGCATGATTAAAGATATTACCCTGCATGCCTTCTCTATTGCTTCATCTCTGATGTTCTCATATTTAGCTCCATTGGAATTATAGGAGCTCTTCTTTAGCATAGCATCTAGGGGCATCTTGTCAAAGGCATGAGTGTGTGTCTTGATTGGTGGTGGGAGCTGCAGAGCTTCACGGATTAGATCTTCAGTGATCAGGACACCTGCTCTGTTGTGCCATCGGCCTTTGTTTTACTTTACCCTGCTTGGTGGCTTTGTCATATGTTTTTATGTATTCGGCACAAATCTTCGTGTCGATATTCAAGGAAGAATTTGTGCCATTCTGTCGAGGCCCACCTTCTCTAGTTTGTCCTTTACTTCCGCCTCTTCCAGAATCTAGAGGCACTCTGGGCTGTGGTACTACAGTGCCACCTTTCCATGTGCCGTATGGATCTCCTTGTGGTGGCTGATGATGGCACCATGGAAGGCTTGGGCATATGGGCCTAGGTAATTCATCTTTGGTCCCTATGTTGGCCTCTTCTTTTGGCTCACTGAGGAGCCCATAGCACTAGCCTGTGTTATTGCGAGGGGTCTCTGCGGCTTCGGGGTCTGAGGTCGACATCTGTACACGTAAAGAAGATCAGCCTCTAGACTGGTGGGGCATGTACTACTACTTGTTAATTGTGATGAGAAGGGTGTTAGTGGTGTGAGCATTAGCAAGGTGTGTGAGTTGCGATATATTGAAGAGGTCAAATTACGTAATGTGAAGGTGTAGGTGTTCAAAACTGTGAAAGTGCAGGTCGTGAGGATTAATATCATGAGTCGGGGAAAACCCGTGAGATGGATTTCCGTGAGAAGGAAATCCGTGCGATGGATTTCCGTGAGACGAAAATTCATGAGAGTTAAAAGCGTGAAATGGATTTTCATGAGAAGGATTTCCGCGAGATGGAAATCTATGAGAGTTAATAGTGTGAAAGTTAAAAGCGTGGATTTCCGTCTCAAAAGGAAATCCGTGATGAGAAGGATTTCTGTGAGACGGAAATCCGTGAGAGTTAATAGTGTGAGAGTTAAGAGTGTGAAGTGGAATATAGCATGAGATGGATTTTTGTGAGATGAAAATCCGTGAGAGTTAATAGCGTGAAAGTTAATAGTGTGAGATGGATTTTTGTGAGACGGAAATCCATGAGAAGGCGTGAGATGAAAATCCGTGAGAGTTAATAACATGAAACTGCAGGTGTTGGGAAGTTATGTGAAACTGCAGGTTTCTGGGTGTGAAGTATTTATGTTTTGTTTTTCCTCATAGATTTGATTAGTGTATATTGGGATGAGATCACCTATAGTGGAGTTTAGAGTGAACACAAAGAAAATAACAAGAAATCGTTTCATGAATAATGCAAGATGGGTGTTTGATGTGCAACAAAAGACATTTAATTGATTATGATCAAAGTTTTAAAAGATGAAAAGACAAGAAAAACAAAGAAGGGTCCAAGCTTCCACCTCAATGTGCGAATGTCGATTAGAGTTCGAAGAAGCGAGGAGGGATGCGATGCAAGAAGATTGATTGTGTTGAGCACACGATGGAAGACTATTGCAAAATGACCAAAAAAAAGGAAAGATTCTCAAATTTCAGCCATCGGATTGGGCGGCTACCTTAATGAAGAGTTAAAAGGAAAGATTCTCGAATTTCCGTGAGAGTCAAATTTCAGCCATCGGATTGGCCCATGAAGTGACCGTTTCATGATGTGAAGCATTTTGGACCAGTTGACGGCGTGAACTGTTTTGCACTAGTTCACAGCGTGAACTATTTTGGACCAGTTCATGGGGTGAACCTTTTAAGATTGGTTCACGACGTGAACCTTTTCAGATCATGAGTGTGCAAGATTGATACCTTCTATTTTTCTTCATGCTCAGTCACTCAAACATGCATATAAAGGAGTGAATGATACCCAAATTTATCTTGTATCCATTTCGTGACTAATGGATACCTTCATCTTTTATTGCCATCATGTGAACCAAGGTGACACCTTGGCACTTCTGGGTAGGTGTTGTTGCATGTGTTTTAGTTTCGTGTGGGAGTGTTTGATTCTTTCCTCCACCCAACCGAACAGTTTTACTACTACCGAGTCCTGTGGATTGGGTCAAGACGTCTATTCAAACTCAGGAGAACATTCCCAACTTCACAGATTTGGTATCAATGCTGATCATTGAAGAGAAGAATTTGGGTGAAGATCAACAGTCCTCACAAAACAAAAACAGTTCAGAGTAGCATGCCTTCTACACAAGTGCAGGTAGAGGACGAGGTAGAGGTTGTGGACGTGGCCAAGGTGGTGGCTGAACATGTAATCAAAATTATGGTTAACAGAGCAGCAACAATCCCAGGATTGGCAACAACAACACACAAATGGAAGAGGCCAGTTTAGAGGCAAGGGGAGTCAAAGAGGTGGTAATTGGCAAAGGTAGCATAATGATACACGAGGTTGTTTTTACTGTGGTAAGCTTGGACATGTGCAGGAAGATTGCTATAAGAAGCAAATTGACATGCGAAATGAAAAAGTGCAGCAAAACATCTATGCATCCTCTAGTAGAAATAATGAGGATAATGAGAGGATGTTTGTTATGTAACGTGTTTAATGCTCTCTCTAGAAATGATGCATGGTATGTTGATTCAGGTGCTTCAAACCATATGACAAGTCATGGTGAGTGGTTCAAGGAAATGAAGAGTCTTGAAAGACCAGGTTTTGTTGAAACAGGGGATGACATTGCTCATCCGATTGCCCATGTTGGAGATGTGCCATTGTCTATGATGCAGGATGGTAAGATGAAGTACCTTGTAGATGTACTTCATGTTCCAAACATTACAAAGAATCTGGTTTCAGTTGGCCAGATGATTGAGCAGGGTTTGTAGGTCCGGTTTAACCCTGATGGTTGTTATGTAGAAGACTTTAAAGATAAGTGTAGGTTGGTTGCAAAAGGCAACAGAGTGGGCAGAATGTTTACATTGAATGTGAATATGCCTGAAGTGAGTGCAACAATCTTTGCAAATGGTTCAGGATTTGTTGCAAATACAAACATTTGGTATAACAGAATTGGGCATGCAAATGTGCAAAGAATGAAGTCTATGTAGACTAAAGAAATTGTGACGGGGCTGCCTAAGTTTAAAGTTGAAGGTATGGAGAACGTATGTGAAGCATGTCAATTTGGAAAGCAAACAAAGCATGTATTTTCACATGACATAAATGTGACTAGGGATGTACTAGATGTTGTGCATTCAGATGTATGGGGTTCTGCGAGACTATATCTATGGGTGGCTGCAAGTACTACGTAACGTTCATTGATGAGACCACACGAGGAAAGTGTGGGTGTATTTCATGAAGGAGAAGAGTGAAGTTTTCACTCATTTTTAAAATTTCAGAATTTCAGAGTGATGGTTGAAAAACAGACAGGAAAGCATGTAAAGTGCCTAAGGCTAGATGAAGGGGAAGAATACTTCTCAAATGAATTCTTTGAATTCTTGTGAAACAATGGCATTCAGAGACAATTTACATGTAGATACACTCCGCACAAAAATGGAGTTGCTGAGTGAAAAAATAGGCACATTGCAGAGATAGCACAAGCAATGATGGCAGAGAAGAATATGTCGCATAGCTATTGGGCTGTGGACTGAGGCTGTGTCTACAACAGTTTATATCATGAATAGGACTCCTACTACAGTGGCCATACATGATGTGATGCCAAAGGAGAAGTTTACTGGCAGGAAACCTGATTTGCCTCACTTGAAAGTTTTTGGATGTATTGCATATATGCATGTGCCAGATGAGTTGCGTACCAAGCTGGATCCAAAGGCAAAAAAATATGTGTTTATTGGGTATTCCCTTGAGCAAAAGGGATATAGATTCTATAATCCTACTACACGTGAATTGAGGGTAAGCAAGGATGTTGTATTTGATGAGATGAGTAGCTGCTGGTATGCTGCTGAAAAAGATGTTGGGGCTGATGTAAGTGGAAATGTGGTTGCACATATTGCAAGTCAGCAACCATAGTCATTGAGTGGACTAGGAGAGTCCTCATCCAATGGTTCTGTTGATAGACCATGGAGTGGTAGGCTGCGTCATAAGACCATCCTAGAAATGTAGTCGATACATCAATAAAGGCAAAGAGAAAGTGGTTGAGTGCCTTGGTATGCCTGATATTTTTGCAGGGCATTCTCTTGTTGATGGAGAGTCTAGTGGCTCGGAGATTAGCCTTGATGAGGAGCTTGGGATTCCAGCAATGAGAACACCTGGTGTGAAGAAGGCTATGGAATCCATGAATGCAAAGTTACGAATTTGGAAGAGTCAAAAACCCTGTGCAGAGGTTGACTTATGATGGTTATGTGGCACATCACTATGCTTATATGGCAAAAGTTGTGCAGGTTATAGAACTCACATGTTTTGTGTAATGAGGCTATTGGAAATGTGTGTTGGGAGAAAGCTATGGATGAGGAGATGGATGCATTGTATGGAAATGAGACTTGGGATTTGGTGCCATTGCTTGAAGGCAAGAAAGTTATTGGTTGTAAGTGGGTGTATAAGGTGAAACATAACAGTGATGGTAGCATAAGTAGGTACAAGGCTAGATTGGTAGCCAAAGGATATGTGCAGACACATGGGATTGATTATGAGGAGACATTTTCCCCGCGTGCGAAGATGGTAACTGTGAGAGCTATGATTGTGGTGGCTGCAAGCTAAACGATGTTTTTTATATTAGATGGATGTAAAAAATGTGTTCTTGCATGGTGACTTGCAAGAATAAGTGTACATGGATCAGCCACCACCAGGTTTTGAGGATACAGGTCACCCAGAGTATGTATGTAAGCTTCGTAAGGCTTTGTATGGGCTGAAGCAAGCTCCACGAGCATGGCATGACAAGATTGCTGAGTATCTTGTCACTATTGGTTTTCATATGGCAGATGTAGATCACTCTTTGTATATGCGCAAGAGTGATAAGGGTATTTTGATCATCACCATATATGTATATGATCTTATTGTTGGGGGGGGTAACAACTTGGATGAGGTTGAGCATGTGAAAAGTCTTCTCAAAAGGAAGTTTAAGATGAAGGATTTGGGAGATCTGCACTACTTCTTGGGAATTGAGGTCATTCACACACCTGATGGTATTTGGATGTCACAGAGACAGTATGTATTGGACATTTGTCCAAGTATGGGATGGCTAATTGTAAGTTAATCTCAGTGCCATTAGATCAAAATGACAAGCTTAGTGGGGATGCAGGTTATGTGTTGGAGGATCCCACTATGTACAGGAAGATTGTGGTGGGGAGAGTTTGATCTATGTCACGATCAGCAGGCTAGATTTGAGTTACACTGTTGGCTTAGAGAGCCAGTTTATGCAAGCTCCGTGCAAACCACATCTTGATAGTGTGCAACACACACTTTGGTATTTGAGGGCCATAGTTGATTATGCATTGTTTTATGCAGTAGGTGTATCATTGGAGTTATATGGGTACACAGATGTAGATTGGGTAGGTATCATCTCAGACAAGAGATCGTGTGAGGTAGCTTAGTTACACAAGCTACTTACTAATTTGGGGTTGCATGTGGAGAGAAAGATTGTCATATATTGTGACAATCTTAGCAGTATATAGTTGGCTAGGAACCCAGTTTTCCATGCACGAACGAAATGCATTGAGGTATATTACCACTTCATCAAGGAGAGAGTCTTGGCAGGTAACATCAACTTGGCCTACGTCAGCACATAGGATCAAGTGGTCTGACATCTTCGAAGGCCTTGAGAGATGAGAAGCTCTGAAGATTTCAAGATATGCTTAGAGTTCATGAGCTGGAGTTAAGCTTGAGGGGGAGTGTTGAGATGTTAAGCTCAACATGAGTTAACACTCATGAGGCGCCTACATAAATGATGAGGCGCCTACATAAACGTTCGACATTTACATCACTAGTGGGTTTGGTAGCTAGCACCGACATATCTTCGCCACAGAGATTCTACAGGTGGACTACACCAACTAGTCCACACCTACCCACTACACTTAGCATGTTCACATAATGGATCGCTTGTATATACTCTATTATGTGTGTTAGTCACTTTATCTTTTTGTAGACCTCTTTTTTTGTGTGAAGAAGAAGAAGAATTTTCAACCTCTCACGTTGTGTATTCTCTTCTAGGGTTTGTGTGAGTGTGTGTGTGCTCGCAAGAGCTTAAGCCCTCTTCTCCCCTGCATTTCTTCATAGTCGTGGATAGAGTGACAAAGAGAGCTAGGTTTTTACCCACAAAGACAATAGTCAAAGCGTCGGAATTGGCTTCTCAATTTGTCAAGCAGCTATTTAGACTATATGGTCTAAATAGTCAAAGCGTCGAAATTGGCTTCTCCATTTGTCGAGCAGCTATTTAGACTGTATGGTCTACCTTCGGATATTGTGAGCGATCGAGACTCTAAGTTCATGACTCATTTTTTGCAGGAAGTTTTCAAGAAATTGGAAACTACTTTGAGTATGAGTTCCTCACCTGCAGTCTGATGGAAAAACAGAGCGTGTGAATCAGATTTTAGAGGATATGCTTCGTGTGTATATCTCTGGAAAACCATCGAGTTGCGAAAAGTATCTTCAAATGATGGAATTTGCCTATAAAAGTTCTAAGCATACGTCTACTGGCTATAGTTCGCTCATGCTTATGTATGGGTATCAACCCAGGACACCTACTGATGTCGGTCTCTTAAGGACATTGAGCTTGATGCATTGAGGGATTTATTGCGTGATATGCAGGAAATGCTGACCCAAGCTCAGGATTCCATTAGCAGTGCTCAGGATAGAGCACGGTTTTATGCTAATAGGGGATGCTCACCTTGGTCTTTTGAGCCAAGAGCATTGGTTTATTTGAAAGTTCCTAAAGATTCTCAGACTTTATCAACATGAAAGTTCTCAAAATTATCTCCTAGATATTGTGGTTGATTCTGAGTTATACGTTAGATTGGCACGATTGTGTATGAGCTAAAACTACCTCCACATGTCAAAGTTTATCTAGTCTTTCATGTCAGCAGACTGAAAGAGAAGCTGGGTGAGGATAACATAGTTACTCCTCACACAAACTCGTTGAGGTCGAGGATTTATCCTATGTTCCACATGAGCCTGAAAAGGTACTTGAGTTCAAGGAAAGAAAACTTCGTAAATTGCTTAATCCTTGAGGTTAATATTAAGTGGAAAGATAAGGAAATCAAGGATTCGTCTTGGGAGTCAATTGAGAATGTTCAACGTAGGTTTCCTTCTTTTCATTGCAAGAATGCAATGTTTTGAGAGAGGGGAAGTATGTTATGTGCACATCACATTATGTGCATATACTAGGAGGCTAACCCACCCTAGGCATGTGAGCATGGGAACATGCTCTAGTGGGACAAGGGTTAGACCTAACCTTGGGTTGGGGTTAGGGTCAAGCCACCAAGGGTCACACCTGGAAATGGAGAGTCAAGAGTCACTTGAGAGCTCTCCTATATAATAGGAGCATGGAGCTCTCTCAAAGGATATTCTCTTGTGTAGAGCATAGTATCTACTCTCTTGCCATTTCATACTAGAGCTATATGCTACTGGATTAAAGACATACCTCTTGGTGGTATGGGACACCAAGGTTAGGTATGTGGTTCTTCATTATTTTGATGTGTTATTTCTTTAGTTTTATTTATGGTAGATTCCCCCACAATGCCCCACAATTCAAGTACAAATTGACTCTCTGTTGGAGATGCTCGGGGGTGGTCGGGTGGATGAGTATATGTCTCGATTATGTGTGTTTATGCATAGTGATTAGCTAGAGAGATTTATGGGGTTTTAACAGACCACCATCATTGCCTGGTAACCTCCGACATCTCCGACCACTGTCATCGCCAATGCCCTCTTACATCTCTAACCCATCGGGTCCTCCGACTACCAGTGGCACTTACGACATGCATGGTCAACTTCAAGGGTACTCATGGAGGAAACACCCCTCTTCCTTTCCCAAGGTAGGGCAAGATCCTCTTTTAGCAACATCTCCCTTTTCGCGAGACGAAAATATTCCCTTTACACAACGTGATGAGGGGTTAGGACTTCGAGGAGGAGGATACCCAAGGAGAAGATAAGGGGAGCACTCTCTCCACAGTGTATCACATTCTCTCTTGTATCATTTTTTTTGCATTTTGGTATAGAGTGTTACGCTCTTGTGGTCTCTGTGTGTGTGTGTGTGTGTGAGTGGTCAGTGGGTGGTGGGTGTGGTGTGAGTGAGTGGCCTATGGGGATACTCACATGAGAGCACGATAGACGGTGTGGAGCATAGATATTGTGTGTCTAGCTAGTGAGATCAACCCATCCTTGGTAGGTATACTTCCAAGAGAGGATCCACGCTCCCTTTCCCCCAACCATAGTGTTTGTGTAGGTAGTCCGCTAGTTCCCTCTGCGAGAACCGACAGAGCCATCCACACGTAGGATCTGGACTCAGATCAGATGTTTGGTGCACGAGGTGCAACAATCAAGGGCACATGAAAGAGGAGTGCCAATTAAGAGGCAAAAAGAAAGTATGCGCCATCTATGGTGGAAGGGAAAATCACTCTGCAGAGACATGTTACTGTAACACTCGGAATAATAAGCCAAGGGTGCTGTGGAAAGGTAGCAGAGCAGCAAGCCCGAGCCCCGTCAACCAGGTCGTAGGACCCCAAATCAATAGACCATATGGAAGAGGAGGTGGATGATTTGGAGTAGGTAGAAGATTTGGTCCAAGGGGAGCATGCTTCTACTACAATGGTCTAGGGCGGCACAGATAGAATGATTGCCCAATTTTAGTGCCATCAGCAGGAACCATAGGAGGCAAGGCCACAAAGGGAGGCAAACCCAAGGAATGAGGTGGCTGTTAATACGGTAAAAGTGGACCATGATGCAAGGAAAGATATAGAGGAGCTATCAGCGGTTATGGCAACTTGATCTCAAGGACTTGTCAAAATGCAAGTAGGTAGGAATGCCAAGTGAGAACTGGAAAAGAAACCAGAACAATGGGCAAGGCAGCAAAAGGTCCAAGAACAGATCACTAAGTTAGTGCAGAGCGCACAAGAAATGGTGAGGACGATGCACGAAAGCCCACCCCTAGAAGAGTATCTTGTGGAAAATCTGGATAGGAAAAACTTGACCAAGAAAAAGGAAGAGATTAGTGTAGGAAGGAAGCCGATGCCTGCCAAACCGGCAACTGGGGCCAGGTATAGCTCAGAGCAGTAGAAGCATCCTAAGAGAAGAAAAGGAAGGAAATCTGAAGGGAATATAGACATGAATATTGACAAGAGCAAGTCAGGGATAGGAAAGAGAAGAAAAAGAGAGGAGGAAGCCAAGCTCATGAAAAGGAATATCAGAGTCCAAGAAGATGAGCTCAAAGAGGTGAACCTAGGGGATGGTCAGTAGCCCAAGACAGTCAGGAGTAGTGCCAAACTGAATCAAGAGTTCAGAGAGAGACTCTTGGAATTGCTGAAATCTTACAAGGATGTATTTGCTTGGAACTATTCTAACATGAAGGGGATTGATCCAAGTTTCTACTAGCATAAAATTAATCTAAAAGAGGATGCAACCCCAATGAGGCAGGGCCCATACAAAAAGTCCTTGTAATAGGGAGGTGGAGTATTCGCTTTGTGGCGAGACAAAAGGAGGAAAGCAGAGGAGCTTGGAGCTAGCAACCACTAGTGGAGATTGGAGGCTATGAATCTTAAGTTGGATGCAAGGTAAGTCCCCTATGATGATTTTTGTTTATTCCACTTTTGCTAGAATGGCAGAGTTATGGAGAGGTTATGAATTAGCCATAACATTTTTGGTGCCACTATTAAGGATAGCTATCTTGCTTCTTCCAACTCCATTGACTTCATTTCTCCTTCTTTGCATGCTTATAACAACAATTATTTTCAGTTCTATTAAAGTTTTATGAAGGGGTCATGTGTGGATAAGGTTTCTACATAGTATTGGAATGTGTGGAAGTGAGGATTTTATATTAGTTTTGGTGAAGGAAGTGAGTACTTGGGAAACTTAGAGGAAGACATATCCATGATCTTGGAATGTGTAGAAGTGAGGATTTCATATTATTTTTGGTGAAGAAAGTGAGTACTTGGGAAACCTAGAGGGGAAGACATATCCATTACCTTGATTTTTTTTTGAATTTTTTTTTTTGCACATTGCTTTTTCACATGAAAACTCAGGGTGTGAACTTTTGTTCCTTTTTTTAGAAAATCATAAAAAACAAAAAATATATTATTATTTGAGGTTTTCTAAGAGCTTGACTATCTTAGGCATATTGGGAATACCTAAATTGCACATTTTGCAAAGGAAATTTTGAGATTTGGACATCAAAATAAAAAATCTCAATAATTTCTTGGTTTTTCATGTCTATGAATTTTCATGGTCGTGTGAGAAAAACTAGAGATTTTTCACACTCACAAAAAGCCCCAAAAATTTTGGCATTGCTTCCCTAAAAATAGAAAAATATTATCTTGAAAATCTTCTCCTCTTATTCAAAAAAGATTCTAACGTCAAAAACCAGAGTTTTTCACAATCATGAAAGTCTAAGTTTTTCATGTATGAAAAACACCTAGAAAATCACGCATCAAATTTCTTAAGAAATTCATGCCAAAATAATTTCATTAATTGAGGATATTGAGTTGTCCACATGAACTTAATTGATCCTCCAACCTCACTGCAAGTGATTTTGATGCAAAAAGATAGAAAACTTTTGGCATGAAAAACCAGGATTCTTCCACAATCGTGAATTTCTTGAGAAATTCATGCCAAAAATACTTCATGTATTTAGACTTCTAAGATAACCAACCAGTGCAAATAGGCTATGGAACTCCATTGGTAATGAATTAGCATTCAAAATTTGAAAAACATATGATATGAAAAACTAGAGTTTTTTAATGACCATGACTATCTTGGGTTTCTCATGCATGATTGACTATCTATTGATTTTCACGATATGATTATCCTTTGAGATAAACTATTTCTAGATGATGCCTAGTCTATCTAACTAAGAAAACATTACTGATCAGAAGGGTAACCTTGAGTTTAAAGGATAAGTGAAAAAAGTTAGACGTGAAAAAACAAAGTTATTAACATCGCTCGTGAATAACTCAACCTTTTGTTGGTAGTAGCCAAAGGTCCACAAATAAAATTTGGGTCCAAAGATAAATACTTGGCTTGCTAAAAAACCCCTTTCATGCACTTGAGATCATGAAACATTTTTTGGGAAACGAAGTCACTCTAGACAATAGTGCATCATTCTAACCCTTTGGCTAGCACACATCAGAGCATGTTAATTTGGAGAGATCTACATTCAAGCAAGATTAGTAGTGAAGAGTCCATGGAGGATGCTCATATGGTTGATGAGAAAGTGGAGAAGAGAGTTTCCAAGTCCCCTAGCTTGTTGAATATAGAACAAGAGTCTCACTCTGCTGACAAGGGTCATGCAATGAGCAACATTTCAAGGTTGCTCATTGAAATGTTGCTAAAGGGCTATTCAGGATGTAGTGGGCGGATACAAAACAAGAGGCTCACACTACCAATGAGGGTCATGCAACATTTCAAGGTTTCTAAATAAAGAGAGGGATGGTGCATAGAGCACCTCCTCTTCAAATTTTTGTCTAGAGGGAAACCTTAAAGCAATCTCAAGAGCCAATCTCTTACATTCTACGATTAAGAGGGATGTAAAGAGTATCACTAGAACTAGGGAAACCTCTTTTTCCTATGACAGCGATGAAGAGATGGGGTAGAGATGAAGTTTTGAGAGGCCCAAAAATAATTATAGAGTTATAACCAATGGAAACAAGAATTGGATGATAGAAAGGCCCTAGCTGAACAAAGACACCAAGAGAGAGGGCCAATCCTAGAGAGTTGAACAATGCTACAAAGAGAAGGAAAGATCAGAGCCTAGGGCACATTCCCAAGCCCTAGCATAAGCATTGGAAGAGGGAATGTCCCCTCTAGAGCTTGTCCAAGAGGAATCAAAGGCTGAGTGGGCAATGGCCACCCCTTATGGCTAGTAGAAGCCATCTCAAAAAAAGGAAAGAACCCAATTTAGAACAATTATATAGTAAGGAAGGTATTAAGTAGATGATAACTAATCTTGAATTCCTCGCTTACATTATTCAAACAATGATTTTTTGCTAGGTCAAGATAGAACTTTTCAAGGGACATAAGCACTGAATGCTGAAATCCCATCCTTCCCCACAAACTGTGGTAGAGAGAAGTATCACAAAGAGATATATCCAAGAAGGGGAAGGGGAAGAGGGAGAGGAAATACACATTTCACTAAACCAGCTTATGAGCTAGTCCTGACCTTAACTACAACTACCCTAAATAACTTGTTAAGATGACAACTATAATAGGCACGGGGTGGCTAGGGAGTTGCGAATTACTTACACTCATGCCCCAAGGCAAAATCTCTTAAAGACATATCATATCAAAATCTCTTAAAGACATATCATATAGCTAAACTAATGCAAAGCTTTAATGGAGATGGAGATCATATCCAACATGTGGAAATCTTGAAGTCCATTTGTGAAACATGTGGACACATCAATGAGCTCACCAAAATTAATTCTTTTTTTGTAACATTAGGTGGGAAGGCACACACCACTTAAGATCAAACATAAAACTAATTTTAGTCAACTTAAAAATGTCTTTATGCCAAGCTTTACTAGAGAAGCAGTGATAAAAAGTGGAGCCCATTGGCACAATTCTATAACATCAAAGCAACAATAGCATGAGGTAATAATATAAGGGATTATATCTCTTGTCTTAAGCACTTGAACTCTCAATGCAAGCTTCGGGAGAGGCTCATTGATGATAATTTATTTCCGCCAAAGCAAGGGAGTACAAGACCTTAGAATGCATGAGTATGTGCTCTTGTCAAAAAATTCACATTGGATGCATGTTACAAATTGGCCATAGAATTTGAACACAAAATGTTAGAATTATCGTAGTCTGGAGGAAAATAACACTCCATCTTCAATTGCACCATCTTGAGTGTTGTCATTCTGACTTAGACACCATGGATAGGTAGGTAAAAAACATGACTGTTTGTGAACTAGACATCAGCAATTCTAGAAAAAGTCAAGCTCAAAGAGGTAAGGGAACCTCCTAGCAATGCTCCTCTTTATCTAAGAAGGGAGTTAGTGTGGTGTTCAATATGCAAAAAGAATCATATGATCAAGAATTTTCATATATTTGTGACCCAAACCGTTGCTATATTATGCACATTGTAGACACCTTGGAAATCATGAGACATCCATGTGCAGATATGGTGCTCAACTACTAGCACAAGTGCTGGTAGCTAGACCAATTCTAGCTCTACAAGCACCACCAACCTCCAAAAACATGGTAATATGGGACCTACACCTTTTTCAAGATAGTGATACATATGAGGAATTTATAGAGTACTCGATGTACCCTTACCACCACATGTCCGACACCCCTCCACATAAGATTACCCCAATCAATTGAGTTTTGATGGAAGAAAGTATATATCCATGTGAATTTGAACTTAATCATAACTATTATCAGGACTCATAGGATATTGTGCCTAATTTCTATGTCATGCAAGGAGAAATGCCAATGCCCGTTCAAGGACCTCATAGGGTGGCAGAGTGCCCATACAAAGTGGGTACCCCTGATCAGTAGTAGCAAGGTCCACAAATAGGCTATCATAGCTCTAGCATTTACATGTACAAAGTGTGGAGTGGACCACTTGATCAAGGACTACCCCTGCTCAGTAGGGGTAGCAAGGTCCACAAACAAACTATCACAGCTCTAGCATTTGCATGTACAAAATATGGAGTGGACCACTTGATCAAGGACTATCCCATACAAGAAGCGACAACTTTCATCAATCCTTCAAAAAGCCTCCACTTAATTAGTGTACGATCAAGACTTATTATAGCACCATTAAATGAGCTAACATGTGCCCAAACCCACCAAATAAACAAAGGAAAATGTTCACCAATCATCAGTTCCTACCTTTAAAAGAGGTAGAAGGAGATGACCAAAAAAGGTACGTAAGGGTGAGTTGATGGTCTTGATCCAGGATAGTTTTGATGAAGGATAATATAAACAAGTTTGATGGGGTCAAGTTAGGAAAGTGTCCCTATAGAAATAGCTCCTAAACAAATGGCCCTAGAAAGACCAACAACCCCAAAAGGCATAGGAGAATATCCTAACGTAGAATTGGAAATTAAAAACTTGAAACAACTAAGGGGTTACTTAGACAGGACTAAGGGAAAAGTGAACAAAATCTTAAAAGTAATAAAACCCTTGAAATAGTATACCCCAAAGAAGATATGAGACAGAAAAGCAAATTGGGCATTCTAGAGCCAAATAAGGGGATGAACAAGGGGCCGAGCAAGGAAATGAACAAGAGATTAGCTCCTTGAATGAGTCAAAGAATGACCTTATGAATAGAATGTTTGAAACAATGGAAGAGGCGTATAATCTTCGATCCAAAAATGGGATCAAAATCAGGGTAAGGGATAGCAAAATAGTACATGGACCATGGGATGTAGCTAGCCTGGCAGCATTATTATCATCATAGGTGAAAATGCCTATTGGACCCTTTCTTTGTAGCAATCCTACCCAATGGAGAGATGTAAAAGAATGGGTTAAGGAACTTTGGAACCACATGAGAAACCAAAACAAGAACACATAGTCAAAACTCCACAACATCTGAGGGAAGAAAGTAACACCCCCAAATTTAGACAAATCCTAGGGAACCAATTAGGACATTACTATGATAGTGATGACACAAACGAAGCCATACCTATCTACCATAATGGGTAGTACCAAGAAACTGTCATCCTAGATGGTGGAGCAGGTGAGAGCATTATTATCAAGTGAGATGTTGGCAAAAATGGGCTAAACCCGCTTTAAAAAAAGGAACATACCTTCTCGTGAAAATGGCAATGGCCAATGGAACCTCTACAGACCCATGAGAGTTTTTTAGAAAATCAAATTGAAAATCATTTCGTTCTGCTATCATTATACATTTATAGTGATGAACTTATTTTGCCAAACCAGACTTTCACAATATCATACTTGGCATAACTTTTATGAGGGAGGCCAAATTGGTGCATGATTGGGACTTAGATTAAATCTATTTATAAAAAGATGCCCAAGTTCAAAAGGTGGATTTACAGTCTTGGAAGACTCACCCTATGGAGGATAGCCTCTTTGGGAATGAGTAAGTCACCACTATTGAGGAGGAGGACTTGATGTATGCATCACTTCCACCTCTAGATTTTAGTGAAAATTAGATGGATATATATATATATATATATATATAGAGAGAGAGAGAGAGAGAGAGAGAGAGAGAGAGAGAGAGATGGTAATAGATAGAGAAAGAAAGAGAGGAGATAGGTTGGAGGGGAGGAGCTAGATTAAGCTAGGCTAGGAGGTGGTGGGAGGAGATCGTGGTGGGGAGAGTTAGAGAGAGTGTGTTCAAAGTAGAGAGAGAGAGAGAGGTAGCCAAGAAAAGCTACCTCTAAGGCTCCTCCACCAAGCTCCCTCGTTTGATAACCCCAGCCTGTAGGTGTGATGGAAGAGCACGTATTGCTAGACCATGGATGACTATGTTGGATTGTTCCATATAATGGAAGGAACATACCATCAAAGTGCAAATGAAAGATTGCCAAAAGAAGGTGACCGTTTGGTCCCAAAGTTCGGAACAAGATCTAACCTCGACAATGACTCCAGGGAGTTCAAGCTGATGATCTGATGAGCTAAGAGATTGACACTAGGAAAAGACAAGGCAAGAGCTTCGATAGTTCCTGAAAGCAACAAATTTTCACGTCAGCAAACAAACAAGAAAGCAGTGGGTTTCAGTCAACCTTCTAAAGGCACAAGTTTACTATGAAGGAAATAAAGAGGTTTGGTTGCCAAAGAAGAAGAAGGAAGATAAGCTTCTACTGCAAAACCAGAAGGAGCGATGCCAACAACTTCACAAAGAACCTAAGAAAGCTAAACTAAGTCAAAATTGTTGGGTTCCAAGAGCAATGCTAATAGTGCAAGGATACTACTAAGATGCTTTAAAAATTTGGATACCAAATAGGGTACAAAAGGTTAAGGCACCCAACTGCTCAAACACTAGAGTCAAGAAATGTTGGAGAACAAAGGTCAATGCCAATAAAGGGAGAGAGCCCTTTGAAGGCAAACAAGTAATAGTGTGGAAATGAAAACTACAAGTATGACCTTGTCCCATCGATGAGCAAGCCAAAAAGTAGAAGGAATTGGATGAACCAGAACTACCAAGGGAAAGCAACATCAATGAGGGTGAGTGCAAAATTAAGGAGGAAATTACCATAGTCTCCATCATTGATCCCCAAAGACTAGATTTATCCAATGGGGTTGGAAGAGGAAATGCATAGGTCAAAAAGGGAACTCAAAGATCTCCAACATTAATATCCCTCCATAAGCAAATAAAATTGAACTAGAACTAACAAAGGAAAGTAACATCAATGACAAGGGTAAAATTGAACTAGAACTAACAAAGGAAAGTAACATCAGTGACAAGAGTAAGTGCAAAAATGAGGAGGAAATTATCATAGTGTCCATCATTGATCCAATGGCCAATTTTTTCTAGTTGGTTTGGAAGAGGAAATGCATAACTCAAAAAGGGAACTAAAAGATCTCTAGCAAAAATATCCCTCCACAAGAAGATAAGGAAAGGCTATACCATAAATTAGAGGGGGAGAAACTCGATGCTTAGAAAAATTCTTTTAAAAAAGGGATAAATTGATAGAGTCAAGCTATGCCATCCATAAGGTGGTTCCACGTGAAGAAGACTCATGCTAAGCATAACTCAAGGTCAAGGCGAGCATGAACCACTATCAACATGACAAACCAAGAGAGACTCACGGTCATGAGTAAAGTTTTTCATGCTCAAAAAAGTGCATCCAATAGGAAGAAAGACATACCCAATAGGTCAATAGGGTTCCGTGACACAGAAAATCACTTCAAGGGAGAAAAGGTTAGAAGATTCTTTTTCATAAAAAACCAAGAGATGCTCTCGACTATAAGTAACTTGAATTTTCATGCCCAAAGGAATTAGCTTAAGGGCAACAAAAATCATACGAGGTGTTGTAATATAACATGGGGATTCAAGATCTGAGTTCAAATTGACAAAAATCAGAGGATTTTTTTATGTGAAAAAACAAGAGATACGATTGACTGTGAGTAACTTGAGTTTTTACGCTAGTATAAGTTGCAACAAAAATCATGGAAAAAGTGTCAATGTAACATGAGAAGGTATAAGCTCAGCTCAAATTGACAAAAATCAGAAGATTTTTTGACGTGAAAAACCAATAACTTGTAAAGAGAATATAATATGTGGTGTATATAAGAGAACACCCACAAGGAGTAGGATCTTTCAGAGCATAAAACTTTCGAATCAAATTGAATAATAGAGAAGAATAATATATTACTAAAGTGATATAATAGTTGACGAAACTCCACACTAATTTGCTCCTATGAAGAGAGCTTTAATGGTGGCTGATCTGGAACTATTAAGGCGGAGGCTATATGCTAGTAGAAGCTAGGAAGTAAAATCACAATGATTACTGAATTGTGTGGAGAAGGGGCTGGTCGTGTATGTATATAGGCTTGTAGATACGGGGCAGCCCTGATATGACAACATAGGTCCACGATCATAGTCACTGCTGCCACCGTCCAGCAATGTAGATCGACCCATAAAGATGTACTAGATACTACGTAGTTCTTTTTCCCACCTCCCATGGCCATTCAGGATCATCTTGTTCAAGCCTTACAATGTCAAGATAGGGTGTCAAAGAGTAAAGTCTACATACTCCATGTGTGGACCATTATGTGATATGATCTAGTGTAGCATGTAGCCTATTTGATAGTGTGCCAAATTTGATCCAAGCCATCTAGCCTCATAGGGCACCTTCTCGTGTGAATATGCAGATGTCGGGTGCCCAAGTTTCTCAACCATGCAACTCTGGCTGTCAGATTGTAGCATTGTAGGCTGCTTCTACATATGTTATAGAATCCTCCTTAGCCACAATGCCTCACATGATACAAAGCATGTAGATTTATACTCAGCCTCCTCTGTTGATGAGAGTGCAATTGTGGGATGTTTCTTACTGATCTAAGAAATGCATCCCAAACTAAGAGAAAAATAATACCCAGTTATACTAAGAGCACCGGTGTCTAAGTCACTCGCCTAATCTGAGTCACAAAATCTACTAAGGGTCTTGCCCATAGCATAGGAGATGTTATACTCCTAAGTACCTTGGATGTATTGTAACATAGGTGATATCGTACTTTTAAGTACCTTGGATGTATCGCAACACCCACACACCTATTTTCCAATGATTCTCCTAGGTCTTTATGGAGAACTTGCACAAATAGCAAAACTAATGTCTAATCTAGTATTACTCAAGAAGAAGAATATAAGACTACCAACCAGTTTCTTATATAAAGTCTCATACACAAGGTCTAACGTATCTTTGATGGTGGACATATTCACATCAACCTCCATTGGAGTACCAATTGCCTTGCATTTAGTCATGCCAAATGCCTTGAGTGTCTTACCTACATATTTCTACTGAGAGATGAAAATATTATTTGGCTTTGGCCAGAGACCTCAACCCCAAACAATAATGCATGAGCCCAAGATCTGTCTTCTCAAACTCTGCACTAAGTATCTATTATGTTTGTGAGAGTTTTTTTGGTGATCCCCTATCAAGATGAGGTCATCTACAACATAGAGAACAATGACCATATACTCCCCCTCTTCACAAAAGATATACAAATTTATATGTGAAGGGATGTATTAGAGACCAACACTCACAAAATAAATAGAAATCCTCTGCTGGTGCCATGCTCGTGGGGCCTATTTCAGCTTGTAGAGTGCCTTCCCTAGTCTATAAACTTTGCTTTCAAAATCGGGGACCACGAACCTAGATGGCTACTCCTCCTCTAGGTTCTTGTTGAGGAAAGTAATTTTTACATCCATTTGAAGAACATGCCATCCCCCTTGCACTGTCAATGCAAGAATAGTGCAGATTGTAGTTAACTTGGCTATAGGAGTAAAAGTTTCCTAAAATTCAAAACCTTTAACTTGTGTAAAACCTTTTAGCAACCATCTGTGCCTTGTACTTTTCTAAAGTACCATCAAATCTATATTTTTCTTTATATCCACACTTAGTACCAAATAATTGCTCCTTTAATCTTCTAGATCTACGAACATCTTGAGGTACATCCTTGATGGCTCGAGATTCTACTCCATCCAAAATTTTCCTATATTAATTAGGAAATGGCTTAGCTTTTTATGGCACATCATGCTCTTGTTCTTTATCTTAAAAATCTATATTCATAGGAAATGGGACAGATTACCCTCCATCAGAATGTGAAGGAATCCCATGGTGTGTTAATAAACCAAGCTTGATTGGGCTCAAGGTGGATCAAAACATATGAGGGACATGATTAAGCATATTGATTAGGATAATACAACGTGATTAAGATAATATCAAAGCAATGACAAGTGATTAATCACAAACCCACATAATCTCATTGCATTAGCTTAATCCAATTGCATGCTTATATAGCTCTCATAGATCTCCCATCTCACACGATGTGTGCACCCTAGTGCCAACCATGTGTCCATAAATGCTCACACTACATGTGCCTCCTTGCACTTTCCATGTGCTACCTTTTTGACCTTTGACTTCACATTTTGCAAATGACCAAACAAATCAACCCTTGCCAATGTACCCTTAGTCTACATGTTTCTAATGTGCATGCTCCTCCCCTTGCTCTATTCACGTTGCACCCTCCCACATTGCAATTCTTAACAACTCCCCTCAATGTGATGAGGGTCTAACACCTCACATGTATTAACTTGACGTTGCACCCTCCCACATTGCAATTCTTAACAACTCCCCTCAATGTGATGAGGGTCTAACACCTCACATGTATTAACTTGACCTACACTCCATAATCATATGGTTGGAGCGGTCCATCTAGGTTGCTCTATGAGCTACAATGTTGGCTTGGTCTTGACACTTTACTACACACAGGGAGAGTGGGGTTACAACCAGGGGTTAGGAGCCATGCTCATATCATCTAGAAGAGATGATCGGTGTTGCCTCCATCTTGTGAGGCACAACACTGTCTTCCTTCTTTGACATTACATTGGCTCTTTGGCTCTCTTTTTATGCCAAAAATCCTTTGCTATATGTGACCAATCTTGCCACAATGATGACAGGTTATCTTTATCCTTGGTTCTTCTCTGGTCCTCAGTCCTAGTCCTCTTGAGAGAAGAGCACTTTCTTCTCACTCAATGTAGCTTGAATTGCCTTCCCTCAAATCCGCTTCTCTTATTCTATGAGTGCTACCTCCACTCTTGCAATGGTTGGATCTAGGAGGTTCTTCAAGGTAGCCACTAAGGGCCCATACTCCTCAAGTGTCGTGCTTTTAACAATATGGCTATGGCATCCTCTTCTTCTATTGGTGCCCCAATGCTAGCCAATTGTTGAGTTATACTCTATTTTGCTAAGGTGTGCTGAAAGTGATTCACTATCCTCAATGTCCAAGCCAAATAATTGTATTTTCAATCTTATTTTTGAATTCTTTTGCTTTGCCCCAAACAATTTCTCTAGCTCATCCCAAGCACCCTTAGATGTATCTTGTGATGCACTAAATCCATCTCCCAATCCTAATGCAATGATATTTAATCCCTTTTCATCCTAGCTTAATCATTTGTTCTTTTCATCCCCTTAATCCTCTTGACATTTTTACCTTCCATTTACAATGTCCCGTAGCCCATCCTTTATTAACATGAATTTGATTTTGACTTGCCATGTGTGGAAGGACTCTCCTTTGAACTTATCAGTCATAAATGAAGTAGTCTTTTTAGGGTCTAGAAGGTCTTAACACTTGAATACTACTCAAGTTCAGTGTCTAATATAAATACAAGGGAGATTTAAATGCAAGCAACCACTTCTTAAAGCAAGACTTAGTTTCAATTTTTTAATTTTACCCTCAATTAACCCCAATTACTGCTAATTATATCTTAATGATAAGATTAGTGCCCAAAAACTATGATTAGCAAGCTTGTGAGCTTGGAGTCTTCAATGGAGCTTGTAGGAGAAATTCTTGATGGGGATTTTCACACACATTGGATGGCCTTGATGAGAGAAGAAGGCTATTAGGAAATAATACCTCAATTTCTCCACAAATCAGTGCCGCTAGATGACTGCAAATCACCATCTGGTCTTTTCAATGTTGTGAAGCGCGTACCTGATGAAACCCCATGATCTTCGAGTTTTAGACTCCTTTGAACATGCACTAAGTGCTCACAAATAGGCTTGGCCCAATTTGGTGTGTAGACAGAGAACGACACAAAATACCAGTCAGTGCATTTGGGTGAAAATCGGGCAGCTGGCGTCAAATTGGAGCAATTCCTCCACGTCGTTGATTCGTCTAGTGAAGATGAAGATGTGGCTAAAAAATATCACTAAATGGTGGAGAGAATTTGAGGCACAAGCCACTTGAAATTCGGGCACAAAGGAGAAGAGATAATGTGGGATTAGTGAGCTTTCATCAAGATTAATGAACCCTATTTTAGCTAATGTCTTGAGACGGTATGAGTGAAGAGGCATGACTCTGATACCATGTTAAGAAACCAAGTTTGATTAGGCTCAAGGTGGATCAAAGCATATGAGGGACATATTGATTAGGATAATACAGAGTGATTAAGCTAATATCAAAACAATGATAAGTGATCAATCACAAATCCACATAATATCATTGCATTAGCTTGATCCAAGTACATGCTTATATAGCAGCTCCCAAGTCACAAGATGTGTGCACCCTAGTGCCAACCATGCCAACCATGTGTCCATAAATTCTCACACTACATGTGCCTCCTTGCACTTTCCATGTGCTACCTTTTTGACCTTTGACTTCACCTTTTACAAATGACCAAAACAAATCAACCTTTGCCAATGTACCCTTAGTCTATTCCTCTTTCTAATGTGCATGCTCCTCCCCTTACTCTATTCATGTTGCACCCTCATACATTGCAATTCTCAACATGGTGCATGTGGATATTATGTTGCTTTGGTGATTTCCTTGTTGCATAATGAAGAAGAAGAAAGCTCCTCCTCCATCCCAATGTGGTTGTCCTTTTAGAATACCACAGCATTGCAATTCTCAACATGGTGCATGTGGATATTATGTTGCTTTGGTGATTTCCTTGTTGCATAATGAAGAAGAAGAAAGCTCCTCCTCCATCCCAATGTGGTTGTCCTTTTAGAATACCACAGCATGCTTTACTATCATCTTCTTTACATGAGGATCAAAGAGTTGATATCCCTTTGACTCCATGTTGTAACCCAAGAAGATGCATTTCTAGCTTTGGCATCCAAATTGGTTCTCTGAGCATCTAGAATATGTACATAACATTCACACCTAAAAAATTTCAAGTGTGTAACTGAAGGTCTCGAGTAGGTTTCTTCCCTAGTGAGACGACCATTGTTTCACTCCTGTTAAGAATGTACATAGTTTGATTAACTGACTCAGCCCAAAAAGGATTTAGGTAGATTCTTGCCATTAGGCATACTCCTTTCCATCTGAACAATAGCATGATTCTTGTGCTCTACGACACCATTTTGATGCGAAGTGAGCTGCCGCTTTATGCCTCTTTCTTTGCAAAAAACCCAAAAATTCATTAGACACATGAATTCTCCTCCTCAGTCTGTTCTACATTACTTCAATTTTGTTCTTGTCTCAATTTTAACCAATGCAAGCCATTCCTTAAACTTTCTAAAACCTTGAGACTTTTCCTTAAGAAAATACCCCCAAATCTTCTTACTGTAATGTGAAAACATAGGAAGAACCTTTGAGTGAAATTATACTCATCTTTCCACAGAGATCAGCATGTACGAGCTAAAGAAAAGCCTTGGACCTAAAACTGGCCTCTTTTCGATGCTCATGCAAGCTTCACATATATCCAAACTATCAACAAATTGATGGCAAATGCTTAACTAGCTTACCATTCTACATCTATGAAAGAGTCTGCATACTGAGACGCCCATATCTCTCATGTCAAAATATGTTTTGCTACTCAAGTCAATCTAGAATAAAAACATGAACAAGTTATTCATCTGAATTCCTATCATCTCCATTAAGAATGACTATACCATTATTATCGAAGTGACCCCACAAGTCACAATCCATGATTGCTGAGACAAAAAGGAGGTTTCTCTTCATATATGAAACCCAAAGAACATTTGAAAGAAGTTTTGTATAACCTTCTTTAGACATAAGTGAAATAGTTCATAAAGCTTTATTTACCATTGGCACTTTGCATCATTAGTCCTTTCGATTGGTCATGTGCCTCTAGAAGCCCCACTGTCGATGATCCAAGAATCATCATGTGCTACAACATTAGCCGTCTCACTACACACTTCATCAATGGCAACAAATAGCTCTGTTTCATGCAATTCTCCCTTGGTCTTTAGTGTGCCATACTTTATATATGCTTACTTTTAATTGCGTTCTATGGCTATGTGCCATTTCTTATTATAGTAAAATATTTTAACCTTTTTCTTCTAATTTGAAGAGTTAGAATCCTTACCCTTCTTCTTTGTGTTAGTAGAGAAAGCTTGGTATCCGCACCATCGTGACTCTACAACCTCATCTCCTCACCTCAAAGAAATGAGCTAAACTCCTCAAATGTGAGGGGAGTAGGCCTAACACCAACATTCAAAGATATAATTAAACTATCATACTTAGGTGGCAATACCCTTAGACAATGAGACTAGAAAGATCTGAGGAGAGTACATTCATGTCTATTGTAGCCATCTAGTCACAAAGATCTTTGATTTTGGTGAGAAACACCTCCATAGTTTCACCTTCATTTAACTTCTCTTATTGAAGTTAATTTCGAGATTTTGAACCCTTGAGGGATTATTAGTCTCGTATTGGCTCTGCCAAATAAGCATCCACAACTATGGACACATGCTAAACCATGGTCAGCAGACTATCTTCCACACTATTGATGATGTCACAGAGAGCCTCTTAATCCCTTTATCTCCAAGATTAGACAAGGTCTCAATAGTAGTAGGTGGTACAAGGTTTCTCACAACTACATCCCTTATTGGTGGGGGGTGCATTATGCTAATAGTGTTGAGGATAAGTGAAAACATTCTCAGTTAAGCCTTCCAAGACAAGACAAGTTTCACCAGTTTCTTGATACAAGTGTCCAACATTGGATTCACACAGTTTTGATGATCAAGGCCTTTCCCAAGTTTGTTGAGAAAGCCAGATCTTGTGGACATGCTAGAGTGCAATCGTATTATAGGCCAGCCAAATAAGTCCCAGTCACGTACAAAATGATAATGCACCAAAGACCAAGTGTGATTCTTCTCATCTCTGCTTCCATGGCTTGTTGTTGTAAGAGCCTCCTCTGGACTCTCAGGATCATCAATGGGAGGCTTATCGTACTGAAAAGGAGGGATATTGTCAATGTCCAGTCCATGCTCTGAAAACCAATGTAGGACTACTACATACCATGAGCTCTCTCGACCCTGAGTGACCATCCTCTATGTTGCCTCTACTACGTGGTGGGGAAGTAGGTATGGGTCCATGGCTCTGACTCTCTGAATGAAAGCTATCATCTAGAAGAGGGCCTCGATCTCCATAGGAGATGTAGCAAACTCAGCTCGTACAATATCATGCAGAACCCAAGGTTTACTATTACGGATCATCCATGATAGCATCAAGATCTAGGGCCTCTCGATCTGTGCCAATCGACTGAAGATAAATTGGGGGCCCATACTGGGGCAGCATATATCATAGCTGGGGTGACCATGGTATCAAAGAGCCACCCCTTCGTACGAGGCTCCTGGAAGTGTGCCTAGTGACATTGTCTCTCTAG
Organism: Cibotium barometz; assembly: GCF_041138505.1. Lineage (NCBI taxonomy): Eukaryota > Viridiplantae > Streptophyta > Polypodiopsida > Cyatheales > Cibotiaceae > Cibotium > Cibotium barometz. The sequence goes on along the minus strand of NC_141069.1, from coordinate 43,125,366 downwards.
CAAAGCTAGAGTTGCGTATCCTCGAGTCAAGCGGTCTTGTGAAGCCTGTCGCACGGAAAAATGTCCCTTGTGCTAGTAAAAGTCACCTCTAGGTACACATATAAATTCACCACCTCGACCTAGCTACCTCCATAGAAGACCTGTGTGTTGTTCCTCAGCCTCGGTGATGTGTGGAAGATCATGACCTTGGTCTTCCCAAGGTTCACTTTCAATCCCCTCTCCCTACTGCTTGCAAAACTTCTCCAAGGCTATCATATGTCATTGTAAGCCCTCCTGTGAGTCAAAGATCAAAACAATATCATCAGTGTAGAGCATCAAAGAAATAAGGAGCCCTGACAATGGGAAACCTCCTCCACAATAAAGTCAGAGATCTCATCTATGTATAGCCCAAATAAGGTCAGAGATAGAGGGCATCCTTGCTTAACACCTATGGTGCTAGTTGTCTGTGCTGATAGTCCTCCTGGACAGCAAACTCTCCCCACTACCCTCTCATATAATGCTATAATCCCCCAAACCATCTGTGAGGGAACCCCCAAAGCTTGAAGTCTTTAAAACATCCTCTCTTGGGTCATAGTATCAAAAGCTTTGCGGAAGTCTACAAAGCAACAATAAAGATGCTATCCCTCTGTCTTAGCTTGCTCAATGAGGCTCCATAAAATGAAGATATGATCCAGAGTAGAGTGATTCCGATGGAAGTCAGCATGTCCAGGGGATCGAAGGCCCTCCCTCTCTACTAGGGTGCGGAGCTCGGCTTCGAGCACCGATCCATAGAGTTTGGCCAATACATGGCCAACCATAATAGTCTTGTAGTTCCCGGGGTCCATAGGGTCACCAGCCTTATGGATCGGGGTAATAGTGTTTGTGGCCCAAGTAGGTGGGAAGCCCTCTGCAAGTGCTCAATTAAATAGGTGGGTGATGAAAGGATCGAGTATATTTGGGGCATATGAGAAGTGCTCACCTCAGATCCTAGTATGATCTGTGGCTCCTCCATGCTGAGCCTCCAAATAGCTGTCTCCACCATGGCTATAGTAAAAGAGAGTGGGGCTAGTAGGTCGAGGCTCTGGTGGGTGTGAGAGGGGTGGATGATCTAGGACATGATAGAGAGAATGAGCATAGGTGTGCCAAACCTATGGATCGGTGATGGGGGTGGGTGGATGGGACTCTCGAAAAAATCGCCTCCAAGCCTCAGTTGAGCTCCATCTCGTATGCATGTATGTCTCTTGCAACAACGGGTAAGGGCATGGTTCAATCTTCGCGCCTCACGAGTGGAGATCTCCCTTGACTCTACCTGCCATTTGCGATGTGCCCGAGTATCACGGCACTCATCGTGTTACATGCGAAAGCTCTGAGATGCTTCTTTCAGCCCTAAACACCATCTAGAACATGCTGATGCAAAAATGCACACAAAAGGGAGAGTAGAGAGAGATAGCTAGAAATTCTGTATTTCATATGGTACAAAAAGGTACATAGCTCCTTGCAGCCATGGGCTACCTTGAAAAGGTAGTAGAATACCTAACAAACTCCTAGTACTATGACCCAACAAGAGGCTGAATCGTCACAACAATGAGCACCTAAGCCTTATATAGGCTGGAGATTATCTCATGGACCGATCGATTGCTGGTCGGCCAGCTCCTGGAGGACAAATAAAATCACATAAATGTTGCAGTCGACACCAGGAATATTCTATGTGTCCCTCTACAAGATACTCCATCGTAAATGCTCCAAAATCTGGTTCTATTATGATCTTATCTTCTTTATCTTGTTGCCTTCTTAGGGTTAGCCTCTGAGATAAGCATTAACATGTGTGTGCACATGACATCCCCCTCCGCTAAACTTGATGACGGAATTCCAATCTGCTTCTTAGATGACTATCATCATCCCATTCTATTCCCGGAGTCCCTCTGTCATCCTTCCAACTCTGGCAACGTTTTCACTAAATGCCCAACCTGGTCTCCAAATCCACTCTAACTTTGAAGAAGATATATGCATCTATTCCATCTAGTCCCCATTCCATTCATGCCCTGTCTCTGAACACTATCTTGGTCTTCATTCCTGATTGAGAAATGAGTCTAGCACTCTCACTCCACCCCTTGGAGAATCATCCTCCCTTGGAACCGTTGCCCAAAAGCCTTTCCT